>NC_091745.1:47565627-47893127 GCF_043380555.1 Nothobranchius furzeri
CCTTCGCGGTTAGTTCTAAATTTAAAGGGAACCTCTGTGACCTGCAGGCTTTCAGCCGCGCTCTCCCCCTCGGCCTTTCTCCCATCACGCCTCACGTTAAAAACAAAACCTTACAAGTGAAACCACAGTTTGTAAAACTGGATGCTGGAGAATGTAAAGAGCAAGCAGGCGGGTGGATGTGTTTACTTTATCTGGTCGCTTTTCACTCCTTTTTTAGGTTTATACATTTTTATTTTATTACAGTTACTTAACAAAAACAGTGAAGTCATCTAAGCCTGAATTTCCCCGTAGATCATTTTAAAGATCGTCTCTACGGTTGTGCTACCTGATGACTGTGGATTAAACGTTTAGAAATATAAAAACACGTTTATGACACATTTTGTTTTGTGTCACTTGTTTAGATTTGTCTCCAGAAATCTAAATAAAAATAAAACTTTTATTATCGCCTGGTTGTGTTGTTGCTACAAAATCATTTACTCCAGACAAACATAAATAGAAACTGAAGCTTTTGTTTTTATATTCCTGGTTTGAAAATGATAGAAATATATGAGGGAACCCGTGTGTGTGTGTGTGTGTGTGTGTGTGTGTGTGTGTGTGTGTGTGTGTGTGTGTGTGTGTGTGTGTGTGTGTGTGTGTGTGTGTGTGTGTGTGTGTGTGTGTGTGTGTGTGTGTGTGTGTGTGTGTGTGTGTGTGTGTGTGTGTGTTTATGCTGCAAGAGGAAACCCTGCAGAGCGGAGGGGAGCATGGTGCAAACTGCACAGACATCTACTAAATTATAGGTGGGTCGCAGAGCTGCCTTGTTATTATTCTCAGTCACACCCGTCTCCCTGCCTCACCCCCACCCCCAAGTTCCTGTCTGTCAAAGCACAGTTGGGGAATATTGCCTGTGTGTGCGTGTGTGTGTGTGTGTGTGTGTGTGTGTGCGTGCGTGCGTGCGTGCGTGCGTGTGTGTGTGTGTGTGTGTGTGTGTGTGTGTGTGTGTGTGTGTGTGTGTGTGTGTGTGTGTGTGTGTGTGTGTGTGTAATTTCTCCAGCAAACTCTGGCTCTCTGCTGTGTTAATCATATTTCTTCTGGCAAGTAGTTAACTCCAGCAGGAGCAAAGTGGGGGAGAGAGGAGTGGAGATGGAGAAGCTAATAGAAGCACATGGGAACAGAAGGAGGAGAGAAACAGAATTAGTGAAGTCATGTGGAGGCTTCTAATCTACACCACCTGAATCCTCCACCTTTAAATAATGCAGGGAGGGAGGGCTGGGTCTGTGGGTGTCAGCAGGCAGGAGGGGGGAGCGTCAGCACCATTGTACCTACCGCAAATGAGCACACACACCTGCACACACATACACCTGCACACACACGCGCACACACACACACACACACACACACACACACACACACACATACACCTGCACACACACACACACACACACACACACCTACACACACACACACCTGCACACACATACACCTGCACACACACGCACACACACACACACACACACACATACACCTGCACACACACACACACACACACACACACACCTGCACACACATACACCTGCACACACACACACACCTGCACACACACACACACACACCTGCACATACATACACCCGCACACACACACACACACACCTGCACACACATACACCTGCACACACACATCTGCACACATACACACACACACACCTGCACACACATACACCTGCACACACACACACACACACACACACACACACACACACACACACACACACACACACACACCTGCACACACACTCATCTGCACACACACACACACACACACACACACACACACACACACACACACTTGCACACTCCGCTGTCAGGAGTGTGTAGAGCAGCTAAAGTCTGCCACGCCATGCAGATAATTAGAATCATAACATCGACACTTCAGGACCGAACGGCGTGGGAACCACAAACTCATGGCAGGAATGTTGGAATGATTTAAAAGCTTCACGTGGAAACTTAAACAAAAAATAAAACCTGACTTTGGTAAAACTACAAATGCTTTACTGTGAAAATGCAGTTTGTCTCATGCTTTAGGGTGAACTGTGCACTCGTAGATAAAAACCAACATCTTATAATAAACACTGATTATTTATGAGAGCCATTAACAGCTGATTATCAGCAGGGCGTCCCCACCCAGGTGAGACATCCCTGTAGAATAAATCCGTCTGCATCACAGTAAACAGGCTGTTTTTGTTGCAGACTGGAGGATTCTGTATGGATATGAGTTCTTATCACTGATCATCATTTAACTAAATTTAAACAATCACATGAGGAAAGCTTCTGAAACATAATAAAGATGCATAAAAAGTCATGTGACCAGTGATCACAGCATCATTACTGTTTATATTAAATTATTTGACAAAGTTCACGTTATGGAAAGAAACAGCTTTGAAGAGGCTTTGGAAGAAAACACTGTTTAGTTATGATCTGATGTAATATTTAGATGTTTCTGGATGCTTTCGCCAAAGGAATCATTCGTTTTTATTCAGATGCATAAAAGCAACAGCTGGTGATCAGAGTCATGCTCATACTGACAATAGCTCATCAGTGATCTACTGATAGAAAACAAAAAAAATCTGATTTTTTGGGTTGTTCATGTGTTGGTCTTTGAACACACCACGGCTAAATGCTAGGTCACTCTTTTGCCAGAATCTTAATTTACATTTGAGATTAATCAGTTTCCCTCTGGGATTAATAAAGTATTTTTGAATTGAATTGAATTGAATTGAATTGGATTGAATTGAATTGAACTGAATTGAGTTGAATTGAATTGAATTGAATTGAATTTGTACAAGAATCCGTCCCTCTGAACCAGAATCTGTGTTTTTATGCTCTGATGTCACAAACTGCTGACTAGGTGGACAGATTTCTCATGTTTCTGAGGTTTTCTGTCTGTTCTCACTTCCAGGAGCAGCTGTTTTACCTGGGTAAAAATAGCCTCTGAAACAGACTCCTGATGATGATTTCCTTTTTTCCGACCGCCTGTCAACACTCGGATCTGCAGCTACTTCAATAATCTCGCTTCCAGGTTGGTAGCAGACAAATTTAGCCGAGCTGTTCTAGGAGGAGGAGGTTCTTCTGGAGTTCAGACACAATCAGCTGCTTCAGACTGAAATAGTTTCCTGTTTGGACTCTTAATTAGAAAAGAATCATCTCCTGCGTGCCTATTATCCGCCCTCCCTGCAGCGATGTTTAACAACAGCGTGACCTTGCACTGACATGATGACGGAAGCACGTTCACCTCGTCTGCTTCACTAATTAAAGGTGAACTTTTGGTTTGTGAGTGGGTTTGGAGCTGAATCCACGACGGCTGATGGTTTCCTGGTCTGATTGAGGAAAACACATAGCTAATTGTGAGAGAATGACACCTGAGAGACTAATGTGGCAGAACAGGTGATTATACTGTTAATACTGAGGAGACACTTCCTATCGTTGAGAGGAGGATGTAACCCACACGGCTTTGTAGCCACATGCAGCCGAGGCGACGTGGTCGTTATGCATAATTCATATTTCTGTATCATCACAATGATTATGTGCAATGAGTGTTTGCTTCCCCAGCAGGGGGTTGGTTTCAGTGTGTGTGTGTGTGTGTGTGTGAGTGCGTGCGTGCGTGCGTGCGTGCGTGTGTGTGTGTGTGTGTGTGTGTGTGTGTGTGTGTGTGTGTGTGTGTGTGTGTGTGTGTGTGTGTGTGTGTGTGTGTGTGTGTGTGTGTGTGTGTGTGTGTGTGTGTGTGTGTGTGTGTGTGTGTGTGTGTGTAAGTTTGGTGCTGAGGTGTTTCATGCGGGACCGTAAAAAAGAGGAAAACATCGGCAGGACGACACCTCGCCTCGGCATTCGCTTCAATTAGCCTCCATCTGCAAATCGCCAAGCCGCCATCTTCTTCTTCTTCTGTTTTATAATTAGATGTTTTTCAGGCCGACAGCTGGAGCAGGATGGAAAAGCTTCTAAACAGACACATCAGAAATCACTGAGAGTGAATGAACTGAACAGCTTTTCTGGTTACAAACTCAAACATTTCATGACATTGAAAATATGAAATATTAATAAGATTTGTATAATTTTTCCTCCTTTTCTAAAAGTAAAAGTAGCTCTCAGTAGAAATGTTTAGGAAATACCAGTTCCATGAATTTTATCTTAAATTAAATGAATAAATGTTGTGTGTTTTTTTCTTGTAAAGGAAGAATAAACAGCAGAAATAGAGGCTACTTAACTTGTTGCAGGTCTGGTCACAGCTCATTTAGCTCCTTGTGTACACAACGATGCATAAAACATCAGTGAATAATTAAATATGTTAAACAAACGAGTGAAGTTAGGATTTTTAACTAAAACATTATTGTCTAATTGCTGTAAAAGAACCAGAAAAAAGAATTTTATTGGGATTGTTTTCTGACCTTGACAGAGGCAGGTTTGTGATTATGACTGCATTAATTCATCCATTAGTTTTAATGATAGGATTCGTAAAAATGTAATTGTCTGGCTGTCTTCTTCAGCCCGTGAATTGTTCATCTGAACTATTACACTGTAGATGAACTACTAGTGCCTTCGTCTAAATAAAGACTCACACTGCTCCTCATCACGCTCACAACTCTCAGGTGGACACGGCCAGATGAAACCATCAGGTCGGTGTGGTTGAGCTGAACCATGGCGAGTCAAGCTGGTGGTAGAGAGAGCGAGGCGGCCGAGGGACTTCCTGTTCAGACATCCTTTAGAGTTAAAGCTGTATCTTATTACATTGTTCCCCAGATTAAAAACGTGTTTATTTATTTAAATAAATAAGAACTAAAATGCAGACGGACGTAAATCACCACAGGTCCTGGTGACGACCAGTCATGTAAACATCGTGCCTTCAATGTTTCCTTTCTGTCTTTTGATTCTTTCCTTGTTTTATTTCCAATGTTGAATCGATCCCGTTGCTCTATAACACACACACACACACAAAGGGTGTGAGTTAGCATGTGTGTGTACAAAATGGGTGGAGATTCAACCCCATCTCATCTTAAAATATCAAGATTGTGTGTGTGTGTGTGTGTGTGTGTGTGTGTGTGTGTGTGTGTGTGTGTGTGCGCTTATGGTTTGTGAGACCTATTTGTCAGTTTACACACCAGCATTATGAAACCAATAGGTTTATGAGACCATTTTTGATGGTCTCGTAAACCGTGACTTTTAAAGTGTTGTAATCTTTGAAAAATATAAAAAGTAAACATTGTTAATATATTATTACAAACTTTGTAACAGCCATTATCATCTTATTTAGTTATTTCTGCAACTTAACCTTCCTTTTGTGTTTTATAGCCAATTTAAAAATTGGTTTCGTAAACCATATCGGTTGTGTTGTATATAATATCAGAGCCCCCTGCAGGTAGAAAACTGCATAGCAGGGCTGATACAACCGATACAACTTAGCACCTCAGCAGCAGGACTTCTCCTGGCCTAATACTGACTTCTCGCTAAAAAATATAAATTGCCATAATGTCATCATCGTAGGACACAGGGTCTCGAAAATTTTTGTGGTTGTTTGTCATCCACTCCTAAACAACAATCAATAATCAGATGATGACATCATCAAGGCTCCACCCCCTCACAACAGAAAAGGTCATATTTACTCTGAAAGCTCCCAATTGTACCCTTTTGATCTAACCAATATGAATCACTGCCAAATAACAGTTGACATGTTGGGCTCACTTAGCATCCAGTATTGGCAGGTGTTGAAAGAGGGTGGGGCTGTGGCAGTATGGCGAATTCAGGCGTAACGCCGTAGCAATATGTTTGCCTCATTTCCTCATTCCTCAACTTATCTGCAGGAAATTTTGCATGAGTGTGACTAATCTGACCTCAAACAGATATGGATGCAAACATCAGGTGGGTGTGGTCTATTTTTTCAAATAGCTCCCCCTAGGACCATTGAAACGGTAAGCCCCATGTCATGCTTTTACTGAGGATTATGAAAATTGGTACACTTATGTAGTGTCTCAGATCCTACAAAAAGGTCTATGGAGCCACTTTCCAAATCCGACAGGAAGTCTGCCATTTTAGTCACATGACTATTTCTTCTTTTCTTTTTTGCACATGCTTAATTAAAGCTAACTTATCGTAGAGTTTTTGACCTATAGACTTCAAAATGACATATTTCACTCATAAGCCACTGAGGATCAAAAGTTGTGAAAAACATACTCAAAAGTATAACTGTGTAGGCATGGCTAAGCCTAAGATATTGACCCCTTGCCACATCAGTGGGTGTGACCTATTTCTTTAAAATAGCAGGCCCCTAGGGCAATTAAAACTATCAGCCTCATACCATGCTTTTACTGAGGATTATGAAATTTGTTACACATATGTAGTGTCTGGTAGGTTTCAAAAGAGGGTGGGGCTTAAGGAGTATGGCGAATTTAGGCATCACACCATGGAATTACGTTTGCCTCTAATTTCTTCAATTCACATCTCATCTGTGCGAAATGTAATGTGATTTACTCTAATCCAACCCCAAACAGATAATTATACAAATTTTCCATAGGCATGGCTTAGTTTTAACATAGTGCTCCCTAGGACCATCACAACAGTCAGCTCTATGTCATGCTTTGACTGAGGATTATGATATTTGGTACATTCATGATGTGTCTTGAGACTTACAAAAAGTCTCCTGAAACCATGTTTCAAGACCAACAGGAAGTTGGTCATTTTGGTCAGATGATGCCATTTTATGAGGCCAGAACAGTCTCAATAAGAATTAAGTCACACAACGTTTTCCACAAATGCACATGTTCATTCGGAAATCCACACTGTGTTTCACAAATATAATTCGGAGGAACACAAATGCACACGCTCATTTGGAAATTCATACTCTTTGACACATAAATATAATGTGAAACAATAAGTCACGCAACATTTTCCACAAATGCACACGCTAATTCTGAAGTTCACACTCTGTGGTTCACAAATATAATTTGTAAGAACACTTGTAATATAAACTCACAGATCATACGAATAGCTGAATGTGCATTTACGAACAGCTTCTCATTTGTGAACCTTTCTGCGTTTGTGAGTGAAATCTGTGTGGTGCATTCACAAACAGCTTCTCATTTGTGAACCTTCCTGCATTCGTGAGAGAAATCGGTGTGCTGAATTTTGAGACTCTCCTAACGTCGCAGATCAACAAACGTCACCATTGGCTAAAGAATCTGTCAATCAAATATATGATTCTGCCAGGGCTGTTCGATTTCAGCCAATCATATGGCTCCTTATATTACGGAACAGATCTGCTGTGTGCATGCGTATTGCAGTTCACATGGCAGAGCGGGATGGACCGGTCACAATCTGTGAGTAACAGTTTTATCTTATTCCCTTGTTGTAATGTATGCAATGTTATAGAATTATGAGTAGAAGCGTTCTTCATGGTCAAGTAAAATGTTTTATGTTAAATTCAGTCCAGACGTTACGTGAAGTCTGGTACATTCTTCATCTAGTTTAACATCAAGCTAAACTCAGGCAAACATTTGTTTAGTTAGCGTGTCTAGGTACCATTTTTTTAGGCCACGGTTGTCAAACTCAAGCCCTTGGTCTATTTTTTTTGCCCCGCGAAATCAAATATCAAATATATAATATTAAAACTGGCCCGCCGGGTGATTTTGCAGATAAGACTACTAATCCCACAGTGCTTTGCGGCGTTTGCGCGCGAGACGAAGCAGGCCCTCTTTTATGTTTACGATCATTAGCATCCATGCTAGTAGAATCAGCGTGTGCAGCATTACCCTCAGTCTTAAACAACTGAAGATACTCCTCTAAGCGCCCAGTTTACTCAGCGAGTTTCCGACTTTGAACGCCTAGAAAGAAGGTATCTGGCTGGAAAAGGTGACCATCAGATTGGAGCGAACTGAGCTTGAAATATTTAATTGTCATGCACTTTTTCTGCTCCAAAGCATGAAAGTTAATAACTGAGATATTTTCATAGAAGAGAATTGCTATTTTTGGTTTTTGTTGTTGGCCTGTGAAAAAAAGATTAAACTTACTCTAAAATGGGAACTGGACAGACTACAAATTGAAGAATAGAATAGAAAATCCCTTTATTGTCCCTCAGTGGGGAAACTGTGGTGTCACAGCAGCAATAACGTTCATTACAGGAGCCAAACAGGAGAGTAAAACATAATAATAAAGAGTAAACTAAAAGAAAACATAAAACAGACAAACTTAAAATATCCAAAAGGTAAAACAATCTACATACTGAATATGTACACATTGTAAGGAGTAAAAAGAGTAAATAAAAATTGAGACATAAGTAACGAGTGATGTGTTTTATTTAAAACACGTGTGTAATTTGGTCATATCAGATTCTGTGTTCAGATGCAAAAATAAGTTTCTTTCCAATTGAATAACAAGACATCTGTAAATAAACTTTTCAATAAATATTGAGTTTGGGCCGCAATTTTGTCCCAGTTTTTAATTTGGTCCCATTGTGAATTTGAGTTTGACACCCCTGCTTTAGGCTGTGCGTGCAGTAATAAGGAGACAGACACTGGCTGAGCCAGTGCATAAATGTTTGATTTTCTGGCGGTGGGCAATAGTTAAAGAAATATTATTTTTTTAAAAATAAAATACATCTTTAAATTTTGGCCAATGAGCTCTGGCACATAATAAACAGAAATACTGCTTCATCATTTCATGTACCTTTGAATCTACAGTTGGTCTTATTTAAAAATGTTTTTTTTTAATTAAAACTAGCATAGCTGGAGTGTTAAAAAAATAAAAGTGCCATAAGATATTTGGAAGTTGTTATTTTATTTCTATTACCCAACAATTATCCAATTCATGTTTGTTCTGTTTTTTTTTTTTGTTTTTTTTTTTTCCTCTAGGAATCATTGAGGCTTGACATCCTTCAGAGGTTGTACGATCGACTGTCAAGCATCTTGGAGAGGCAACCTGTTGATGGGGAAGGGCTACAGTTTGCTTGTCACCATTATTTAGTTTTATTAGGTGCTCTAGGTGACATTGTTGATGTAGGAGAGGATATACTTTCTGCTCTTTCAGATCTGAATACTATTATCCAGCAGGAAAGAGATAATCAAAAGGCATTAATAATGGTACACGTTGAAAGAGGTTCTCGTGGCCGCCCACGACTGGCGGTGTCGCGAGAGGCTCTCGAACACCTTGTGGAAATGGGTCTGCCAACAAGTGTCATTACCAAACTCCTTGGTGTATCCAGAGTAACTCTATTTAGATGGATGTCTGAAAATATTATACCTGTATCTGCCACATACAGTAAATGCAGTGATGAGGAACTAGATTCATTTATCACAGTAATTAAGAGCAACATGCCAGATGCTGGGTACAGGGTAGTCCGAGGTGCTCTACTTCCCCAGGGACATAGAGTACAGTGGGACCGACTGTATGCATCGTGTGGACAGTGCGGGTGTACTTGCTCGAATGACATGTCTGGGATGTGTAGTGAGAAGGACGTACACAGTTCCTTGCCCAAAGTATATGGTGCACATTGACATCAGGTAATGTCTGTGTGTAATTGGAGATGTTATTTTTTGTTTTGGGAGTTGCATTTTTAATTGTCTGTGTTTAAACAGGTACAATTTTAATATCTTTGGGGGAATAGACGGCTATTCAAGGAAGGTAGGTGTTTTCATTGTCAAGGACCAAACAGCTGCAAATGTGTTTTCTGGCTATCGTCTATTTTATAGATATGTTTTATACCTTTAACAACTTATATTTTGAAGTAAAGGGCTGCATAGGATTGGGTCCCAGCAGGAGCGAGCAGTTTGAACAGTTGGCTAAAAACCAAAGGGATTTTCAGAAATCCCAAAATATACACATTATTATTTTTTGCATATTTGTAAAGTCAGTTAATGTAAGGGCTTGTAATAATCATTAGCCTTTACTCCTCCATATTGATTTTTAAATGGAAGAATATGATACACAATCCCATGAATCCAATAATAGTCTGTCATGCCATGTTTTCTCCTGCACGATGAGTGAATACACAAAATCAGTGCATCTTAATTATATTGTGGGTAATAGTTCTGAGTGTCACGGGAGAATGTGGGAGTAGACCACATTGCGGGTGGTCAGAAATTCAAAAGAAGCTGGCGGGAGAGGGATGAAAACAGTATAGTGCAGTGGTCTTCTGTAAACTGCATCCATCACTCCTGTGAGATTTGACACAAACAATACAGTTTATCAGATCTTAACTTATTTAATTATCTAACATGTTATTGTATGGCTGTTGTACCTTTCATTTGGTAATTGATTGTTTTGGCCCCTATAAAAGTGTGTCATATGAGAGTGTTTGTGCTTGAATTACATAGATCATGTACCTGAAGGTAGCTGACAACAACCGGGCAGACACCCACCTTGCCTCTTCAGTGAAGCTGTGAATGAGCATGGCTTTCCTCTGAGGTATTCATGTTATTCCCAACTTTACCCTCTGTTACCCTGTTACAAATCTGCTTTTGCCTAAAGTGTGTTATTGACCAAAGATAACATGCCATTTGAGGTCATAAAGTGAAATTTATGGGGGGGGGGGGGGGGGGGGGGATGAACATTTCCCTCTTTCAAAAAAAATTTCCCCAGCAGAGGGTTAATAATGCCACAATGTTTACTCACTTAGTAGATAGGTACATGAGGAAATTTCTGTAAAACTGAAATTGATGTAGATTGTTATAGATGTGCATTAAAAATGTTTGAAGCAAGATTCTAATGTTTGTTTGTTTCAGGGTGAGAGGAGATCATGGCAGAGAAAATGCAGGTGTTGCAGAATTAATGTTCTCAGTTCGTGGAACTGACACCAACAGCTTCATTGCAGGAAAAAGTGTACACAATCAGCGGTGAGTTTAACCTAATTTGGAAGCTTTTTGTGTGTGTGCGCGCGTGCCTGTGCCTGTTGACCTGCCCAGGGTGTACCCTTCGTCTCACACTTTGACTGCTGGAGATAGGCACCAGTCCCCCTGTGACCATTCAAAAGATAACTCAAGTTGAAAAATGGATGAATGGACATGTAAATGTGTGTGTATATTTTAATTTTCTTTTATTTAATCCCCCTCCAAATCCAGAATTGAGCGCCTCTGGCGTGATGTCTTCATGAGTGTTACTGGTTTATATTACAACATCCTGCACTCTGGAAGACCAAGACTTGCTCGACATCAGTAACATCCTTCACCTGTTTTGTTGACACTATATTTTCTTGTCTCGCATCCAGGCCAGCCTGGATGTCTTTAGAGATGCGTGGGACAACCATCCAATCAGGACAGAGGAAAACATGACACCAAATCAGCTGTGGCATCTGGGCCAGGCTCTGAATCCTGTTTCTGATCCAGGGCCAAATGTATGTTCTGTTAAAATGACTGATCACATGTCAAGTTGATCCTTAACTAAAAATCAAATGTTCAACACTTTGATAATCTACCTCTGCACTATGCTTCTTGGATTCAAGACAAAATGGCTATTGAAATTACAGTTCTGTTTGTGTGCACCTCTACTGAAATGGACACTGTCAACTATAATGTCATGACATTACAAAGTCATGACACATCTGCAAGTTCAAAATGCAAGGCATTAGACCTTCCAGATGTGATATTCTCACTGCTGTTTTAACATAAAATTTGCCCATTAATAAAAAAAAATAATTTATGAAATAATGGAGATGCTAGGTTCTGCCTGACATCATTGATGTTAAGTAATTGTTAAAAGGTCATGATAAAGCTTTATTAAATGTGTTTTCTTGAGATTCATTATGCACAATGCTCATACACACTTTCTTTTTCCAGAGTATACCGATACAACAGATTGAATGGGAGGAAAATGGATACATGACTGAACCTCATCCTGGGATCAATGTCCCTGTACTGGACAGTCCTCTTTCAGATAATGAAATGTTGGAACTGCAGGACAGCATTAATCCGTTGCAACATTTAGACTCTTTTGGAGTGGACATATATCTTCACACTGTCCAGTATGTTGAGAACTTACTTGAGGCTAGATGATTACATGTGTGAAGAAGGAAGGAGAGAGAAGGTAGGGAGTTAGGAAGAAAGAAAACAATTAATGAGACAGGAAGGAAGAAAGTTAAAAAGTGAAGGAGTGGTCCATTTTAAGGTTAATATACTGTATATTGTTATTCAAGGGATTTGCCGTCGTAAATATGAAATGCTAAAGGATAGACCCCCAAATAGATTTCTAAATTCATTTATAGTTGTGTATTTCCTTAAAGGCTGTGTCAGCCTGATTTATTTTAGACCAGGAATGTATTTGAAAAGGCTGCTGTCCACTTAATCTATGCTACAATTCTTCAAAATGTAGATGTTCTATCATTGCTAGTGTTGGTTTAGTAACATACATCTTCCTGTGTATCCAGCTCTAATAAAAACATATTTAAAGGTGAAGCACCTACTTCTTATCAGGAGATCCATTTCTTTTTACATGTTATTGTTTGAATTTTGTCTCGTTTCATAACTTTTGCTCAACATTTAAGGGGAACTGTTACCCTGCGATCATCTTCATTACACTTGAAAACTCGTACTATACCTCCGTCCGTCTACTTATTAAATAGAATAACATGACAAGATTCTATCTACAGTTTTTTTGATCAAGGGATGATTAGGTGTTGTGAGAAGATTCTCTATGCTACTGAGTCTGTGTTAAATTGCAACTGGACACACATACTCACACACAGTTTGTTCATTTGTTCTCAGAATGAGAATAATGTCTTTTAGAGTTAAAAAGTTATTTTTTTTCTTGATGTCACTGAAGGCTGTTAGAAATATATGCAGCTCATTAAAAGGAAAAGTAACTGATGTAACCAAGAGCCTGAACACAGGAGAATAGAGACACCTGCCAAGATAAAGAGCTGAGCTTTTGCTCCTTTTCAGAGTCACTCCCATGGAATAGGCCTGATGATTTACTAGCTTCTCTTACCTTCTCTGCAGACAATGTTTAATATGAGCTTCAAGAGGTCTCTGCCCCTAACGGGGTTTGCTTTCACATAGTAAAAATGCATAATTTTTCTGAATAAGATTATTAAGAGGCCACCCATAGGGTGGAACGTTGGTTATGTATTGTAACCCCAGATTCTATGAGTATAGTGTAGCCCTCTGAGCAATCGCCTATTGGATTAATTCCATCCCCTTAACTGCGCAGATTGGATCAGCGGTGATCGGCGAGCAGTGCTTGCCAGTTAGATTTGTGTCCGACTTGATGCCGACTTGCTCTATCTCTATCGTAGGCAACGATAACCTTGTGAGATCAAGGTGGCCGCAGATTTTGGAGCAAGGCGCTGCAGTTGCTCTCCCTCGACTGCAAAACCCAGGGCATGACGGGAAACGCCTGGCTCTCACCTGATCTAAGATCTGATTGGTTCATATTTTGATCCAAACATCCGGTGGTAGAACATGAAATGTTAGTTGGTCACATGTATTCTGTAAATCATGTAACGTTGATGATGACAACTATATAGGCCATAAAGAGAAATGTGATTTGTGTTCTTTTGTCACGTCTCCTATGAGCACACTAAACCTACAGCTGATAACCTTTACTTATTATTACAGTCATGTCTCCATATACAATATATGATATCCACAAGCACGTGAGGATGTGTTTCAGCTGCTAACAGGCACCAGAATTAAAATTGAAAATTAAACAAGTGTGAACGCTAACGTGATATCTTCAGCCATCGTCACCCCCGAGCTATACATGTGATGTAGGGAATTGTGTCCGACTATGCGCACAGCAGATCTGTTCCGTAATATAAGGAGCCATATGATTGGCTGAAAGCAAACAGCCCTGGCAGAATCATATATTTGATTGACAGATTCATTAGCCAATGGTGACGTTTGTTGATCTGCGACGTTAGGAGAGTCTCAAAATTCAGCAGACCGATTTCTCTCACGAATGCAGGAAGGTTCACAAATGAGAAGCTGTTCGTGAATGCACCACACAAATTTCACTCACAAACGCAGAAAGGTTCACAAATGAGAAGCTGTTCGTAAATGCGCAATCAGCAATTCGTATGATCTGTGAGTTTATATTACAAGTGTTCTTACAAATTATATTTGTGAACCACAGAGTGTGAACTTCAGAATTAGCGTGTGCATTTGTGGAAAACGTTGTGTGACTTAATTCTTATTGAGACTGTTCTGGCCTCCTACCATTTTGTCATTTTATCACATATTATATTTTAACTAACTTGTCCTAGGGCTTTAGGCCTATGACCTAAAATTGATAAGCCATTGGGAATCAAAAGTTGTCTAAATAGTTTTCAAAAGGACTAATGGTGTAGTTTGGGCTTAGTCTCAAATATTGATCTTTTTACATTAAAGTCCTTGGTTTATTAACTTGCAGACACATGATCAGAGCTATATCCAACTTAGTGTCATCTCAAATCTCAAGACAATGACAGTGTCATTTCCTGCCATCACCAAAGCCACTACCCCTGACAACAGGAAGTTTATTGTTTTACTCTAAAAGGTCCAACTTTGACCCTTTGTATAGAATCAACATGAGACACTGCCCAATGTCAGAAGACATGCTGGTGTAATGCAGCATTCAGTACTGAGATATTTCAAGAGAGAATGGGGTTGTGGTGATACGGCAAAATTGGATGGCAAGCCGTGGCCTTACAATTGGCTGTAATTTCATCATACACACTGATTTTCACCAAATTAAACACAACAGATGTTACAGTCTCTCAAAGAAATGTTTGCAAATTGTTGGTAATTAAAGTCTTAATTTTGCTTTAGGGCCCCTTGCGTGCATTCATGTTTTTAATAACTTCTACAAAAAAAAGGTCATAATATGTCAGTATGACTTTCTTGTTTAGTCCTTGTAGCTGTGTTGAGTGTTAACTTGACAAGGTTTGTACACTCTGTGAGCCCCTAGCTGCCTTTTTTACACAACAAGCCATCAACAAGCTATCCTATCCAATCCTGATATCCTTTAAATAAAGTTATTGTCCCATTGAGAAGTGTGGTCGAATGTTGACAAAGTAAGAGAAGATAATAGATACAGGAGGGGTCTCACTCCCAGAAGGAAAAAAGTCAGACCTTGAGAACAGCTACAAATTCCTTGGTGTCCAGCAAGCAAATGGCAACCTCGATGAGGCTGCAAGGAAATAAGCCACAACCAAATACTTAAAACAAATAAGGCAAGCACTAAGAAATCAGCTCAAGGGCAAGAACAAGATTTGGGAAATAAACAGCCATGCCCTGCTAGTAATCAGATATCTGTCAGGAATAATGAGCTGGCCAAAAGGAAAAAATACAGACCACAGATGTTAAGACACAAAAGCTCCTAACCATGCATGGACCATTAAACCCCAAATCCAGCACCCTGAAACGGTATGCTAGCAGTAAGGAAGGAGTCAGAGGACTAGCTAGTGTGAGAGCTATGATCCAAGATAAAACAGCCAAGGTCTTTAAGTACCATCAAGGATAAGACCTCTACAGATGACATGCTCAGTGAATGTCACAGACATGGGCAAACAGAGGAGCAGGTGCTGGAAATACTATTGTGGAAAGACACCCCTACATGTGATGTACCACCGACAGGACATAGGTCAACTAAGACAAACAAAAACTGAGTTTTAGGTAGCATTAGGTTGCGGTTTCTGAACAGAAACATTAGTAGAAATGTTAGCTTTATCTATGCACTCTTCTGAATAAAGATTTCTGAAGTTAATCCTGGAATATGCCCATCTCTCTCCAAGTTAAATGGTCACAGGCCTAAGTGCTCGATTAACCAATGGTACTTCTGAGGCCTTGACTCCCCCAAAAAACCTCTATTTCCTCTTTGATTCCTTGATATTTTGAATGTTATATATAAATGTGTATACTGGTCTCATAATGTTTAAATGTCTCCTTAAACCATGAAACAGTCAGAATTGTATATTTTTGTAAACAGACCTCATGAACCCTAATTGTCTCCATAAACCACCAGGTTGTCAAGTCCTCATAAGCCTGTGGAAATTCATATGTGAAATGTATGTATGTTCTGATATGTTTTTCTTAATTTTGAAGTGAGACTTTTCTTCTATGGGTAAAATCAAAATTTTTGACATACTTTTCGTGTTCACCAGATGCAGGGAAAGGTGTGTCCTCATAAACCACCAAAATGTCATAGTGGCTTCATAAACCATATCTACATGTATGCGTGTGTGTGTGTGTGTGTGTGTGTGTGTGTGTGTGTGTGTGTGTGTGTGTGTGTGTGTGTGTGTGTGTGTGTGTGTGTGTGTGTGTGTGTGTGTGTGTGTGTGTGTTCATGAAGAGAGCAGGTCTGGAATACAGAATGGTATTGATTAAACGCAGCAGGGGGTGAACGTGTGAGCTCTGCAGATAGCTCGCTCACCTGCCACCACACACACACACACACACACACACACACACACACATCAAACTGGCTGCTGGCTTCATTAGAAAGAGCCTGTCTGGCTTTCGGTATGATGAATAAAATGAATCATAGAATTTTGATTCTGCTTTGAGGGACGAAATGTCAGATTTGTTTTGGAAACCTGCTCCACGGACACGATTCGTTCTTCCCTGGAATGGAGTCGATTCAGCAGTGACGGGTCTGCATTGATTTTACCCGTTATCCATCGTTTCAGGTGCATTTACTGCTAGAACACGTGCCACGTCTAGGTGTTAAACCAGGAGATGCACAATCAGCGTAAGAAATGTGTTAAAAAGAAAATCCAGAGAAAATTGGGTTTAGAATATATTTTCTAAAATGTTTTTAACTTGAATTTTTGGGTTATGGTTTTCTAGTCAGGTCTTGTGGAGAGCAGTGGCTTGATGGTGGTTCATTAAATTTGCTTATGGAGCTCCAGATTACACAGATTATTAGTTTAATCCCCAGTGAACTGGTGGACTGTATGGTCCTGATTTCTGATGTTGAATAATCTAAAAAAATCTATGATTAACTGATCATCATTTTAAAAAACCAGATTAAGAAATCAAATCCTGTTAAGTAAAAACCTCCAGATGAAAAATATGTTAGTGGATTTGCTCCTAGTGATGGTTCAGATGGCCGACCACCTGGACATGAACTGATTCAGATCACCGGGGAGTTTTCTGGTGCACCTCTATTCTGTGGTTTACAGCAGATAATAAAACTTTAACAATAAAGCAGAAAATCCAGGAAGAGTTCAGCCTGTGTTTGATGAGGTTGTAAAGGTAACGACATGCTCACAGCTGATGTCTCATCCTGTCATATACATCCTAAACATGCTTTATTTGTTGCTGTTGTTGTTGTTGTTGTTGTTGTTGTCACGTTTTACCCGGTTAAAAGTCACGTTGAGATGAAACTGAATCATCAGGTCTGGTGTCTGCTGCAACCCTGGACGAAGCTTTTATCTGACCTGATCCTACTCCAGCAGAAGTCCACGTCACCACTAACCGCTGAGCAGCATGGATGAGACGAGATGACATCAGACACAATTCTGCTCCTGCTCGTTATCTCTGTCACCGTCTCTCCATCCATCCTGATCTGTTCTTTCCTCTCCTCCTTTTCTCTAATTCTCTGTATTTCCACACCGCTAGCTTTTAACTTTTAATCACTGCTGTAATTGGCAACTCCCTGCTGTGTGTGTGTGTGTGTGTGTGTGTGTGTGTGTGTGTGTGTGTGTGTGTGTGTGTGTGTGTGTGTGTGTGTGTGTGTGTGTGTGTGTGTGTGTGTGTGTGTGTGTGTGTGTGTGTGTGTGTGTGTGTGTGTGTGTGTGTGTGTGTGTGTGTGTGTTGGAGCTACTGGACTCCTTTTTGCCGCTCTTAACTAACTAATGTCTTATTTCTGCATCAGACGTAGAAAATCTGAACAAAAATAACAAATTCAGTAAGAAACAGAAGAGGTTAGGGTTAGGTTGGTTGGGAGGGCCCACACAGTCACATTAGAGGGGCTTATAGCATTAACAATCTGTTTAAGGTTGAAGGTCAGACCATCACACGACTACCACCGTGCCTCACTATTAGCTGCATGTAACATTAGGGACACTCACCTCAGTCCACATGTTTTCACAACAGTCCAGATGTTCTTGTGAGAAGAGTCCTCGAGTAAACTAAGAACTCTTCCAAACCTTTTTCTGAGCCATGACCTCTGACCTTGATTAAACGCCGTATGCGTCCATAGCAAGTCATTTTCGCCACAGTTGGATCGGTAAAGTCATCAGTAAGCTCACTTCCATTCAGATGTTCTGGACTCAGTTCTTTTGAACAGTCAGATCTTCTAGCTTGGTGTTGTCAGACGGTTCAGCTGAAGGTTTCTGACCCCTGCTGGTGGTCGGGCCTGGCTGTGGCTGGTAAAACTCACCCCAGTGATGGGGTTAATAATCACTCATTCATTATTTAACAGAGAGATGAACTTTTATAGCGATAATAGATTCCCTTTGCAACACTTTCCTAACGATGGGATTTCTCACACCTATAGCAATAAAACCCTAGTGATTCTGAATGAATGCACCTTGCTTTATTTGGGCCATCCCTGTTTGATGATCTGAAACACTGAAAGCTACTTCCCAGTCAGCACCTGCCTACTGCCGTGCTGGTCGCTGCAGCACAAAGCTGCAGACGCTACGTTTCTGTTTTCTATCTAGGGTCTGTGTGTGAGCGTGTTTGTTATTTTTATTTAAATCCATAAAGCTCCATGGGTCTCTGCAGCAGCTCATAAATCAGCTGATCAGCTTGTGTGTTCTGACCTCCAGACATGAGCAGCTGCTCTTTTCTCTGTTAGCACGTATTCGTAGTGTTGAGATTGTGATCTGCACAGCGAGTAACTGCTGCTAAAGAGCAGCAATAATCTGCCATGTTATATTTTAATGTTGATGCAACGCTGAAGCCAAGATGGCGCGTCACGCCGTGCGAGTGCCATACTGACAAAAGGAGAAAGGACGAAAACAAAAGAAGTGTCTGACCTACGCAGAGGAGCTGTATGGGAACCTGGTTGAATGTGTGTGACGGGCTGTTGATAAGAGACGGACCAGAGATTCTAGTTTAAGCTGCTTCTGTTATGAGGAGAATTTATTGTTAGTTCAGGAACTATTTTGTGTCTGAACGATTCCGTTTGGTACACTAACACGTAAAACAGTTTCTACTGAAAACGCAGCAAAGTTTGGCTCAAACATCATTTTTGAACAGACAGCTGATTCAGTTATGTCAACAACAACAACATATAGACTTGTAAACAAATGAATCTGATTTATTATGTTTTAGGTGATTGTTTGGGATCGTGTCAAACCAGGTATGTTTAGTTCCGTTAGTCCAGCCTGGATCTTATAGTTCCAGACACACACACACACACACACACACACACACACACACACACTAAAAATGCAGCTAAACTTTGAGCAGGAAGAGCGAGCTTGTTGAAGGATGCTGAAGCTTGTTGGTCCAGCGAATCCGTCGGTGTGAGAACCCGATGACAATAGCAGCGCTAAAGAATCCCAGCTTTATGGTTATCAGGCCACATTGGTCGCAGAAAGGAAAGTTTCTGTGTGTGTGTGTGTGTGTGTGTGTGTGTGTGTGTGTGTGTGTGTGTGTGTGTGTGTGTGTGTGTGTGTGTGTGTGTGTGTGTGTGTGTGTGTGTGTGTGTGTGTGTGTGTGTGTCTTTTATGTGGGTCACCCCACCATGTCTAATGGCCCCTTGCTGCGTGCAGCGTCCTGAGCTGAGCTGCTCCCTGCTGTCACACTTACACACACACACTCTCTCTCTCTCTCTCTCTCTCTCTCTCTCTCTCTCTCTCTCTCTCTCTCTCTCTCTCTCTCTCTCTCTCTCTCTCTCTCTCTCTCTCTCTCTCTCTCTCTCTCTTTCTCTTTCTCTCTCTCTCTCTCTTTCACACACACACACACACACACACACACACTCTCACACACATTCATGAACACACACACACTCTCTCATACACACTCTCACACACCTACACACACACACACACACTCATACCCACACACACAATCATGCACACACACTCTCTCATACACACTCTCACACACATACACACACACACACACACCTACACACACAAACTCACACTCCTACACACACACACACACACACACACACAAACACACACATAGTGGGGGACATTCTGGGGTCTCTCTCACCCTAATACCCTCCACAATGCCCCGCTGCTGCATCTGTTGCTTCTGAGCTCAAAGTTGAAAGTTGCTTATTGAGGAGCTAGCATGTCTCTTTCTCTCTCCTCTCATTAGCTTCATTTCAGCTTCTCTTCTTCCTCCCTTTCTTCCTCTTTTTGGTGTTTTTCCTTGTAACGTTGAAGACGGTTTGTTATTTTTCCCTACAAGTGTTTTTCTAGGTGGCTGGAACTGGACTTCACCCTTTAACGGCCTCCATGACTCATGCAGCAGCAGCTCCTCACACAGGTGAGCCTCCAAGCTACATTTTAAACACCATGCTGGCCCCAGCCTGTTAGCTCTGTTGTTGAATGGCACCGCTAAAGCTAAGCTAACTGCAGAAATAATGCCATCCAAATCCAGACATTTCTATGCATCCATTAGTAAATATAGGCACATTTTTGTGTTGCTGCTGGGATATGATTTTTATGCTTATTCTATATATTTAGGCTTTAAGCAGAGAGCAGAGAAGAACAAGAGTCATTAAAATTAGTGCTGCCACTTTATTTATGCCCTGCATCATAGTGAGGGTGAGGAAAGCAGAGAAGAAGGGATGAGGGGGATGGGAGAGGGAGAGTTTGAGAGAGGAGGAAAGAAAAAAGAGCGAAGAGAAAGATGCTGATAATTCAGCACACCAGTCAGGCCAGCCCATCCCCACCATGCTGCTGAAGCACACACACACGCACACGCACGCACACACACCCACAAAAAAAAACACACACACACACACGAAACATCTGGATTAAACAGGTTAGCCGTAAGCTAATTGATGCAAAGTTGCAGCACACCAACATGCACGTCTAACATCTCGTGAAGATGGTTTTCGAAATGTTCCAACGACCCCAAGAACGTAGAACTCACACATCCTGATGCGGGTTAATGTGAGCCGCATTTACATCAGTATATTTTCACACTGCGGTAGTGTCTCTTTGTCTTCTCGTCGACCAGCCAGCACAGAGATGGAGGGGGAGAAATATTCCTTCAACCAAGGATTTCATACCCACAACCTGCAGCTTTGTTCCAGTATGACCGATGATGTTTGGTGCAGCTCGTTTCTGAGTTTGAACCGATCAGATTAAAGTCTGAGTACACACATCACACCTGCATTTAAACTCAGTGTGTACATGTGAGCATCGTCACCCTGACACATGCGTGGTGGGGTGGAACGTGGCGACCTTTTGTCCACAGCATCGGCTGCTCGTGCTGCAAAACGCACACACACACACATGGAGGAAAACAATTAAGTGTGTGTGAGTTTAAATAATCTCACTGTTGATGAAAAACACGGGATTTCTGTGTTGGCTGTTTTTTCATTGTGTTTTAAAAACACGAGCATTCACCACGCCGCACTGGAACGCACCGGCTGATGAAAAACCAGACCAGTTTAAAGGCTCAGCTGATGGAGACACAGCAGACAGAACCAACGGGGAAAATAACAAGAACCCAGAGAAGAACTGTGAGGCAGGGGAACGTTTCGGAACGTCCTCGGAGAGAGAAGCTGGAGGATTTCCTAGCTTCGATTCCTCTTTACTGATCAGAGTGGTTCCATTCTTCCTCACACACACACACACACACACACACACACACACACACACACACACACACACACACACACACACACAATGGCGTAGATTAGTTTATATACTGTATTTTATTGATGCAGCTCTATAAGTGAAGTCCTCTGATTAGTACATTAAAATAATGCAGGAGAGCAGGTGTGCGTGCATGTGTGTGCGTGTGTGTGTGCGTGCGTGCGTGCGTGTGTGTGCGTGTGTGCGTGTGTGTGCGTGCGTGCGTGCGTGTGTGTGTGTGTGTGTGTGTGTGTGTGTGTGTGTGTGTGTGTGTGTGTGTGTGTGTGTGTGTGTGTGTGTGTGTGTGTGTGTGTGTGTGTGTGTGTGTGTGCATTTATTCGTGGCCGTGGCGTCTCTTGAGTGTTAGTTTTTCCTTCTGTCTGAGGGACAATGTTCCCATTCTCACAGCGGTGTTGACACATGTTAGTGCTGGCTGATTAGTCGACACATAAAGAAACACACAGCCCCTCCATCACCATTCAGCCATTTTGTCTCCCCGTCTGTGCGAACTGGTCGAGTGGATGTGTGTGTGTGTGTGTGTGTGTGTGTGTGTGTGTGTGTGTGTGTGTGTGTGTGTGTGTGTGTGTGTGTGTGTGTGTGTGTGTGTGTGTGTGTGTGTGTGTGTGTGTGTGTGTGTGTGTGTGTGTGTGAGAGAGAGAGAGGAGCTTTTGTTGAGGAAACGCTCCGAGGAGAGGACGCGGAGAAGACACCATGAAAAATTGCAGGGATTGCAGCAGGCTCCCATTGACCCTTGGATGTTTTTATTTTCCTGCAACCCTTTCATCTCAGTAGATCAGAATAAAACTGCAGCTTTACCCCAGAAGTCGTGATTTGTAATCAAGCCAGAGAAATGAAAAATAAAGGTGTTTACTAATAAACTGGGATAGAGGTGTTGTGTCAGATCAGCCCTTCTGCATCTTTTGTCTCCTAAGTGGATTAAGAGCGCGGTCAGTGAGACAGTCAGTCAGAGTGGCAGCCATAACCGATTTTTACAAGCCGGTGTCGCCGCTGTCGCTTCACGTTGTCACACCGTGTCTCCTCGTGCTGTCTCACCGTGGCAGGCAGGAATGTGTTCCGATTCCAGGTGTGGATGTTGTCAGCCCACAGGGTCGGACTCATGTCTGCGTGATTAAAACAGCGCGGTGGGGTTACAAGGAAAAGGGTGGCGTGCAACAACAACAAAATGTGTTTGGGTTTGTTTTAGATTGAAGTCACCGTTGTGATGTGACATTTATTAATATATTATCCCAAATTTTTAATTAACCACCTTTTCAAAATTTGAAGTTTCCAGTTTTTGATCATATTTTAGTTGAAGGCCTTTTTCAGGGTAAAACAATAAATAAATAAATACAACAGTGCGTTTTTTTATTTTTTTAATGAAAAAATCAAAAAGATCAACGAGCCTTTTGGAAAATATTTATGTTTTTTGTACTATCACACCAATAGTTACTATAAACCCCATAATTAACATGTTTATGATTGCTCTAACAAAAACCCGCCTACAGTTATCTATAATGCATAATTATTATGTTTGTGTGTTGATCATAAATATTGTTTTTCACTGAGCTGGTGTCACATGAAGAGGCTGGATCAGCGCAGCTCCCCCTCTGGCTTTCAGCTGGTGTCACATCCATCTGACGGGTCAGATCTGCTCCTGTCTCAATCATGTGTTCATATCTAATTCATCCATTCATTCTGTTCACAGAAAGAGCTGCAGCTCATTATTGGGATGATGTAATAATGATTTAGATCAATAAAATGTGACAAATGAGATATTTATTTATTATCAGACGCTACGCTGCAGGTTTTTTTTTATAAAAGTCTTATTTGCTCTTGAGCCTGTTGTCGGCCTTCCTGCAGCGATCAGAACGATCGTTCTTTATTTATTAATCAGACTGCAGCAAAGGCTCTAGATAATAAATATCTGCATATTTCAGATCCGTTATCGGTCGCCGTAGCTCTTATCTCCGCAGGTGATGCGTGTCTGCTCTTAACCTTCTCCTATAAAACGCAGAAACGATAAGAGTTCAGTCGTTTCTTAAGTTGATGCTGCGATTGAAGCTGCACGGCCTGAAAGTCCCATCAGATTGTTTCAGCACGTTACTCTTCGTTGTTGTTATTATTATTAGTATTAGTTTTAGGAGGATTTAAATACACCCAGCCTGCTTAGCTAATGTTTGCGTTCTTCTTGTTTCATAATTAATAAAGTAGGGATGGCATTACAGCAAAAGGCGACTAAAGCATCAGCCATGCAGATTTAGAACCTGTTAGAATGAAGAATTTTCAGGAGTCTGCTTTAAATGCTGTTTTCTTTTAACTGCAAATTTGGCAACTTTGCTTATATTTTAATGCAAATTATACCCTAAAATAAAATACTATAAAATTATTTTGTTTCATGTATTTTCATTTTGTTCTTCTAGAAAATGAATTTTAGCTGTAATTTCAGGACTAAAGGAGTGATCTAGTGCCTAAAAGGTTAAATAAAAGGTTGTGTGTTTAGTCGAAATGCATTTGAAGGTGACGCTCCTTATTCTCTCCTTCATCGTCCCCTGGACCATTCAGTCCCGTTGGCTGAGACCGAGGCCTGTTGTGAAAGTGGGTTTGCTTTGTGTCTTTTTAAACGCGCGCGCGCGCGCACACACACACACACACACACACACACACACACTAAAAGCCAGGCAGACGTATGCAGGATCATTGACGCTGGAGGTTGCCGAGGGTGGACATTGTTGTCTCTAAGCTGCTTTGGAGCAAAAGGAGAAGTTGTGAGGACAAACGCTTCATCGAGCAGATCGCTTTTCTCGCTGCTCGCAGAGCTCCATCTCTGGGGGTGGGGGCCCGATTCATTCCCAGCTAAACCCATTCATTCCAAGTGTGAAAAAAACACACAATTGATTTGCTAATGATGGAGTCAAGCACGTCGTGTTTGGGAGGCTTTCTAAATTGATTAAGTGAAGGTGAGCAAGAGGCCGCCGTGCAGGACGTTGTCTTCACGCTGTGGAAAGATGATTTTAGATTAATGTGGTGCAGCCGCTGTGTGTGTGTGTGTGTGTGTGTGTGTGTGTGTGTGTGTGTGTGTGTGTGTGTGTGTGTGTGTGTGTGTGTGTGCTTTAATTTGCAGAAAATTACCAGATTATGATTATTGTGTGGAGATTAAATGCTCAGTCATGATTTATTCGGGTAATTGGAGGAGAATCGGTGCTCTCTTCATCTGAACCAAAGGAAGCTGAACTTTCAGAGCATCACAGCATTTGTTTTGACAATTGAACACATGCCCAACGCAGTCTGTGCATGCTTTTGACTTTTCCTGGAACGATTTTAGGATCTAAACGTGTCAGCAGTCCTATGTTTGTGTGACCGAACTCTTTAGATTAAACCGCAGCTTGAGTAAATAACAACAGAGCATCTGAAATGACGCTTTCACCCATCAAACCAACATTTACTCCCGCATGCTGAAACCACTGCTTAGCTCCTGATGATATGAGAATAATAACGCCGGGCTTTGTGCCCTGCTGTGGATGTGACACAAATGGCACATAAATCCAGATGTGATGGGCTTTTAATAAGCAGCTGCTGACGATAATCCATCTGATAAATGACTTTGAGGCACTCTAAACCCCTCAGCTCCAGCTCTCCATGACGACTTTTAATTCCTGCATGTCATCATGAGATGTAATAAAACATCAGGAAGCAGAGCGCGGCGTTCGTGCATCAGGTGTTGGATCCGGTGTGTGCTTCCTGCCCTGCGTTGAATAAAAACAGAGATGTTCAGCTGGAAGGCATTTAGAGCAGGGGAGAGGGAACGTAAAACTGCTGTGAATAGACGGGGTTGTGTTTAGGCGTGCTGCGCTCAGCCACCACGTTGTGCTGTTCGGTTCCACTTGTGATGGATCCGGAACACGAAATCTCAGCGTGGTTCGGCAGGTATACGTCTCAGAGCCTACACATCACACAGCTGTCACCGCTCCTCAGCTCTCTCAGACCTTCAATTTCCTCCTGCAGAAATGGGTCTGAGTGTTGCCTCTCTGAGCGGGGTGGATGCAGGATGGAGGACCTTTACCATGGCAACCACTAAAGCAGGATGGATGCAGGCACCGAGCCTCGCTGCTGCTGTAACAGGCAGGTGAAATGTCATGCGGGCTGTTTAAATGAGAGCCTTTGATGTGTAGTGCAGGGATCTCTGCTGTGGAAATCAGGTTATTGTTTCCTGTATTAGCTCCACACCACATCCAGCTGCCTGCAGCCAACAAAAGAGCCTCTCCTCAACATGGCGTCCTGCTCGGCGTTTTACAGCCTTGCTTCAGATTTCTGTCCGCCACCTCCTTCACATTGTCTCCCATATCGGCTTACGCTGCCCAATCCTAATAATCTTCCAGTAGTCCGAGTCAAATGTCTGAGTGTGGAGTGTCCTCTCACCTTCTCCCAGGGTTTGTGTATCCTCCTCTGCCTCCTCGCTGGATTACAGCTGGTTTTAAAACCAGACAAGTGGAGAGATAAATGTTTAAATGTTACAATTAAAAAACACAACTTCGTAAATGCTGTTTTAACTCTCAACTTTAAAATCGGAGAGGAAAAACGTGCAGATTTAATTTGATGTTCACAGACATTTGTTTTCTGAGAGGATATTTTTATCAGACACGAGGCCGCAAGTCAAGGAGCTCCTGACCGCATTCCTATTGTGTGTGTGTGTGTGTGTGTATTTGTCCCCTTCCTGATTTCTTATTCTTTTGCATGTTTGTCACACAAAATGTTTCCGATCATCAAACACATTTAACCATTAGTCAAAGATAACACAAGTAAACACAAAATGCAGTTTTGAAATGATGGTTTTTATTATTTAGGGAGAGAACAAAATCCAAACCTACATTGCCCTGTGTGAAAAAGTAATTGCCCCCTGAACCTAATAACTGGTTGGTCCTCCCTTAGCAGCAACAACTGCAATCAAGCGTTAGCGATAACTGGCTACGAGTCTTTTACAGCGCTCTGGAGGAATTTTGGCCCACTCATCTTTGCAGAATTGTTGTAATTCAGCTTTTTTTGAGGGTTTTCTAGCATGAACCGCCTTTTTAAGGTCATGCCATAGCATCTCAATAGGACTCAGGTCAGGACATTGACTAGGCCACTCCAAAGTCTTCATTTGTTGTTCTTCAGCCATTCAGAGGTGGATTTGCTGGTGTGTTTTGGGCCATTGTCCTGCTGCAGCACCCAAGATCGCTTCAGCTTTAGTTGACGAACAGATGGCCGGAATTTCTCCTTCAGGATGTTTTGGTAGACAGTAGAAATCATGGTTCCATTTATCACAGCAAGCCTTCCCGTTCCTGAAGCAGCAAAACAGCCCCAGACCATCACACTACCACCACCATATTTTACTGTTGGTATGATGTTCTTTGTCTGAAATGCTGTGTTACTTCTACGCCAGATGTAACGGGACATTTGCCTTCCAAAAAGTTCAACTTTTGTCTCATCAGTCCACAAGGTATTTTCCCAAAAGTCTTGGCAATCACTGAGATGTTTCTTAGCAAAACTGAGACAAGCCCTAATGTTCTTTTTGCTTAACAGTGGTTTGCGTCTTGGAAATCTGCCATGCAGCCATTTTTTCCCAGTCTCTTTCTTCTGGTGGAGTCGTGAACACTGACCTTAATTGAAGCGAGTGAGGCCTGCAGTTCTTTAGAAGTTGTCCTGGGGTCTTTTGTGACCTCTCGGATGAGTTGTCTCTGCGCTCTTGGGGTAATCTTGGTCGACCGCCCACTCCTGGGAAGGTTCACCACTGTTCCATGTTGTTGCCATTTGTGGATAATGGCTCCCACTGTGGTTCGCTGGAGTCCCAAAGCTTTAGAAATGGCTTTATAACCTTTACCAGACTGATAGATCTCAATTACTTTTGTTCTCATTTGGTCTTGAATTTCTTTGGATCTTGGCATGATGTCTAGCTTTTGAGGTGCTTTTGGTCGACTTCTCTGTGTCAGGCAACTCATATTTAAGTGATTTATTGATTGAAACAGGTGTGGCAGTAACAGGCTTGGGGGTGGCTACAGAAATTGAACTCAGGTGTGAAACACCACAGTTGGGTTATTTTTTTAACAAGGTGGGCAATTACTTTTTCACACAGGGCAATGTAGGTTTGGATTTTGTTCTCTCCCTAAACAATAAAAACCATCATTTCATAACTGCATTTTGTGTTTACTTGTGTGATCTTTGACTAATGGTTAAATGTGTTTGATGATCAGAAACATTTTGTGTGACAAACATGCAAAAGAATAAGAAATCAGGAAGGGGGCAAATAGTTTTTCACACCACTGTACGTTCACAGATAGCGTGTCCTGACTCCTGTCCTCCTTCATGTGTTCCAGGTGGAATCGCCGGCCCGCTGCAGAGCCGTGAGGACTCCCTGAAGCGCTGCAGCACCACCGGGTCGTTTGGGGAAAAACTGCACGATTTCAGCCCAGCCGGTCGGGCGAACGGCTCCTCCACTCAGCGTTATGGATTAATCTCTGGCCAGATCAGAACCAACCAAAACTGGATGCTTAGCCTCGCGTGTCCTAAAATTCCTGCCTGTGATAAACCAGGATAGAGAGGATTGGATGTGACCCACATCTGGGCTGCTTTCATGTACGGTATTACCTGACTCTTTATGAAAATATGTGTTACTATTTATATCGCACCGTCTCTTTTTCATCACGCGTTCCTCTCCTCTAATAACCTACTGAGGTTTCAAATCCCACCATCCTGCTGCAGAGGTTTCCAGATGACCTCTGACCTCCAGACTGACTCAAGTGTTTTCATCCTGCTGAGGAGGAAGCTGTCTTGACAGTTCTAAATTTTACTGGTGATTTCCATAAATAATTTGCAATAAATGTGACAGGAGGTTGTTTTTTTATTATCACACAAAAGAGTCCAGGCATCACAGATTAGACTTGACAGGAACGTTGGAAATAAATCAGATTTGTACCTCTGCTCTCAGCTCAGGGGTCAGAGACGGCTGACCTTACGCTAACTAAAGCCGAACTCTTCTTTACAGGCGTGTTCTGAATTTACTGCAACAATAATAAAAAACAGGCTCTGGCCTTTAAAATAAGCTGGAAACCAAATTCTGCTTCTCGGATTGTTGTCTTGCTTTTCCAGATGTAAGTCTGAGGTGGAAATCTTTCCATGTTTACGTGCAGCTATGTTCTTAAACGGCTTTATTTAGGTTATGTAAACAACGTTTCATCACTACAAAGGCAGGTTCGTCCTTTCATGGAGGAGTTTACGAGCACTTTCTGCCTTACAACCATGCACTTGTGAGCAAGTGAAGCCTTTAATGTGCAATTGCCATCTAACACAAACACGATGATGTCAGACACTACATGTACCGTTCTCTCTGTTCAAAGGCCTTTGTGATAATATATTTTAATGCACTTTATCAAAGACTCCTTGTTTTAGCATCCACGCTCACAAACACTCTCTACTGTTTGATATCCAGGGTGTATAATGGAGACGCTGGTGTTTAGGTGCTTTGTGTGAGAAAATCTGCAGACCTCTGATCACAGGCCTGTCGCTCCACTAATGATGACTAAACCTCCTCCCTGGTGTGTGTTTTGGATTGTAATCAACACATCTGCAGCCCTGGATGCTAAATCACTCTGTCTTCCTGGAGTGAATCACTCTGCTCTGGTTTGTTGCCTTTTTGAGTTTTGCAATCACGCTCCCGTGAAGCCATGAGACTCCCATGACCTCTCTTACGTTTCAGCTCTCTTGGCATCTAAATTTACCAGAGTGACGGCAGTAATTCTCACTGTGGTCAGGAATACAATCAATCACTGGGGGTTACTATAAAAGTCCATGTTGCAATCCTGTGACGCGCGGTGGGAGTCACGCAGGGTTTGAGAGTTGATTCCTGTGAATCCTGTAAAGTTCATGCTCTGGGTTATCTATTCCACCCACACACTGTAAATAAAGGCTAACGAAGTCGCCTCTGGGCAGATGACATGAGGGCATGTTACCTTTGTTTGCAGGTGACATTGCCACTTTCTGACTAAAGGAGTATTGTACATGTACATCACCTGCTCGGCACCTTTTATTCGGAGACCAAACACAAACGAGGAGACCCCTAACGCATACTGATTTGTTTAAATACAAGAGCCTCTCTTCCAACTAAGTTAATATAGAACCTAACGGAACATCGACTGAAAATGAATCGCTGTGATCTCTGAATAAAGGAGAGATCACACTGTTTGCTTAAAGGACCTCGGCTATTCTCATAGATCACGATTAAACTTAATTTGCTCGCTGTGGTGCAGTTAGAGAATGTTTAATCCAACTCTGCAACATTTGCAGCTGCTTCTGTGAGAGGTTTGCAGCCCAAACTTAAATTTTATATCAGTTAACCTGAGAAAAGTGGAAATGAATGCCCTAAACGATTAGATGTGATTTCTAAACATGGTTGTGTATTCCATCAGCTGTCAGGCAGCACTCCCTCCTCTGGAGCACTAATGCAGCTAAAAGAAGCTGTTCCAACCTGAATGACTTGCTTTTATTACCTGCAGGCAAATTCTCAGTGTTTTTATTTACCCACAGGAACAAGAGGTGCTGAACACAACTAAAACCAGCTGCTGAATCTCTCTCTCTCTCTCTCTCTCTCTCTCTCTCTCTCTCTCTCTCTCTCTCTCTCTCTCTCTCTCTCTTTCTCACACACACACACACACACACACACACACACACACACACACACACACACACACACACACACACACACACACACACACACACACACACACACACACACACACACACACACACACACACACTTTACATAAGGGTTTCTTTATTAACTTTACTTAGTGCATTATCATTATTAAGCATGAATAAACCCGTTATTGGTAACTATTACATGTCCTTAAGGTTAGGACAAAGGGCCAGGTTTTTTTGTTTAATAATGCATTACCTAATATTAACATCCGTTTTAAACAGTTATTAACACTTTATTAATGCTTAATAACGCACCAAGTAACGTTATTAAATGACCTTTATTGGAAAGTGTTACCTTTACATATTTAGAGGGAGACTTTTAAAACCGTTTCAGTGTTTTTGCACTTTTTCTAAAGTCTTTGATGTTGTTTTGCGTTTCCTTTCGTCGTTTTTCCCTTTTTAAATTTTTTGGCTCAGGTAATTCTCGCACCTACCCTCCTCACGAGGAAGGGTGATATTGATAACTTTACAAACGCGACATAAACGGTCCATGTTTTTCCAGACCAGGAAAACTCGGTGGAAGGGATCGGATTTCCTTTTCTCTACCGTGATGGAACTTCATTCCATTGTGTATCCATGCTCCAGCGATACACACATCTCACGGGTTACTTTACTCCGTCCTTTACTGTCTTGATGTTTTTAACACAGGTAACTATCTCGACATGATGTCGCGGAGCAACAATAAAGCAACATAAATAATAGATCGTGTAGTTTAGTGACTTAGATTCTATTTTACTAGATAGCGCGGAAGGATACGACAGCACTGGGGTGTTCTTTGACCTATATAAAACCGCCGCCATCTTCCATTTCCCAGACTCTGCCGTTCGGGCTGCGGTCATCGTCTGTCAGTGTCTGGCTGCGGAGGAGTGGATGAGGGCTCCCCGCTGACGTCCAGCTGCATATTTTTCTCGAGTTTCTTTATTTCTTCCTTATCGAAGTGGGTTTTATTCTCCGGAAACCAAGTGGACGTATTTGCTGTATTGACAAGGGTAGGCATTAAACTCTCGGCTGTTGTATTTGCTTCACCCGTTCTCCTGTCCGGCTCTGTGAAGAACACCACCGGGAACGGTTGTTGAATGCCGGGGACGGTTCTGTGCTGCAGCTAGCGAGTCCGCCGCGTCCCCCGGGCAAGCATCTGGGATGTGTCGGCCATCGGCTGCTGGGAACGAGCTCTCTCACCCACCGTAGTGCTGGTATGAGGTCTTGGTGTCGTTTTTCCGAACCGAACTTCTGGAGTATATTTTACCTTTCGGTTATTCGGGAGCGGAACGCGCTGGACTTGAAGAGTTTTGGTGGCGCTAGTTTAAATGTTGGTCCAGACCACATTCCTCCATTCTGACTCACGGTTGGGCTTCTGGAGTTTTTGCAGCTGTTGGAGCCCCGCAGAGGGTGGGCAGACCTGCGGGAGTTTAACCCAAACTTCACCGATAACGTCTGCTCCGTGACGTCAGTCTGGTTTGCGTTTACGGCAATGTCGTTATTTCACCTGAAGTTTGAAGCGGACTTTAGCCCGGGTGTTAGTTCGCTGTTTTCCTCTCGGGGTTTTAAACAAAGGGCGACTAAATTCCTCCAAAACCGACGAGGAGGAGCCACGCTGTGAAACCCGAGTCGATGTCGGGGCAGAGAGGAGTCTGGGGCGGCTTTGTTAAAGGGCAGAGCCGCTGTTTTATCGCGCCGTTTCAGGTGTGATTGACCTGAGGACACGTGTGGTAAATGTTTAATCTTCCTTCTTAATCAGAACCTCCTAGTGGGTTATAAACAACAGCCACCGCGCTTCCGATGAATTTCAGACTTAACATTAAAATAAGTGGCAGTTCCTGCTGCTGTAAAAAACCCCACCAGAAAACCGACGTCGTCAGCGTGTTGTGACGTTTTTCAGGCGGAAACGTGGGTGTTAGGTCTGATAACGTGAGCGGTGTGTTCAGAGGCAGAACCCCGATCTCTTCCCGGATCGCTGCGGGTTCCTGCCTCTGCTGAACGTCTAGAGTTAGTGATAAACACGTGACTGCTCCAGACAGGTAGACCTGCTGCAGATGCTTTCTCCGCGTTAGCCCACATCGACAGTTTTGGCTGCACTCCTGGTGCTTTTGTCCAGGAGTGACTCACAGATGAGACTGGATAGTTTTCTTCTTGAACACGTTTACCAGAAAATAATCCTAAATGAAGAAACACGTGTCTGCAGGACAAAGGATGGATGTTTTAGGCCAGAGGCGTGGAGGTTAATTTGGACATCGTTTACCCCAAATGAGATAATTTTTAATTACTAGAAGGCTTTACTTTCTACTCGTGTGTTTCTGTAAAATGTACTGGTTTGGTTTCCAGGTGGAGGTGATGCCTGCTAAATTATTCACCTTTTATTTAGCTTAATACTGGAAGCATTTTCTTAACCTGCTTTCGTGTTATGTTGTTGTCTGGTTTAAAGTCATTGGTTGGTTTTGGTTGGTTGTTGCTTGGCACCTGGACACGCCCACTGTGCGTTAAGAGGCTCATAATAAAGCCAGATGTGTAAGCCCGAACCCGCAATGGAAACATTTAGTTAAATAAAGTCAGCTGCAGCACATCTGGCTTTGGGATGAAGGAGCTGTGCTCTGTGTGCCGGTAGCTTCAGCTCTGGTTGAGTTATGATTTCATGAACACGTGTGTGTGTGTGTGTGTGTGTGTGTGCGTGCGTGCGCTGGAGTGGTCCAGCCGCTCATACCTGTTAGATGGACTTACCTGAGCATAGCCAGAGGTGATGTTTTCCTTTGCTTCACTGCCTAGGACAGTCCCCTCTCTGGGGGCTGGTGTGTGCAGCAGTAGGCATCTGGTTTCTATTATGTGGATCTTAGCGGCACCAGGCACAAGTCTTCATATTAGATTTTACATCTGGCTTCAAAGAGCCCCGTCGTTCAGGCGGCCAGCGTGGTCTCCAGCAACTCTTACTGAAACTGCCTCACTTCTTGCTTCAGCTGAAGGTCAGAATTAGCAGGAAACAGAGCAGTTAGGGTTTTAAAGGAACCACTAATGTGAATCATAAACATTTCCACTGTGTGTTTGATTTATCCAGGCCTGTAGAGACATGTGGCTCCCATTAGGACTGTGCTGGGTGGGTTATATGGGGGCAGGAGGATGGCGTGTGAACAGCAAATTAGAGTTGGAGCATTAGTGGTTTGAAGCGGCGGCCTGGACTTGATTCACTGTTTTAGTCACTCCGTTGGGCTCAGATGGTGTGGTTCTGCTTGGACGTCTCCAGCAGACTGGATTAGAGCAGCCTGTGAGGACATTTCCTGTTAGTCTCCGGTTAAACCGTCTTGACGGCATCTTTAGGGGGCAGAATGAGAAACGAACAGATCTGTTCAATAAAAAGACCCAGTTTCAGTGTTTGAGTCGTCTCCTCTGGACGTTTAAACAGACATCAGTACAAACACAGTTAACATGACAAAACCCAGATCCATGAGTTCTCGTATCGGATTTGATGCATTTTAGCTGTTGTCACTGGAAGCCACACCTTTCTGCCCCGAGGGAAACACCGATGATGCAATCTGCCTCGATGCTTCTCGGCTCTTTATTAGGTTCAGTCAGGATTTACTAATGTGAACAGTTCCAGCTCAGACCCCAGCAGTAAAGCCTCGTGTTGGGATTATTTTAGTCCTGGATTTGTTGTTTCCACTGAGGCTGGAGTAGCTAGATTAGCATTGGTTGGTTGTCTCTGCTGCTGCGGGAAGGATCGGTGCCGCTGGTTGACCCGTGGCTGGAGGATAATAAAGCCCCGGCTCTGGAGCATTTAGCTGTTTCTTTCATTTTGACAGAGTCATAATTGTTGCAGAAGCACAGATCCATCTAACTTTGGATCTATTTCAGCTGGAAGGGCTGCAGCTTTGGAGGGGGTCGAAAGCAGCATTCCCTGCCAGGATAACCTTTGGGATAAAATGTTCCGTCAGATTTCATCCGCAGCAGTCATGCAACAGGTGTAGAGCCGAGGGCCGCGTTCCCCTTCTTCAGCTAATATAGTTTACAGCAGAACTTCCTCTAAATGGGATGCAGCCTCTCTTTACAACCCGATGGCTGTGATGGTCTCTAGTAAATCCAGTTACTAACCCAAAACAGAAATGTGACCGTAGATTTATGCTGTAGGATCAGGATGGAGTGCCTGTTTCAGGTTTCCCGCTCGCTGATGGCTCACGGGCTCGTTACCAGATGAATCAGATCTTCTCTCCTGGCTCATCCCTGTGTTCCCAACGCTTGAGCAGTTTCTAAACCACGGGTGTCAAACTCAGGCCCTTGGGCCAAATTTGGCCCGCAAGATCAGATATGTATTAAAACTGGCCCGCTGGACAATTTTGCCACAAAGACTACAAATCCCATAGTACTTTGCAACCTTAGCACGTCTGTCGAAGCACCTGTCCTTTCTGTTTACATTCATTAGCATCCACACTAGTACTGTTAGCTCCTCAGTCTCGGACAAACTGAAAACACTCCTCTTACTCGGCGCCGTCAGCCTGACTCTGTAGCTGCTGCAGTGTTTAACCTCATTTCTGTTTTAGGTAAAACCTAAACCAGAAATACTTAAAAGATTCTAAATGATTTTAAAAATGCTGTGTGTGTGTATATATATTTACATACACACACACACACACACACACACAATTTAGGGAATAAAAAAAAGAGACATAAGTGATGAACACCACTGATGTGCTTTATTTAACTCATTCGCTGCCAGCGTTTCTCACCGTTTTTACTGTTTTTTTAAGAGTCACAGAACGTTGCGCGCTAGCATGATGTCGATGCCAAAACAACCAAAACAAAGAGGAGACTCACCTCTTACATCAGGAAGAGTCCGTATGTTTCGAGCGTTATCCTTTCTTTCATAATCCGTTGTCGAATTGTGATCGGCAGACGCTTTTCCAGTTCACGCCTCACTTTTTTTACAGGAACGGCCCAAAACGATCTAACACAAGGATGTGTTGTTTCCTGATCATGTGATCTGTGACGTATGCGGATGAAGATCGGCTTCAGGGCTGAGATGTTTGTTCTCTAAGCGCGGGGGCTCGTTCCAATGCTCAAACAGTAAAAAAATGCAAATGACGACTTTAGTCGTCATTGGCAGTGAATGAGTTAAAATGGATTTGCTCGTGTGTGATGTGGTTATTCCACATTTGGTGTTTCTGCAAAAGTAGGTTGATTTCCAAATGAAAAGGTTCAACCGTACAGATCTGTAGATAAAAGTAAATGTGCACATTTATCGTCACTTTTTCAATAAATATTGAGTTTGGCCTGCGACTTCTTCCCAGTTTTTGATTTCGGCCCAGAGGGAGTTTGACACCCCTGGTTTAAACCGTCTGGTTTCCATCTGGACCAGGTGTATGTTGGTGTGTGGGACTTCCCTCTGAGCTCTTAATTTAGTTTATTATCTAGTAAAATTCCCAAACGTGTTTAGGATGAAAGCGTTAAATGAGCTGCTGTTCCCCTGATGAGCTGCTGATCTAGTGGGGGTGGAAGTCTTACAACAACTTACGATTCAAGTAGACTCGACGATTCTCATCATCACCATCCTAAACCAGTAACACCAGTAGTGTGTATTTAGTTTAAGGCTTCCGGACAGGATAGATTCAGAATCTTTTCTTAATGAATCAGAATCACGTTTGACACGTGAATCTATTTTTCCCAACACCTCTGACATCAAACGCCTGATTCTCCTCTTCAGGTGAACTCATCACAGTGTTCAGTCAACACAAACAAAGTTATTTAGATAAACGGGGAGAATGCTTAGCTCAGTGTGTATGACCTCTAACACACACACTTAATGGGTAAATGGCTTTCCACACAGATAGCTGAGTCTCCATGTCAGAGGCGTGGTTACAGCGGTGTGTTGGGCTTCTCCTCTCTGGCATGTTGTCTGAAAAGTCCGTTTCGGAATAACGAACCTCTGATGAAAGGATTTAAACTCCAAGCTCAGAGACCTTTGTTGTCATAACATTTATCTTTCTGCATGAATTCTTTTCTCTCCAAATGAATCTGTTTAGCCTCTGCTGCCATTTCCAGTATTTTCTTTGGTGCCGAGGTTTCAGCTTCAAAGCCAGAGCAGGAATGTGTGCCCTCCTCCTCCACTTCCCTCGCCCTCCCTCGCTTAGATAGTCAGTAGCTGCTGCTGTTAATGGAGGCTTTTGTGAGAGCCGGGGCGGTCGGAGGGAACGACGCTGGTCTGGACCGTGACTGATGTGAAGTAGATGAAGTCATTTTCCTCCTTCTCCTCTCTCCCACAGGTCAGGAAGCTGTGTTGGCTGTGGTTTGAGAAAGGAACATGGCTTCCCAAGGTGAGTCTTTTGTGTTCACGTGCACAGATGCTGTTGCACGTCTAGATTTATGTCCTCATTAAAGCACGGTGAATTAGATATTGATTTACATCTGAGACTTTGGTCTTGTGTGAAATGAAATTAGCTGCTTCAGGCGGTGATGCAGCTGGTTACATCCATGTAGTCCCCTGCAATAACCCCGACTCCACGGTGCTTTTGTCTCCAACAGCTGATCTGATGGAACTGGACATGGCCATGGAGCCTGACCGTAAAGCAGCAGTCAGCCACTGGCAGCAACAGTCCTACCTAGACTCAGGCATCCATTCAGGAGCCACCACAACGGCCCCTTCCCTCAGTGGGAAGGGCAATCCAGAGGAAGATGATGTGGACAACAACCAGGTCATGTACGAGTGGGAGCAGGGCTTCAACCAGAACTTCTCCCAGGACCAAGTACAAGGTGAGGTGTAGCTCTGCCTGTTCTCCAGACCTCCATAAGGCTTCGCTTACGATGCTCCTGTCTTCCAGACATAGATGGTCAGTATGCCATGACGCGGGCTCAGAGGGTTCGGGCAGCCATGTTTCCAGAGACTCTTGAGGAGGGCATGCAGATCCCCTCCACACAGTATGACACTGCAAACCCCACTAACGTCCAGAGGCTGGCCGAGCCGTCGCAGATGCTCAAACACGCCGTGGTAAATCTGATCAACTATCAAGACGACGCGGAGCTCGCTACCAGAGCAATACCGGAACTCACCAAACTACTCAACGATGTGGACGAGGTATTTCTGGGTGGAACCGTGACCGTCAGGTCGTCATTCTGCTCTTACTTCATGACTTTTTTCTTCTAGGTTGTTGTAAACAAAGCAGCAGTGATGGTCCACCAGCTGTCAAAGAAAGAAGCCTCCCGCCACGCCATCATGCGCTCCCCTCAGATGGTGTCTGCCATCGTCAGGACCATGCAGAACACGAGTGACATCGAGACGGCTCGCTGCACCGCCGGAACGCTGCACAACCTCTCCCACCACAGAGAGGGGCTGCTGGCCATCTTCAAGTCCGGAGGGATCCCAGCTCTAGTGAAAATGCTCGGGTACGTCTACAGAGGAATCTGCGGGTATCTGCCTGCTCGTGTTTTCATCTGACAGTTGTGTCCGTTACAGCTCACCGATAGATTCAGTTCTGTTCTACGCCATCACCACCCTCCACAACCTCCTCCTGCACCAGGAAGGAGCCAAGATGGCTGTTCGCTTAGCTGGCGGGCTACAGAAAATGGTGGCTCTTCTCAGCAAAACTAATGTAAAGTTCCTGGCCATCACCACCGACTGTCTCCAGATACTGGCCTATGGAAACCAGGAGAGCAAGGTGAGGGTCAGAGGGTCACAGGGTTAGACGTAGGGGTGATGACTCCACCTAACCTCGTGTTGTTTGTGTAGCTCATCATCCTGGCGAGCGGCGGTCCTCAAGCACTGGTCAACATAATGAGGACCTTCACCTACGAGAAGCTTCTGTGGACCACAAGCCGTGTTCTCAAAGTTCTGTCGGTGTGTTCCAGTAACAAACCCGCCATAGTAGAAGCCGGTATGTGTCCTGGGCATCTGGAGTATGAGCGCACCGCGTTTATGTTGTCACTAACACTGTTGGTCCTCTCAGGAGGTATGCAGGCTCTGGGACTACACCTGACCGATCCCAGTCAGAGACTGGTCCAGAACTGTCTGTGGACCCTCAGAAACTTATCAGACGCTGCCACCAAACAGGTGAAGAGAAGCCCAGCTGTGGGCTACGTGTTTTTAAACACTTACTTATTCCACTAAACCCTCACCCTGTTGCTCTCCAGGAGGGAATGGAGGGTCTTCTAGGAACTCTGGTCCAGCTGCTCGGCAGCGATGACATCAACGTGGTGACCTGTGCTGCTGGCATCCTGTCCAATCTGACCTGCAACAACTTCAAAAACAAGATGATGGTTTGTCAGGTCAGGTGACTGTCGGACGTGGAAAGTCGTGTTTTCAGAAACCTGCTGCTCCCGGATTTTAAACCCGCCGCCGTGTCTGTACCCCTTCAGGTTGGAGGTATCGAGGCGTTGGTCCGCACAGTGCTGCGGGCGGGAGACAGAGAAGACATCACAGAGCCAGCTGTATGTGCTCTGCGTCACCTCACATCTCGACACCAGGATGCAGAGATGGCACAAAACGCTGTCCGGCTGCACTACGGCCTGCCGGTGGTCGTTAAGCTGCTGCACCCACCCTCACACTGGCCTCTCATCAAGGTAGCTGTTTAGTGTCTAGTCCACAAACGTACTCAGCCCAAAGCTGTTCAGCTGAACCGTGTTCCTCCTTCAGGCTACAGTTGGTCTAATCCGAAACCTGGCTCTGTGCCCCGCCAACCACGCCCCACTGAGGGAGCACGGCGCCATCCCCAGACTGGTTCAGCTGCTGGTCCGAGCTCACCAAGACACGCAGAGACGCACCAGCATGGGGGGCACGCAGCAGCAGTTTGTGGTGAGAGCATCCTCCAGTGTCCGTGCTGATCACTGGGAGGTGGATCCCTCACCAGTAATGTGTCTGTTCTCAGGAGGGCGTTCGTATGGAGGAGATCGTGGAGGGCTGCACTGGAGCGCTGCACATCCTGGCCAGAGACCTCCACAACAGGGTGGTCATCAGAGGACTCAACACCATCCCACTCTTTGTTCAGGTAACTTTTTACACCCACGTAGATTTCACCTGAAGTTCATGTTAGCTCAGTTCAGATAGGCGCTTTAGAAATCCCAGTAATTAGACCGAGCCATCGTGTGTGTGTGTGTGTGTAGCTGCTGTATTCGCCAATCGAGAACATCCAGCGTGTGGCAGCAGGCGTCCTGTGTGAGCTGGCCCAGGATAAAGAGGTTGCTGATGCCATCGAGGCTGAAGGAGCCAGCGCCCCTCTCACAGAGCTGCTGCACAGCCGCAACGAAGGAGTTGGTGAGCACTTTTCTTACGTCGTGTAACATTTATCAGTCTTGTAGAGGCGTTATCTTCATGTGTGTTTAATTCCTCCTCAGCTACGTACGCCGCTGCAGTTCTGTTCCGCATGTCTGAAGACAAACCCCAGGACTACAAGAAACGTCTCTCTGTAGAACTCACCAGCTCACTGTTCAGGACAGAAATGGCCTGGAACGAGGTACCAGCAACTCCTACGGCTCCACATGAGTCTGAGTGTTAGTTTCTAAACTCGGTGTTTGCTGTGCAGACAGGAGACCTGGGCTTGGACATCGGAGCACAGGGAGAGCCTCTGGGCTTCAGACCAGACGGTAAGGAGCCTGTTCAGGTAGAAGGGCCTTGGTCTAGTGTGTGTGTGTGCGTGTGTGTTAGCGTTTAAATGACAGTACTACTGTGTGATGGTGTGTGTGTGTGTGTGGTTTGTTAACATGCTTCTAACAGCTGCTCTGCTTCCCTGCCTTTTCGTCCACTACCTGCTTCCTCAGACCCAAGCTACCGTCCCTTCCATGCGGGGGGCTACGGAGGGGACTCCATGGGTATGGAACCCATGATGGACCATGATTTGGGTGGAGGTCACCACCCAGCACAAGACTACCCCCCTGTAGAAGGGCTGCCTGACCTGGGACATTCCCAGGAACTGATAGAGGGCCTGCCAACTGGTGACTCAAACCAACTGGCCTGGTTTGATACTGACCTGTAAATACCAAGAGCAACATTACACTACACTTTCTACTAGGTAAGCCCCGCCCCCTCCCTCTGGCTGTTGCATGTTCAGAAGGCTCCTGTGTGACGGTGTCTGATCTGTGTGTGTGGTCCTCCACCAACCCCACGCTCACCCCCCCTCTCCTCCCTTTGCAGCTGTATCATGTGATCTGGATGAACCTGCATCGTGATTTTGCCCATATGGAGGAGGTGGGGTTTCAGAAAGTGCCTGAAGATGACTCAACAACAGCAGCAAGAGTTTCCTGTCTACAGGAGCTCCATTGGGACAAAGTAGATTAAGTGCGGTTCGGTTCTGGTCTCCCAGCTCCACCTGGGCCTGAACATAAACCTAAACATGAAACACGGATTTTGATCTCAGCAACCCTTTTTACCTTGTTTTCGTTACTACTTTGGTTGTTTTTACTTTTTTTATTGTTTTCTTTGAGGCTGTAATGGTACAAACGGAAGCTAGCTTGCTTTTTCCTCATTTTCCTGCATTATGATACTCGGTTCTTGTGTTTTATGTCTGCAGTAGTTTGATTTCTTTTCTAGTGGTGATTCTCAGTCCAGATAAAGAACTGGATGAGACTTTAATGCTGTTCAAACACTAAAGGTAATCAGCTGATCAAGTGTAACATTGTGTAGCTTTTGTATAAAACATGAATTGGAAATCATGGTCCAAATATTGAGCTATTTTCTTGCTTTAAAGGACGAGACTGACGTCTCTGCTGTTCCAAAGGGGGTTCAGCTGACCGAGAGGACGCGTGCTTCTATTGGTCTGCTGTTACTAAGGGGTGGGGTAGTGAGAGGCGCTGGTTGCTGTAGCCTGCTGTGTTCTGAAACAATAAAACGGACTGTCATTTCACCCACATGTCTGTCTCATTTTCAGATGGATTAGAGTTGGGATACGCCTCAAATTTAATGCTGGAGCAGTGGTTCGGAGTTCATACTAGAACCTAAAGGGTTAACCGAAACCTAGAACATTTAATAAACACGTTAGCCAACAGTTGGGCCACGTCCACTCTAAACGTTGAAGCAGCTTTTTTACTCATCTGTAGAAGTCTGAAACGAGCAGCATAAGCATTTTAAACGACTATTCCAGTTTTGAACCGGCCTCATCAGTCTGGCCAGAACTAATCTCCATTTCTCCAAACGAAGTCTTTTGAAGTGCTATGACGGTTTGTAACCATTCCTCAAACTACGGTGCTCCTGGTGAGGCCAGTCGCACACACTCCAGTCGTCTGACCCCCTGCAGGTGAGCGTGGACTCTGGATCTGGACTCAACTCGTACGTCATCCAGCTCAAACACAAAACCAGGTTTTACTGCTGACATTCTGACAAATGTTTACATTTAAAACATAAAGCAAAACCAAAAGTTGCTTGAACATTTATCAGCTAACCTTCAGACTGAACTGAGCTGGAAGCTCTGACCATGCCTCGGTACCGACACCCTAATAGGCCATGTAACGAGCCAATATTCTGTCATTAAAGCAGACGCCAGGGTTGGTGCTGCGAAGCCTGACAGGCCGTATGATGGCTCTTGTAACCCTGGGCAGTCTGCTCGTAGCAGCAGCTTTATTTATTACCACCATCAGTTCGGTCTGCTGATGATGGGGTCGTGTGGAGGGATGAATCGGGTCTGATACTTTTAGTATTTACTGGAACAGGTAATAGGACAACGTTTCTAAATGTCTCCTCTGTTTAACATGAACAACAAAAATGGCATCAAGCTGTTGAAACAAGGTTTCCATGACAAGACTAAATCATAAAGGTTGGAGCTTCTCTGGTTGGCTGGAGGATGGATGTTTTAGGAAAGAGATCTCTCCGAGGACTTCAGCAGCCAGAGAAGTCACGTCAGCATGGCACCTGAAACACATGAAACATGAAGGTTATAAACACGCCGGATTTCAGTTTCCATCTTCAGAAAAAGAAAACATTGCAAACATTTTAAAGGCAGTGCCTAAGGACAGAGTCTCTACTCTTTGCAGATGATGTGGTTCTGTTGGCTTCATCACGGAGTTCAAGTATGTCGGGGGTCTTGTTCACGAGTGAGGGAAAGCTAGAGCGTGAGATCGATAGGCAGATTGGTGCTGCATCTTCTGCAGTGATGCGGGTGTTGTACCGGTCTGTCGTGGTGAAGAGAGCTGAGTCAGAAGGTGAAGCTCTCGATTTACCGTTCGATCTATGTTCCTACCCTCACCTATGGTCACGAACTTTGGGTAGAGGCCAAAAGAGCGAGATCACGGATACAAAGCGGCTGAAAATGGATGGATGGAGTCACTGAACAGAAGTAATCCCACTACTAAACCAGACACCGCAGCCGTCAGAGCTAAAGGTTGTCTGTGGGTCCTGCTGCCATCTGTCCTCCACAAAGAGACGGCTCTAATGGTTGGCCACCCTTACGAAAAAGAAGTATACTTAAAGTATTTAATTTCAAGTATACTTAAGTGTACAGAAGTTTATTTGCATACTTGTTCTTAAAGTTTACTTAGAAGTATACTCCTTGGGACTAAATTGGGCCGCTAAAAGTATACTTGAAGTATACTACAAGTATACTTCAAAGTAATAATTTAAGTTTATTTGTAGTGTACTTCTGATATAATTGAGTATACTTTTCTCTTTGAAAGTATACTTAAAGTAACCTCACAAGTGTACTTGGAGTGTACTTCAGATATAATTGAGTATACTTTTCTCCTTGAAAGTATACTTATAAGTTTACTTGTAGCGTACTTCTGATATAAATGAGTATACTTTTCTCCTTGGAAGTATACTTAAAAGTAACAATATAAGTTTACTTGTAGTGTACTCCTGATATAGTTGAGTATACTTTTCTCCTTGAAAGTATACTTATAAGTTTACTTGTAGTGTACTTCTGATATAATTGAGTATACTTTTCTCCTTGGAAGTATACTTAAAAGTAACAATATAAGTTTACTTGTAGTGTACTCCTGATATAGTTGAGTATACTTTTCTCCTTGAAAGTATACTTATAAGTTTACTTGTAGTGTACTTCTGAAATAATTAAGTATACTTTTCTCCTTGGAAGTATACTTAAAAGTAACAATATAAGTTTACTTGTAGTGTACTCCTGATATAGTTGAGTATACTTTTCTCATTGAAAGTATACTTAAAAGTAACAGTATAAGTTTACTTCTAATAAAATTGAGTAAACTTTTGCCCTTGAAAGTATACTTAAAAATAAACTAAGTAACATTATAAGTTTACTTGTAGTGTACTTCTGAAATAATTGAGTATACTTTTCTCTTTGAATGTATACTTAAAATTATACTTAAAGTAATAATGTATGTTTACTTGTAGTGTACTTCTTATATAATTGAGTATACTTACAGTTTTGAAAGTACACTTTACAGTAAACTTGACGTAATATTCTTTTAGTACATTTAAGTATCTCTATTTTTTCTATAAACACATACTGCAAGTAACATTTAACATCTGCTATTTGCTTACTACCAATACATTTACTTTCCACTATTTACTGATACTTCGTCTTTATGCAGAGAAAAAAAGTAAATAAAATAGCTAAGTCATTTTGTTTAAATTTATTAAACAGAGAGAATTAGAACAGAACAAAAACAGACCTGTTTACCAGGATTAATCAAAGATGAGAACGCAAACTGTTCTGAACATGACGCGTTAATTCTGTCCATTTTGAAAGACTTTTTAAAAATGCCTTTAAAAAAATCAGTCCATTTTATGGATCCACTTGCTTGGTTGTTGATGCCTTTTTGAAGTTTTCATTGTTGCATTTCTTTCGTGTTATTTTTCTTACATCTTGAACGCGCAGAGATGGAAACTTCAACTGAGCACGCCCTGTGAACACACAAAGCAAAAAAATGAACACTTGAACTGTTAGGTGAACACCACAAAATCTTTACAGTTCGTACACTGTAAACCCGAATAAGTAGGCAGAACTCAAAAAATGTAAGGCAATCAGTTGCCTCATATTTTCTGAGTTTATAAACTCAGATATTTGAGTATATCAGACCATAAATAAACTTAAATATTTGGAGTTTATATTAAATATATTTTCAAATTATGATCAAATTAAAGTTACCGATTAAGCCAACTCAAACAGAAAATAAAACAAAATTTGAAAAACAATTACAAACGCACACTTTTGAAAACTGGACAACAGCAGTGTGTAGTCTTTCTTTGAGTAGGTGGTTTAAAGCAACATCAGGATGCACATCAATTCAACATTAACAAAATATGAATTACACTAACCACTATCAAGTAAGTCAGTGAGTACTTTATGTCATTTGGCATAAAACTAGTTGAATGGGCTAATCCGATTCAATTATTCACGCTAAACTAAAGCCACAAATGGAGTTGCCAGACTCAGAACGGCTGGACGAACAGAGAAAATGTAAAACTCAACTGTTCCTCCCACTGTCTTTATGGGTGACCCCGAGAGGAAAGTTGACCATTGAGCAGGGTTGATGGTTTATCCCTTGAGGTCCACGTGACAGGGGTGAGGAGTGAGCACCACCTCACCCCTGTCACGTGGACCTCAAGGGATAAACCATCAACCCTGCTCAATGGTCAACTTTCCTCGCGGGGGTCCTACCCATTAGGACAGAGGGAGGGTTAACTCAAGGAGAAGTGGAAAATGAACATATTTGCCCAAATGGTGGTGTGTTACTTTAACATCAACAATTAAAGAGCAGACAAATAGTAAATTACATTGTGGATGTGGACAATGCTCTTAACAGAGTGAGCACTCTGAATCCACCACTCTTTCAGATTTTGAGTTACACATGTAACATCAGGTCATTTTTGACTCTGCAGCGTGGGTGACAGTTTAGACTCATCAAGACCAAGTAAGATTTTCTGCGTGAACTCAAATGTGTTGGTCAGTCCCTTCGGATAATCTAGATGTAAGGCATAGATGAGGCCGAACATTACCAGGAAGACATCAGGAAGGCTGGAGAGGTTGACAATCACATCACCCTCTAGGATAACAGATTCTCACTGGGTCGTACGTAACTGGACTCTCGGCATCATCTGTGATGGTTGTCAGGAGGACAACTGCTGCATCCGAGGTCCGGCTCATTGGTATCATCCTTACAAAAATGAAAGGGAGATCATACACTAATCACATCTGAACTGAAACTCTGACTGTGGACATTTTTATTTCAGTAGATTGTCATGTAAATAACAATAAATGCAGTCTGATAGACTCCTGTTTAGGGCTGGGCAACATGTCAAAGATTTATCGTTATCCAAGTTCTTGTCTCTCATCCAGATAATTTTTCCCATGTCAATAAATTTGATAATAAAAAAAATGAAAAGATGTGTAAGTTGGCCACATTTATGTCCCTTTAAGAAGCTGTAGCACCTTGAGTCATGTACAATTTTAGTCATTGTAATACACGAGACAGCCCCATCTAGTGGACAAATATTGTTGCTGCGCATTCCTGTAGTTATCGTCTACTTATCGTTATCGAGGTGAGATCTTCAACATATGGTGATATTGATTTTAGGCCATATCGCCCAGCCCTACCCCTGTTCATTCTGTTGCTTTGTGCTCTCATTTACGAATAAAGTGAGATGGCTTCCGTGTGTGCCAGTGTTATGCTAATGAAAGCTGCTTGAATTCTTTGCAGTGATTGTTGATTTTTCTCAGTGCCTTAAAGCCTGCCACACATGAGGGCCATCTGCTGAGCAAACGGTCTCGAATGACCGCTTGCTCAGCAGATACCTCGCCATGTGCGCCTGATTTTCACAGAGTTTTCCGCCTCACGAGACGCTGAGGTGAATATCTGACCAGTTAAGATATTTTCCGCCTCACAGGGGTAAAAACTCGCCGTGTGCGCATTACCGAGCTGCTGGTTGAGCTGAAATATTCTAGTGGCCAACCAAAGCACGTTCTCCGCTCACATGACCCCAAGATGGCAGCCCCGTCTGCATGTCAGAAAAGAAACAACACAGAGACAGAGCTGGAAACGGAGGAAATGCCTATCCTTTTTTGTTGAAACGTCGCCGCCACCGGCATTTGAAGGTTAGGAAAATATGGGTACAGTAGCTGGAAAGATGGACCAGGCAAGGAGTTTATGCCAATTTACTCCAAGAGATGCACCTGGAAGACCCAGAATCCTTCCGAAAGGGTAATGGAAACAGTGGGCCCATCGATCCACAAGGTACCATTTTGTTTATTTTTCAGACACACAGACAGGGTAAGGGGCTGTATCTGAATACATCTTGGGGTCATGTGAGCGGAGAAAGTGCTTTGATTGGCCACTAGAATATTTCAGCTCAGCCAGCAGCTCAGTAGTGCACACACAGCGAGTTTTTACCCCTGTGAGGCAGAAAATATCTAACTGGTCAGATATTCACCTCAGCGTCTCGTGAGGCGGAAAACTCGGTGAAAATCAGGCGCACACAGCGAGCAATCTGCTGAGCAAACAGTCCTTCGAGGCCGTTTGCTCAGCTGATTGCTCTCGTGTGTGGCAGGCTTAAACATCTTGCCAAAGGTTTGTAGTTGAAACAATGGCACTTTTTCCAAAATGTTCATGTGCGTTGTCTTTATGCATAAATAAATAGAATGATTTGTTCAAATTTACAATACTGGGACTTACCACACATGTCCTCAGAAATCCAGAGGTTTCCTCACGTAGATAGACAGGAAGGGCATGGAGAACAGTGGTACGCCTTGTGTGGACATCATGTAATTCCTAAGAAGATTAAGAGTGTAAATACTGTAAAGTTTACTAATCAAACTTAATGCCAAATTGCTCTGACCAATTTTCCAAGACAGTGATATCTGCATCTAAATCCAATGATAAACTGCTGAATTCAAAAGTTAATTTGAAGTGTTTAGCATTACATAATACGGAGGGGTATTAGGGCCACTGAAGAAAAAATTCTGAAAATAAATAAAATTAATAAAGTCAGAATTCTGACATTTATCTCAGTATTCAATTGTTTCCTTCAGTGGCCCTAATACTGCCTTATTGCCTAAGAGTATTAGAGTCACTGAAGAAAAAGAAAAGAATTGAGAAAAAAAAGTCAGATAATTTCAAAATTCTGGGATTAAAGTCAGAATTCTGACTTTTTTCATAAACCTAAAACCAAACAAACAAAAAACTATTTAGGAATTGTTTTTGTTAAAAAAAATCAAAACAACAAAAAAAAAAAAGCCTGAATTTTAAGATTTAAGTCAGAATTCTGATCCCCCCTCATAATCTTCCCCAATTTCCCCCTTTTTTTGTTTTAGGTACCAGTCAGAACTCTGAGATTAAACTCAGATTTATGACTTATTTTCTCAGAATTCTATATTTTTTTCCATCAGTGGCTCTAATACTCATAGCATAAAGGCATTACCTGTAAATTGTATATTCACCAGTTTTAAAAGACAAATCTGTATACATATATACATACATACATATATAGTCATGTTATTTAGGATGTGTCATCAAAAATGCAGACTGTGAGAATTACTCACCAGTGGTCTCACTTGTATGAACCTCTTGGGGGTCAACAGCAGCATGCCATCAATCTTGTGTGCAGAGAGTGGGGTTGGATCATTGAAGTCTGACTGCAGATTCATAGACAGGCTTCCCGGTGTGGCTGACAGCTCATAGGAACGCAGATGCTCTACATTTACACATCTACACCAGGAAGCATAATCAGTACAGAAAACATTGTGAATCACAAGGTAGATCTGTGTTAGTCTGAAAAATTTAGGCAGTCCTCCACTATATATATGAAGCTAAGTCATTAATCATCTAAATTGTGTGTGTGTGTGTGTGTGTGTGTGTGTGTGTGTGTGTGTGTGTGTGTGTGTGAGGAGATTCAAGTGTAATTTGACTTATCCACACAAAGCTAAAAACATAACATTTAAGAATCTGGAGTAACAGTGTACAGTACGGACAAAATTACAACACTAAAATACTGTGAAATTAATAGAAACAGCGTTCTGCGGTTCAAGATATGTGCAACTGAGCACTATTTAAAAAAACTATGGAGGGGACAAAAATGGAGGGAAGGAGGGAACATAGCATCGAGATACAGCACCGCTTCATCTTTTGCGGTCACAATCCTCTTCTACGGTTAAAAAAAAGCAGGCTGCTTGCAAAGCTATCGCACGGGTGCTACGGGGAAATAGTTTATAACACAGACTGATTTTGTCATCGCTGTACAAGAGACCACTGCTCATTTACTTTTAATAAGTGGACGTTTAAGTTTGACTTGGTGGCGCTGAACTCCCGCTTTCATTTTTTTCTCAGAACGTCACATTTAAAAAATTATGATGGAGGGGACAAAAATGGAGGGAATAAGTCTCTAGAAGTCTAATAAAAATTATCTAAAGTAATGCTAACCTTTAATAATGAGATAGCGCTGCTCATTTCATTAAATAAACGGACTTTAGTCGCACACAAAGTTAATAACACAGCTAACTCATGCAATGACTTAGCATATTAGCTTGCTACGTGGCCAACATTACTCACCATGTCCGTCTTAAAAACATTTAAAACATTTAAGCAACTTTTACGGCGGCTACTTACATTTAGCTCAGTGGTGCAGAACCACCAGTGACTGTCAAGTGCAGATGCAGAACAAAAGCGCGACCACCGACGGTTAATGCTCCTCCAACCCTTGCTCTTCTTCTCGGTCTGCTGAGAAGCTTCGAGAGCTGACTGAGCAAATGCTACAAAATAAAAGCACTTCCTGTGCGTGTAATTTCACAATAATTCGTAATTTCATGCTTAATATGTTATTTAGGACAGACAGACAGAGTAGTTATTTCAAAATAAGGCAAAGTTTCAAGCAAGGATAAACTTAATATGGAGGAAGTGATTATGTTAAACAGAAAGGACATGTCAAAAAGGACTGATTTCAAAATATATAAAGCTTTACAACAGGATTTGATTGTTAAGAATATAGATATTAAAGAAAAATGGGAACTGGAAGTGAACATAATGATAACAGATGAGGAATGGGAGGAAACACTTGAAGCAGGCCATAAACTACTAATAGTCCGTCTTGGAGGGAATTTGAATGGAAGGTGAAGATGCATGCTTTAAAACTCCACTTATCATGTCTAAATAGTAATGTTTCAAATTTATGTTGGAGAAAATGCGGGCTAGTGGGAGACTTTTCACATATATTTTTGGACTGCCCTAAATTCATACCATTCTGGGAAGGTGTTAGGGAGAAATTGAAAGAACCTGGAAGGTGAAATTACAATTTAAGTTAAAATGGTTTGTACTGGGAATGCTGTACCAAAAATCATACACACATAATGGAGACATACGTAATCAGAATTCTGCTTATGACTGCCAAGAAGTGTATTACAGTTTTATGGCTGGACACAGAACCACCAAGGGTGGCACAGTGGAGAGACAGAGTTAGACAGGTCTACAAAATGGAACAAATTAATGCAAGACTATGACTGGGACTAGGGAAATTAGAAAAAATTTGGGAACCAATAAAACAAATGTTAGAAAGATAGTACTCTCGTGTGAAAATTATTATTATTAATTTTTATTTTTTTTATTTATGTTTTTTTGTCTTTTGGGTGAGTTATTTAGCTAGATCAAAGTAAAATGTAGAATGTAGAAGAGAGCAGATACGATGAATACAGAGAAAGCTTGTCAGAACTATATGTACTGATTGGTGACTTGGTTAAGTTGGATAGATCTTATGGCCACAAGGAAATTCGAACTTTGTTCAGGGAAACACTGCCCTGGAGAAGGGAAGAAGAAACTCAAATGCATCTCCATGTAAATGTTGTTGTTCTAATTCAAAAATAAAAAGTTCCAAATATATATCTATATCTATCTATCTATCTATCTATCTATCTATCTATCTATCTATCTATCTATCTATCTATCTATCTATCTATCTATATATATATATATATATATATATATATATATATATATATATATATATATATATATATATATAATAAAGACATTAAAGAACCGAACTTCATGAATGTTTTTTGTGACAAAGAAGTATCTGTTCCAATCACTCTATCAGAGAAAAATCAGAGTTTTAGAAATAACGGGACACTCAGTAGAGCCATTATATTATATTTTTTACAAGTGTATGTAAACTTCTGACCACAACTGTATGTATATATATATATATATATATATATATATATATATATACTTATATATATATATATATATATATATATACTTATATATACATTTATACTTATATATATATATATATATATATATATATATATATATATATATATATATATATATATATACTTATATTATATATATATATATATATATATATATATATATACTTATATATTATATATAAGTATATATATATATATATATATACTTATATATTATATATATATATATATAGATATATATATATATATATAGATATATATATATATATATATATATATATATATATATATATATATTAAGTATACTTATACATTACTTGGTGAAATATACTTCTGATAGAGTCAAGTACAAGTATAGTCTAAATGTAAGTAAACTTTAATGTAAGTATGTATTAAAGTATACTTAGTAGTATTTAAAAAATGTACTCGGATAACTATACTTCTAATAAGTACATTGAAAGTAAACTTGGAAGTATACTGTATTCATTTTTAGTATACTTCAAGTATACTTCAGTGTACTTCTTTTTGGTAAGGGCACAGCTGATCAGAGAACATCCTAGAAGATGCGATGTCACCATTCATCATCAAGTAACTCAGATAGTTGATCTGAAGTCACTTCAGTGGTTTCAGGTTATTGTGAAACCCTTAATCATAACTTCCTCCCCTCTTGTCTTTAACCCAGGTGTCTGAGGGCAACACACACACACACACCTTCCTATTAATCTAATTAGAACAGCTCCCAGAGGTCTCGGAAACCCTTCAAAGTTTTGGGTTGATGGAGGTTTTGAGTCCCGGCACGGCTCAGAGGACAGGATATCAGCAAAGAGACACTTTATTCTAACGGGTTATGTCTGAACACCCGATAATCATCATCTGGTCTTTCCAGGATGGGTGGCACTCCATCAGCTGTTTGACTAAACATCACAGGTGTGTGTTTACTAAAGAGCAGCTTAGCGGCCATACAGATGTTAGAGACTAGGATCGGGCCTCGAGGCTTTTCTTTTGGAACAGAGACTCCCAGAAACGCCCCTCTCTTGAGGACTTTGAAAAGGCATTCCTCAGGTTGTCATGGTAAAGGCTCAGTGGCATCGTCTTCCGCCGCGGCCCAAACTCGTCTCAATTAAAACCTCACCCATCCCCTCTCATCCCTTCTTTCCTCGTCAGTCCTCTCATCTCCTGCCCTTTCCCCTAAAAACCTCCACGTCGCTCTTCCAGTGGGAGGGAGGGGGGGTGGCCACTTCAAAGGCGACGGCTGATTTGAGCTTTCATCTGCTGGAGGAAAAGAAAAGAGAGTAGACGGGGGAGGGAAGAGGAGAAGTGGGAGAGGAAGGACACAACAGGAGGAGTCAGGAGCTAGAGAAAGGGGAAGGAAAATGGAGAGGGAGAGCGTGTGGGGGTGTGTGAGGGAGACGGAGAGGAGGGGTCGCGTAAGAGCAGGCCGACAATACACCCTTAATATTGATCTGACCGTGTGAGTGTGTGTGTGTGTGTGTGTGTGTGTGTGTGTGTGTGTGTGTGTGTGTGTGTTTGTGTGTGAAAGCGAAAGAGTTTGTGCGTGCAGAGTGAAAGTGACTAATTGTGTGCATTCATGATGTGTGTGTGTGTGTGTGTGTGTGTGTGTGTGTTTGAGAGCGAGAGGTTGCTGATCTCAAACATCAAAAGATCAAAGGAAGAGTGGTCGCTACTGAGGAAACCATCAGTTCAAAGGGGAGCTAACACACACACACACACACACACACACACACACACACACACACACACACACACACACACACACACACACACACACACACACACACACTAATTATTGTGTTTTTGAGAAGAAAACCTACTTTAACTAAAGTGAAGCTTTGGTTTTTGGCCAACTGGACTGGAAAAAGTGACCAAATGTCGTAACAATGTCGAGATGATATTTTTCGGAGCTTTGAGGCTGACAGCCCGTCAAACTAAAATAAAACAGGAAACTTTTGACACGTATAAACCAGATATGTTCAGACATGCATGAAAATAATAAGACATGGAAGAAAACACACATCTAAAATTAAACTCTGAATAATTGGTTACTGGAAGCCTTTGAGGTTTCGACACCAGTGACTGGCTAAAGTGGAAATAACAGACGAAATTCGGACGCTGGTTTTAGACGCATCATAAAAACGATTTAAATGAGCCGACTTTGTTTTAGTGGAACGACCTTTCTGACTCTCAGTGACACGCCTGCACCTGTCCACAGGTACTCGGGCCCACTCAAACCGCTGCAGATGTTTCAACTTCCTCCACAGAGGTTCAACAGGATCTAAACATTTGAGTCATTGTCCTGTTGGACGACCCATGACCCGAGACACACACACCAAGCGTTCTGACTCTGGAGGACATAGTCGGGTCGTGAACAGATTCAGGATTTATTTTAGCTCCACCCATTGAGCTGATGGGGTTTACCAGACGGGTCTAGCTATTCTAGTTCCGTTTAGCTTTATTACATAGTTGTTTTACAGCGGCGTCTTCTTCAGTCGTTTTCCATCAAGTCCTCTTTGGTTCAAATAGGAATGGATGTGGAAATGACCCTGCTGAACTTTGGCCCTGGAGTTGCTCTGAGCTCCTTGGTCACTTGTCCTCTTGTGGAAACGTCCGGGGAGGTTGTCCACTGTCCTGTCCTAGGTGGTCTTCAACATGCTGTCGCTCTGATCTCCAGCTGCTTGTTATATAAATGTAAGCATGATCGGAGCTACGTGATGCTAGCAACCTAAACGGGTTTTCTTTTTTACGAGCGGGGACACAGAGTCAGACAACATCGAGCATCCCTACTGGTTTTTATTGATTTTCAGTACATTTGAGATGAATTACTTCAGTTATTTGAGTGACCACATACATGTCTTTAGCACCTATGAATGGCTTAGTACGGACGGGGTGAGACGCGAGTTGTGAAGCAGGGAGCTGCAGATACCTGATCTTTCTAGTTGTGCAGTGGGACGCTGAGCCTCGTGGTTTGATCAGGAAAACCTTATTATGACGAAGCAACTCGGGACGAGGGGAGACAGGACTAGAAGATTGGACAGCATGGTACGTGGACTCACACCCAGACACGGAGGATCGGCTCGGGCATCAGGAAGGAGCCAAAAGCAGAGTTATTGAGATAAAAGGAGCCAAGGACGATGGCTGATTTCACTTAGTCTGAACGTCTGACCTGAGAAAATCAATCAAACTTTATTTTTCCTACAAAGAATGCAACTCAAAGTGCTTTACATATTAAAATGACCCCACATAACCCTCATTCCCATCCCTCCCACAAGAATTCTAAAGCATTGGCACTGCCCCCCCCCCCCCCCCCCCCCCCCACACACACACACACACACACACACAGACACAAGAACATTGGTACATTGGGCCGAGTTCAGATGAGCCAGATATGGTAGAGCAACAAAAGGAGATGAAACTGATGACAAGTAGATTATAGACGGCACCTATGGAAACATGTAGGAGAACACTGGATCGGGGCAGAAGTTCATTTGTGACGGACTTTTACTTAATAATCGATCCTCCATGATTCTGACTAGTTTGGACTGAGCCTTGGAGAATCTTAGACTGGGCCAAGTGGCTGGAGCCTCAGATCATCTTTTGAGTTATTTGGAGCGTGTCATGGTGTAAGGTGCTGCTTAAAGAGCAAGTCACCCCCAAATCAACTTTTTTTTGCTGATAAACTAAATAAACGAGTGTCTAATCGTGCTGCAGACACGTGTAGTTAATAGTTTTGTACTTTAGTGCATTTTAGTTAAAATTGTAATTTTCTGCCTAAAACTGTCAGTGTTGTGCCATTGTCAGGTAAAAACTCTGCACTGCATTAGAATTTAAATCTTCCACCGCTATTGGCTAAGAGGTATGCTATGATGTCAACTGGTCCTTATGATGTCACAATGCCGTTGTGAGCCTGTGTGTGTGTGTATTTGTTAGCGGCTCCGCCCTCTCGGTCTGCTAGGCAACAGCATTTGTTGCATTTTTCAAACATGAAGAGGGAGTGAAGTAAGTTTCTTGTAGGGGGTGACTTGCTCTTTAAAGAGGAGGGACAAAGGTCTACCGGGTCATTAGGGATGTGATAAGTAATCCAACGTCTCACAGGTTTTCCTGCTGTAGGAACAGAATTCATCAAATCTATAAAACATCGACATAAACACACGGACGGACAGCATCAGAAAGAGGCACCTGTTGGATGTAGCAATATCCTGCAGTAGAGTCCTTAGTCCCGCCCCCTCTGGACATTCTAACCAGTCAGACCGTTCTGTAGTTTGTATCTACAAAAGAAGAAAGAAAAGAACAGAGAAAGTAAAATGGAGCTCAGAGTGGGAACACTGGACCGGAGTATCATAATTATTCATGATATCATAGAAATGTTCAGAAGGTGATTTATTAGAGACTTACCCTTTCCCTCCTACATTTTAATGACTTTTTCCTTGGACCATCAAAGGTAAACAGAAACACCGAATTATGTCTTGTTGTAAATTAATGAAAGAAGAAAGACGATCAGCTTCGGCTGTAGTTATCACATGCTAATGCTAATCATCTGACTTAAAGACATAAGCACCGCCCACTCCTGTATCAATGCACGTTTATATGCTCCAAATTTCCCCATTCCGATTAAAACGTTGGTTGATCGGAAATCCAGAATCTGTTAACATGCACACTAACTAAAATGATCCGATCGTGCCGTGAGTTTATGAGCATGCGCAGAGTTGTCTTTCCCGGAAAAAAGTAAACAAACATCATGAAACTAAATGAAAAGTGTAAAAACTTCCTGCTTTCCTGATTCATTTAATAATTTTAATGATTTTATTTTGCTAGAAGTTACGTTCAGTGAAGCCAGTAACACGTTACAAAGTAACTCGTTACTCTGATATAACGTCATTTCTTGGTAACGACTACTCTAACAGCGTTACTATTTCCATACTAGTAATTAAATTAAAGTTACTTATCAGAAAATCTGCATTACATTATCCTTTACTCTGAAGGTTTTATTTGCTTAGGAACTATGGCGCGGTATGGGGGCCAAAATTAAGAATACTGCCCAGCAGCAGGAGGCTATATAAATTCCGAAGCAAACTACCGATCTGATTAATGATAAGCTGGCGCCGGTAACTGAGAGGCTGGCGCTGCTTACGGAGGAATAGCACATTTACCGGTGTTATTACTAGATACGCTAGGGATTAGCAGCCCTCGTCTGGTCATTGACTGGTTCACTCCCCCCCTCTCCTGTCTATTAGCATGGATAGGCTAGCGTTAGCCTGGACGGGTTGGTGTTAGCGTAGTAGAGGCTGGCCATTAGCGTGCCTAGGCTGGCCACTAGCTGAATTTCCTACCTCCTCGACGGACCATTAGCATGGATAGGCTGGCGTTAGCATCGGAGAGGCTAGCCATTAGCGTGCCAAGGCATGCCACTAGCTGGATTTTCTACCCTCTTGATGGACCATTAGCATGGATAGGTTGGTGTTAGCATCGGAGAGGCTAGCCATTAGCGTGCCAAGGCATGCCACTAGCTGGATTTCCTACCCTCTTGATGGACCTTTAGCATGGATAGGCTGGCGTTAGCATCAAAGAGGCTAGCCATTAGCATGTCTCGGAGAGTCACTTACTCTACTAGATGCGTTTTTTTTTTTACTTTTATTAAATGGATGACTATGCGACTATGAGACCTGTAATCACAGTTGTTCCTTTGGCAGAACGTGTTGTTATACACATTAACTTTAAGCATATTGTAAAGTGGACAGCCTGTTAGCATTGATTAGGTGCTGCGTTAACTCCATTTTGCTCTTAATTACAGGTTGATGGCATTTTCATTTTATATAGTTTGGTTTTCTTGCACATATCAGAGAAAAAGCCAGAGCTAACTAGTTTGTACTTTTCATCTTTGGATTTTAAATCCTTGGTATTGAATTACAGGTTAATAATTATTAAAATTGTGATGTTATCTTTAGTATAACTATATAATATGTACCAAAAAAAAACACATCTAATAGAATAAGTGACTCTCCGAGACATGCTAATGGCTAGCCTCTTCGAAGCTAACGCCAGCCAATCCATGCTAAAAGTCCATCGAGGAGGTAGGAAATTCAGCTAGTGGCCAGCTTAGGCACGCTAATGGCTAGCCTCTCCAATGCTAACACCAGCCCGTCCAGGCTAACGCTAGCCTATCCATGCTAACAGACAGCAGAAGGAGTGTGTGAACCAGTCAATGACCAGCCGAGGGCTGCTAGTCAATTCAAATTCAAATTCAAAAATACTTTATTAATCCCAGAAGGAAATTGATTGCTGTAGTAGCTCAGAATAATAATACTAATCAAGTTATCAAAGAGTTGTTGTATATTACAATGGCTGCTGGCAGGAAGGATCTCCAGTAGCGGTCAGTGTTGCAGCGAAACTGAAGAAGCCTAGCGTATCTTGTAGTAACGCCGGTAAAGGTGCTATTTCTCAGTAAGCAGTGCCAGCCTCTCAGTTACCGGCACCAGCTTATCATTAATCAGATTGGTAGTTTGCTTCGGAATCTATATAGCCTCCTGCTGTTGGGCAGTATTCTTAATTTTGGCCCCCATACCGCGCCATGAAGAACATCCTGCGTAAAGGAAATGTAACATCGCAGAGAAGCCAAGATCAGGTTTGCATAAAGCATTTGACCAATCAACACGTACTTTCCTTGCACAAGGGAAGCAGTATACTGCTACGCCAAACTATAGAACGGCACCGTGATGCCATTTGTTGCAATATAACTCTCACTCGTGCTGCAAAATTAAAACCAACAAAAAAAGCACAGCCATATTACTGAATAAATGACTAAAAACATCAAACACAACCCTGTAATAAAACCCCAACAAAACACACAATAAAGAAAATAAAACTGTAAAGCTGGCTACCCATAATGCACTCTGGAGCCGCATGTGGCTCTTTCATCCATCTGATGCGGCTCTCTGCTTGTAAAATAATTAATGAATATTTATGTAACGTTATGAAGTTCATTATTTTCAGCTCCACATAGCTGCCCCTTCACACAGTAACACCCGTGTAGAAAACGCCAAGGAGGGACCATATCAAACTGCACAAGGGTCCCACAGATTTGGCCGATACCAACAACAACAATCCACCGACTTCAAAAGGGGGGTGATATATACGTCCCGTTGGTTCCACAGGTTTCTATCTCTGATGACACAAATTTGTTTGTTTGTGAGTGTGCATGGTTGTCTTTCCTGTTATACGTCACGTGCAGACTTAAGGTGTGTTGAGACGGACGTGCTGTGGGCTCCTGGAGTCAGGTAAACGGCCAGGTAACAGTGAGTGGGTTAGGCCACATAGTACTGTTGTCCAAAATTTTGTTTTTTTTAATCTTTACTAATCACAATTCCTTAGGGGTACATTAACATGAACATGATTACTAACCACTGATTTACATTTTAGTACTGATTTACATTTCTGTATTTTTTATAGTACCTTTGACCAGTTGATTTAAGAGTGAATATTATGTTTGTGATTATCAATTCTTTGATTTATCCTACAGGGCTATAACCAATTTTGCCCCTGTCCTGACAGCGTGTATTTACAGTGAGGATTCACTGATACCAGTTAGGGTTCTTTCATTTTTCTGCTTCTCGCATCATCCTTTTTGCATCTCATACAGACAGGGCTGCATCCATTTCTTCACTTAATGGGTAATTACACATAAAACTAACACATAGTACAAAAGGCACTCATAGAGTTAGGTTTTTCATTTTTTTTTTGATGACATGAAATGCAATTTTGTCGTGTCTACATTGAAGTGCCTACACTGTGCTCTCTCTCCTCTGCTGAGCTCGTGAGGATCCTGCTTCCTGGGGGTGGATCCGTGACTCGTCATCTGCATCGACTCCTCCTCGGTGGTACTCCGGCTCGTTGGCCTTGGACGACCATGGTTCCGGCATGGCTGCTGGGACACCTCATTCGTTGGGATTACTGTCAACTGCTCTTCCCTTTTTGTGGATTATGATAAGTACTCTTTCATTGTTCAATTTTTATTTGGAATATTACCCTGCCTGCGGATAAAACAATCGATTTTTAATTGGAATACTACCCTGTTCGTGGATACGTACAAGATTTGCTCCTGCTTTGCTTTATTGCCCGTGAGGATATAAAATTGCTGTTGCTTCGTTTATGGCTTCCATGGGGAATAATTAATAACCTGCTGACTTGTGTTCTTCCTGAGGCGTATGCGAGACTGTTCTTCGGCGTGGGGTTCGTACCTCACCACAGATGGCTGTTCCCTTGGGATCGCATCCTGTTCTGTTGTCAAGATTCTTCATAACTTGGGTTTGTTCAACGACCAAGTGGTCTCTTGAAGGACCACATTGACCTTGAAAAGGGGGGATATGTAACGTTATGAAGTTCATTATTTTCAGCTCCACATAGCTGCCCCTTCACACAGTAACACCGCCAAGGTCGGACGCTTGGTTCAGTATGTTTACATTCCAGGAGAAGAGACAGAAGAACAGAAGAAGAACACTTTTCATGGGTTAATCAAAATACTTCATTTGTGATAAGCTAATCAAAGCATTTGTTGATCATTAATAATCAGGTGAATGATCTGTGAAATAAAGATGTCATGAGTTATGTGTTTAAATGAATAAACAGGGCTGCCCAGACACACTGATATGCATTACCATGGAAACGCATGACACATTGTTTTCAACCAATCGGAACTTTCGCCTGTGGTAGGGCAGAATCTGGTTTGTTTATGAAAATAGTCCAATCCGGTTTACTAAGATTCTCAAACAACTGGGAGATATAAAAAGAAGGCAACGCCATTTTAAGTCAGTTCCACGTTACGTCCGACTTTCAGCAGTTACGTAATAAACTCAGCTCCAGGACATCCTAGTTCCTAAGGATTTCCATCGTCATCATTAAGAAGTTCAGACTGGCCAGCTGGACTTCCTACTTTGAGCTGAAATCTGTCAAGCTGGAGATTTTCCGTCGTTTTTACCAACGAGACGACGGTCCTTCAAAATAAGAGTGAACTTGTTGACGCCTGCCGCTTCACCTGAGTCGACCCTTCAGACGGGCGTTGTTTGCTGTGACCACTGTCTCAACCAGCTCCAGTATCGCCGAAGGTCCGAGACCTGGCAATTCCTGATCTACACGGGAGACTCCATCTAAGGTACGGCAAAATGGCGGCTCATGTCATCAGCTTCTGAAGCCTCGTGGTAGCCTAGTCAAAACAACCAGATTCGCTACTCAGCCTAGAGATTCTGAACAAAACACACACACACACACACCAAACCGAACCATCTACATCCATATGCATCCATCATTGAGATAGTCCTGGTAGATTGTAAGAATTTATAATTATAGAAATTAAAGATTCTTAAACGATCCCAACTTTCTCTCTTTCTTGTCTCTCAGTCAATACAAAGTGTTGAAGTAAACTCCCTGATGATAAAAACAACCACTTCTGATTGATTATTTAGATTTGTATAAATATACAAAATCAGGTAATTAAATTTCTAATTACAGTATATAAATATACAAACTTCAAATCACAACATTTAATTAAAATATATTTTATTTTACTGCATTCATTTTTATCTGTATGCCAATTCTAAATGTAAAGATAGTCTGCGTAAACCTGAACAGGCCCAACGGTCGACAGGTCACCTGCTTTTGTGTAATCAGATGTCTCTATAGGGGCTTTCTGAGCTGACGAGGATGTGAGGTTCTGGACTTTTCCTCAGACAGGCTCATGGATGCGTCGCCACATCGGATACAGGAACAAGCGCTATTCAGCGCTACAAGTTCTGGGTCAATTTTATACAAACTGTTTTATTAATTATCTTCTGTTGAAAGATAACTTTAAGGTACATGAGCGAATGGTATTGGTTGCTGTCACCTGTTGTGATTGGTTAAAGCAACTCTCTGCTGTCAGAGGGTAGGCCCCGCCCACAATGCCGCGGCTGCTGCGGATCCCAGTGTTTTCTTAAAGCCTGATTCATGCTTCTCCGTCTGCATTAGTGCGGACACACGCAACGTCCTTGCGGGCCTGCCGGAGAGCTCTGCAAGGACGGACAGAGTCAAGCTCTCTTTTCTAAACATCCGTCAGTCAAGACGGACAACGCAAGCTTGTGATTGGTCAGGATGCCACTGTTGTCTACAGCACCGCCATTGCAAAGAGAGCCGAGGAAAACTAGCGGCAGACACGGAGCAGCTTGAAGAATACCTCGTGAAAAAACTCTAAAAACACGAACGTTTAATTCCCCCGTGACTGGAGGAGTGAAAAGATGTGCAGCAAGCGTTTTATTTGTGGACGGAAATGACAGGAAACGTGGGTTAAGAGGCGGCGAGCGCATGAAGAGGTGGAGGAGAATGAGAGACAAATGTGTCTGTCAAAAAGTCTCTTATATACAAAAAAAAAACCCACAATATAAACAGACTATCTTGGACCGGATACATGACAGGATACCACAGAACAGCGCTACGCCCTTTGTTGTCCTGGCGGGGAATTTCTTTGCAACACTCCCCAGGAGACGGAGAAGTATGAGAGCAAAACGCTTCCGACAATCCGTGCGTGTCTCTCCCTTGCGGAGCTGACAGAGAAGCATGAATCAGGCTTTACTGTGGGAAACGGGTAATAATGGCTCTTTGATGGGAAAAGGTTGCCGACCCCATCAACAATGGCGGGAGGAGAGAGAGGTGCGTTTTCTAGCCGGAAATATAGTCACTATTTTGAGTTTGTATCAGCTAAAGATGAAAATATTAAGGTTTGTTGTATACTCTGTGCTGGCTCTGTGTGTTTTATTTTTTATGAATACTATTTATTTTAAGTGAGGTCAAGAAAGACTGTTTTAATTTTATTTTTATACAAACATGCATTATGTCAGGCAATAGGTTTTAAGTTCAGCTTAAAATGTAAGAAGATATGTTTATGACATTACTGTTAAAAAAGCATTTGCAGTAAAGTGAGTGTTGGTAAAACCAGTTGTAGTTTTTATGTTGAGGCAGTGGAGAGTGTTTTTGGTTGATGTTTAAAGTAACTAGTAATCTAACTTAGTTACTTTTAAATGAATGAATCAGTAAAGTAACTAAGTTACTTTTGGAAAGAGTAATCAGTAGTCAGTAATCAGACTACTATTTCTAGGTAACTGGCAACACTGGTTACGTTTTCTTCAATAAATAACTGCATGTTTACGCTTTGCTGTGTTTTATTGTTGACATTATTAAAATAAGGGAGGGTTATCCTCGTCTCCGCCTCTTGATCAGCTGGTCCGCAGGTCTGACATCACGGCTGTGGGGTTGGGGGGTTCAGACTCATATTTCATTACCGAGCTCTGTTGGATTTAATAGAAGCTTTAAAGAACAAACTCTGGACGGTGTGAGGTGAGTTTGTCTCACTGCAGAAAAAAAAACGCACACGGAGCGCCAGCAGTCAGATGCAGCTGCTCACCAACACTCGTGTGTGTGTGTGAGCGTCAGAAGGCTGAACAATAACCTGTAGAATAATTAAAGTCATCATGCTAGAGAAGCTTCTCTGTGGTGGACCACACCAGCTTCTGCCACAATAAACAATCATAATAATAATAAATAACATGTTTTATTTCCTTTCTGAACTATTTCTGTTGAGAGTTTTAATGTTTAAAATCAGTTAGATTGTTACTGACAGCAGCTACGTTTAAGTTTCACTTTCTGATCTGACTGAATGCTGCTGCAGGTAGGAAAACAGCTGAACGCTTCTGGATATGTTGGAGACATTTAGCCTCTCATCCCAGAGGTTTCTTCCACACTTTGGTTGTGGTCAGAAACAAACACACTGGTTGTGCTGCAAGTCTTTTATTTTTTGTCTCCAAAACATGTTTTTGTCTAAATGAAGGTGATGTTGTTGTCCATAGAATTACAGTTCATGTTAAAGTTAAGATTATTTCATCAACCTGTGGTTAGCTGACTCATTTAAAACATGGAATGTCTTGAAAGAATCGCAATCGGGAATCGATAGGAACCGGAATTGAAATGAGGAATTGGAATCAGAATCGTTCAAAATCAAACGAAGCCCAACCCTAACCGTCACCCATAACATTTAACTGAGGATGTTTTTCTACTGAACATCAGCCTTCTTAAACTCAAACCAGGTGTGTGTAACCGATGTTACCTCGTCTTCTTTACCTGCTGCAGAAACAGCTGAGCTGCGTTCACCGAAACGGGGATCCGTGCTGCAAACCCGAAATTAATCTGTGTGTTTCCACTACAGACTTGGACTCGTTAGTCGAATGATTTGTGCAATAACCAGATTTTTATATTACTTCCACAAAATGCAAGTTCTGGATTAGATATTACAGAAACAGGGACGTTTCCATCATATTTAAAAGTCGGCGCTCGTTAATTAGGCCATCATTTTTAAAGTCAGGTAGTCTAAATGACAGCAGGGAGGCTCGCCAGCTGTTGCACACATGTGCAGCGGGCGTTATTTTACTCCAACAATCCGAATGGCTGTGTACGTGCACGTCCATCGGAATGAGGATCGGACAAAACCACCTCTCTCAATCGGATTAAAATTTCATTCGGATCGGGCCAAATCGGATCAGAACATTCCGACTGACATGTTTACGTACAGAATTTTTGATCTGATTGGGCGTTCAATCCGATTAAATGTGTGCATGTAAACATGGCTATTGTCATTATGAAGTAGGTCAACAACTAATGAGCCTAAACTAAACAAACACACGATTACACATTAGTACTTTTTGTTTACTACACCTGGTACTGATGCAGTATTCCTGATAGTGTTTCTGCAACTGAAATTGACGGCTCTGGTAGGAACTGAAGAGCATCTTGTTTAACCCTTCATTTCACGTTTTCTCTCCAACATCCCTCTATTCTTTTACTTGTGTCTTACACTTTAGGTGGGATAGTGACAGAAACCTGTGTGTGTGTGTGTGTGTGTGTGTGTGTGTGTGTGTGTGTGTGTGTGTGTGTGTGTGTGTGTGTGTGGCATATAGTAAATGGTTCTATCTTTACAGACCAAGTTCGCTGTCAAGCCATGTTTTAATGATTATTTCTGATCCTTACGGGTCACTGAGTGTTTCAAGCAGGCTGAACATGAAAATAGTCTCCTACACCTATCTCCTGCAGTAGCTTCGGACAGAAAACAGACGGTGAAACTCTAGGATTAGAAAATCCTGACAGATCTACGCCACACTGTCACTAACATTCATGGGCTCACCCATCTGGGGAAGGCTATTGTTGGTTTAGCGTCCAGGAAAAGCTAACGTTAGCATTAGCAACTCTACCACACAGCAGAACTCCTCCAGGCTTGTGTTCTTGGTGGAGATAAAACAACAACGTTGCAGAGCAGACTGAGTCAGTGTTAGTCGTGTTGCTGTTAGCCAATCAGAGGAGAGATTTCCACACATCAGGAAGTAAGTCTCCAGATCCTGTCATGTTCAGCTCCCCGTTCCTCCGGATAATTTCTCTTTCCTGAAACAGGAGCACCAGAGCTTTTTCCTCACAGTAATCGACTCACAAGACATTCGTTTATAGTCGAGACCGCTGCAGGTGTTTTAAAAAAACAAGTGAACTTGGTCTTTAAAAACGTAGTGTGACTCAACTGCATGTTGAATTCAAACAACTGAATTTTAGTTCATCAAAAGAGCTGTGTGTGTGTGTGTGTGTGTGTTAGTGGATTTATGCCAGTGTGTTGAACATGTTTTCTCTGATCTCTGGTGACATCATCACGTCTGTCTCTGAGGCGACACAGAAAGGTTGTTGCTAAGAAACGGGGTTAGGAGGAGACTAAGATGCTCCCCTCACTTGCTTGTTTTACACACACACACACACACACACACACACACACGCACGCACGCACGCACGCACGCACGCACGCACGCACACACACACACACACACACACACACACACCTTCACCACTAGGGTTGGAGGATGTTCATGCCTGCCACCCAAACACAGACACACACCTCCTTATCATCCCCTCTACATCTTCGCTCTCCAGCTCGTCTTCGCCCTTCTCCCTCACCCTTTCCCCTGATATGACGAAAAAGTGAGTCAATAATTTTTAACTCAACGATGCAACCATGCAGACAGACAGAGAGACAGACAGACCGACATGCAGCATGGGCTTGTCATCTTAGACACAAAGTTCAAACAAGTGACAATGTACCTGACAGCAGAGAAACAGACTTGCCAGAACAACGTCTACATGATGCATGAAGTGTGTTTCAGAGAGAGACAGGGAAAATTTTTCTTTTACAAAGACGACTAAAACAGAGAAACGTTGGATGAGCTCATTTAGAGGTTCTTACTCTGGAAATGTCTGCCTCCCTGTCGAAACAGACAGCCTGAGCAGCTCTTGGGATTTAAAGATGATCAGGCTCCAAAACTAAAAGCAGCTAGTGAAAACTCAGAAGTGAGCAAGTAGGGATTGACAGGAACCAAATAAATGTTTACAATCCCTGTTTGAGCACGTAGGACGTTACAATGATTACACACCATGCTGTCCGACATTTAGAAGACTCAGAGCGGAGAAGTTTTAGCCTCTGGAGCCGAGTGAGAGACGAGGTTCGATGCCAGGGACAGCTGAGCAGACGGGCCAGAGACACTGGTGTCCTGGTGTCTTCAGAGGACACATCCTGGTGTCAGGGACACGTACACACATGGACGTAGACCCTTACCCATACGAGCTTTAATGTTACAGAAACAAGCCTTTCCTAGATGAAACGATACGTCCTGCTGTCAGTCACTCGTCTCTTTTCCATCCGTATTTAATTAGCATTCCTCTTTCATTCTCCTTGATTTTAACTAAAAAGTTACATTTCACTCATTCACACCCGACTTGTTCTCACCCTCTGCTTCTTTGCAGCTTCCAAGCTATTAGCGGGATCTTTGATTGAGATGAACAAAAGCACTGAAATCAATGAGAGATAATTAAAAAGGTTTTTTTGAAGGGCAGACTCATCTCGGTGTGTGTAGGTGTGTGTCGGAGACAGAACCAGGCAGTGACGTGTTTCTGTGTGAAACATTTAACCTAAAAACGAGCTGGAAGACAAAGTCAAATGGTGAATCTGCTTAAAAAGGGTAAAATGATCTAATATGACTGTGAAATTGATTTAATGTGTATTTCAATTCAGATTGTTTCCCCCCAAAACCTTGTTTCTTGTTTTCCATGTTGACCTTTATGAGGCCCTATGCCCATCTGAAGGTTAAGATGGCAGAATGACTCCAAAACACACGTCAATAAACTATACCTTCTCCGTAACTCCGATCATATAAAAAAACAAGCTGGAAATAAAGGTATTTCATCACTTTTGATTAAAGTTGCCCAAATACATAAACATGTTCATAGTTATTTTGTTATTTAGGGACTAAGTAGAATTGTATTTTTATGCCAGGTTTTTTTAACGTGGGATGTAACAGAGGACGTTTCTGTTCCAAATGCCTTCTGAGGACTTTCTGCTGTACTTGAACATACTTGTACACTAAAACGTACTAGCAAACTTGGGTACTGAGAACCGGCCTTTTAAATCTGCAAGGTTTCAATTAGCAGGTGTAACTGGGTGGTGTCTTCAAATGTAAAACTTATTTATTAGATTAATTTCTTTTTCAAAATATAACTCTAATGTAACTCTAATATAACTATACTATTTTTTCTAGCGTGACAGAATAAATGTTTTAAAATGAATTTGCCCAAATGCAACTTTTTGCCCGGTCCGGTCTAGGGTAGGCGGCGCCGGTCCGGGGTCCGTACCAGTAGGTTTTGTTCACACACACTTGTGGGCGGGGCAAAAGATATCTTGGTGCGATACACTTGTCAGCCACTAGATGGCGCCATCAGCTTGAGCTAATAGCTTGGGCATATCGCACCAAGAGAGGTCAGTAATTATATATTTATTTATCTGATGTCACCATCTAGTGGCTGACAAGCGTATCACACCAAGACGTTTTATTTCCACATTTACGGCAGGAAGCGACGCCTCTCGTTCGTGAACGAGCTCCTCCAGCTGAAAAAACACAGCTAAAACATGTTTTACAATTATTATTATTCTCATGTTGTATTTTCATTTATATTGTCCACGAGAAAGGACAGCACAAGCACACTCTGTGACTAACGTCTGTACGTAAGCGGTAGTCTAACACTATTGGTTAATGCTGACCGGCTCCTATTGCACTGAGCTCTGCAGGACAGGGGGTGGGCTTAGTGAAAAAAAAGACATATTTCCTACATTAGTTCACAGTAAATGATTAGACCTTTATGGATACCTAATTCCTGATAGGGAAACACTCCGGATAGCAGCTTTAGGTTAGCTGCTGTGTCTGTCCTGGCGCGGTGCAGCTCCAGCCTCGGCAGCTCTGTCTCTTGGGCCATTCCCATCTGTACCGGGTCGGCCTGGGCCGGGTAGCGTAGGTTGTTTACATATCTGGGTGGCCTGGTATTTTTCAGGGCCAACCAAGGCTCATTCTCAGCCCTCTTCTCGAGAGGGTCTGCTTCAGGCCGACCAGGGCCAACACACCCACTGCTGACAGCAAATCCACACCTTCCATTAGAGCAAGCCTCTGATTGGTGGGTAGAATCAGCCCACATGGGCAAAGGCAAGGATGTGTGGAATCAACCAGGCCAGGCTGGGGCCGACTGGGGCTACCCAGCCCGGGCCGACCCAGTACAGATGGGAATGGCCCATCTCTCTCACTGAGGCATGCTGTGAGGAGCACACACACTCTCAGTGAGAGAGAGACAGCTGCTGGAGCTTCAGTCAGAGGCGATGCAACTCCACAGCATCCAGAGTGATCAGGAATCACGCATGAGGGAAGCCCCTGCTGGCTGATTCTACCCACCAATCGAAGGCTCCTCCTAACGGTAGGCGTGAGTTTAAGCCGGCCAATCAGTCGGCAGTGGGCGTGTTGGGTCAGGTCAGCCTGAAGCAGACCGGCTGGTTGAGAACAGAAACAAAAGAACCAGGCTACCCTGATGTGAATATTAAACACTGCCTGGGCGGGACCGGGCTGGCCCAGATGTGAAAGAGCCATAATATGTCATCAACATAAAACGCCTCAACTCTGCCACCTGCTGATATGAATCAGTCTCTGCAGTACCCTTCAAACGTGAACTCTGGATAGTGTTTCTCAACAAATGCTCATGTTAAATAATCTCAAAGTGACCAAAATAACAGTTTGTTTTGCATAAAGAAGCAGCCCTGTGATGTGTAGGACATGTATATGATGCATGACCCTGAATGGAGATGACTGACCAGTGAACACACTGATCTGAAGGAAACGGCTCACTCTTGTGAACTCAGATGGGCTGTGGTGAAAGGATGGTGGTTTACAACTAAATAAATTGGTTCAGCCTCCACTGAGAAGCTGGTTGGTGGGCCATCTCACTAGCTACAAGGACGCAGCTGAAACACACCACTGTGTATCAGGAGACGCACACTGAGGAGGCCTGCAGTAATGAGGGCATTAGCACGAGAGGACACATTTGTCAGACAGAGAAAAAGTGTGAGTGGGTGGTTCAGGTGGCTACTAATTAGTGAGGAATTACAAACACATCCATAACTGCACATGCCCCCCAACACAAGGCTACACAGTCCAGTAGCTCCCAGGCACAGCCTTGGGTTAGTTCATGTGATCTAACGGATCAGCTGACCTCACGTACCACATGCAGAAACCATTTCCTGACCCTGCGGCCAAGCCAAAACATTAGGAATGCTTTTTGCATTATTCATAAGAGTACTGAACATTTTGCCATTATTCATAACTTCATGTTGACAATTTCAATGCACCTGTTCACTGGACTTCATCTCTGTTTCTATTTTATTTACCAGCAAATCTTAAGATCTGTAGCTGGCTGAATGTTATTTTATCATTTTCATTAGGGTCAGAAAAGCTCAGTTAAGAACAACTAACTCCTACAACATAAGGATGTGAGGAAAAACCTCCGCAGCATCAGTGCCTGTTCCCCAGAGCTCCAAGGCAGTGATGCTAATGAAAGTCTTCATGGCAGCAAAGCTCTCTTTGTGGGTTCGAGTGTCCGCCAGAGCCAGAACTCATCACACTGGTAAAGCGGACACTTTTCTCTGTGTAATCACACAAGACGTTTAATTGTGAGGGTTAGGTCAGACGAGTCATGGCGTAAAGGTAAACTAACATTTACTTACTGCACTCCTACAGCTCCTCTTTACTCGGTACTCAACATAACTTTGACTAAGCCACAAAATTGGACAGACACTTGACCAGAAACTGTCACGAAGACAGAATTTCTTCCTGGCTCCGTCTTGTTCTCTCTGTCAGTTCTGGTGAAGCTGCACATTATTTTCAGAACAGAACCCCAGTATGGCTCTGGGAGAGCGGATGTGTGCGACTTGTTCTTCCTTGCAATTCCCTCCAAGATTCTCCACTGACATAGCAGGATTGTTTGCACAGATGCTTACATGTGCACTTAACTCACCAGCCGTTTAATGATCCTTAGTGTCGTGCTTTGAGTCTGGAGCGACTTGGTGCTTGCGTTTGTCCGCAGGATGTGTGAGAAGCTTTGTAGACAGGAAGGTGACAAGCAGTCCTGACCCTCTCCAGCATAAAGCTGCACCAGTAAGGACAGACACTGAAGAGATTCCTCCCACACGTCCTGGTTTTCACCGGACAGCTGAGGGAAAACAAAAGTGGGAAAGAAACACTTATTTTTAACCCTAACCCTTCTACTGGGGCATTATACCACGTTTTAAAGAATTTGATGTTTTGCTCCAAGCTACACAAACAGCAAAGTAATCAATAAAAAACTATCATGAAACTATTTTTAATACTCTGTTTTGCTATCTTTCTTTTTAAAAAATGTTCCTCTTCAGTGTCAGCGCAATGTGGTGGAATGAGGGCAAAACACACTGGCAGTATTTGACAAAATTTACCAAATACACTAAAATAATTGTCAGTGATCGTCCCTGTAGGAGCTATGATGCCGTGTCCTGCAGTATGTTCATGAAGTTCTTTATTCACACATCAGCACTCCTGAAGAAAAAAACTTTTACACACACTGTTTAGACATCTGGGCTTCCATAGAAGCTTCTTCAGGTGACTGATCGATCAAGTAAAAACAGATTAGTTGATGTTTATGTGTTTTGAACAAATTTATGAATATTAGGTTCCTCATCCTAAACATTTCAAAGGTGCACTTAACTTACTATGAAAAGTTGTTTTGTTCTCATACTTAAACTGGATCAAAAGGGTTAGGGTTAGGTTAATGGGTTAATCACTAGTAAACATTTAATTTCTAGTAAATTAGGGCTTTCCACAATCAGACACTTCTGCTGTAAGTCAGTTGTGCTTTCAAGTCATAGCTTGTTGAGAACTGAAGTACATATTCCTGAGGGTATTCAAATTAAATACACAGCTATGTAAGGAAGGAGAACTTTAGTAAACTGGCCACAGCATGAAGCTTCAGTGTCGCTTAGAGCAACTGGTTTCAGTGGTTCTTGAACATGAAAGTGGAGCAGCTTCACCTTGGACAGAACTCTGTAGCCCTCTGCTGACCAGAAACTGACCCAAACGTCTTTGTGGTTCAGGTAGGAACAAGTTAGAGGAGGATCAGTGTTCGGGGAGGGCTGGAATGTGCTAGTAGCTAGCAGTTAGCTTTTCCAGCTTGCTCACTCAATAAAAACAACGCTGCTTTCATGTTGGCATCATGGCGGAGCCTGGAAGTAAAAGGAAGATTATAACGTCTCTGGTGCGCTTTTGGCTAAGGAGGAAAAACCAAAGCTTCCAAAGTCAACGAGAAATTGTCATTTTATTTGTATTTGAGCAGCCTTACCTTTCACAGAGATGAAATAAAACACTGTTAGTGAACAAAGATCTGCTAAAGATGTGTCCAGGGCCACCGCATAACACAAATAAATCCAAACTCTGCTGGAGATTTTATTTATGGCGACTATACATCCATTCACATTGATGACAGCCCCGTCTCTCTACAACGGTTTTTCAGCTTTTAGTGATGTTGGATTGTTATCGACCCAACTGCGCTCCCTCACTTGTGTTTCAAAGGGCAAAGGGGCTGTGGAGAGGTTGAGGGTGTGTTGGAGGCTCCATCAACCCTGTAATGTGCTCATTAGGTCCCAGGAGACGTCCTCTTCCTTTTCCCCCCACTCTCCTTTCTTTCTCCATCCTCTCCGATATGTCAATGACTTTCCAGGATAACTCAGAGTCCTCTGTCTTTCATCATTTAACCACCTGCCATTTGTTTGAATATAATGCTGTTCACTTTTTAATTGTCTCATATTAGTATTAATTATGTGTTCACCAACAGCTACACATGGTTATTATAATTCTGTCTGACTTTAGAATTAACATTGGATTTTTAATTAAATGGTTTATTTAGTCACTCAGACTGAAATAACATAATAATTCTGGCTGTACCTAAATATATTCAGTTTTGATGGCTAAAACTATAATGCTTTATCAGCATGGACCATTCAATGTTCCCCTTATATCAGTCGCTTCGTCTGTCGTTGGATGAGTCCAGTGAGGTGATGAACGAACCAGCTAAAACAGCACAGCAGCCTTGAACCAGGAGACGTCTACCACCATGATGGTGTCTCCATTCTGTTAAAGTTTGGTGAAACAGTTGAGCTTTCATCTCACTGGTCCAAGTTCTGGAGCTGGTGTGGAACATCTAGGTGATCTAGGCAGTAATTCCAGCAAAACTGCTATTTTAATTCTTTTCATGAACGTTTCACATCTTTTACAGCACTTTAGGTGACTTGTTTAACATCAGAGGTGCTCTGACGGTTGTTGGACCCAGCGTCGGGCAGAACATTTACCTCCCCCTCCCACCTATCTGCCTCTAGAAGTCAGGTAAAGAGGCAGCTGGAGAGACTGAACAGGAACAAGGCTGCAGGTCCAGATGGTGTCAGCCCCAGAGTACTGAAGGCCTGTGCAGAGCAGCTCTGTGGGATTCTGCAGCACCTCTTCAACCTCAGCCTGACCCAGGAGAAGGTTCCAGTCCTGTGGAAGACATCCTGCCTTGTTCCAGATCCAAAGAAAACTCGCCCATCAGTCAATGACGACTACAGACCGGTTGCCCTGACATCCCACATCATGAAGGTCCTGGAGAGACTCCTGTTGGTACACCTGAATAAGCATACTAGGACATATCAGGACCTGCTGCAGTTTGTTTATCGCCATGGAGTTGGAGTTGAAGATGCCATCATCCAGCTGCTTCAACCAACCCACTGTCATCTGGACAAAGCAGGCAGCACTGTGAGGGTCACGTTCTTTGATTTCTCCAGTGCATTTAACACAATCCAGCCTGATGTACTTGACCAGAAACTCCAGAAGACACAGGTGGGGACCTCAGCTATCGCCTGGATTAAAGACTACCTGACAAACAGACTACAGTTTGTGAGGCAGAAGAACTGCACATCAAACCAGGCGATCAGTAACACTGGAGCACCACAGGGGACTGAACTCTCACCATTCCTTTTCACCCTGTACACCTCAGACTTCCAGTACAAATCAGAGACCTGTCATCTACAGAAATACGCAGATGACTCTGCAGTTGTCGGGTGTATCAGAGATGGACAGGAAGCTGAGTACAGAGAGCTGGTGGAGCGCTTTGTGGCATGGTGTGAAAACAATCATCTGACCTTGAATGTGAACAAAACAAAGGAGATGATTTTAGACTTCAGAAGAAACAGGGTGGAGTCAAACACTGTTTCCATCATGGGAGAAGAAGTGGAGGTGGTTGAGGAATACAAATACCTTGGAGTTGTTGAGGGTATGCCCTAGTGAGAAATTGCTGCAGTAATTTTCTCCAAAGACTGTGCTAAATTGCTTTGAAAAGCAGATATTAAACATCAGCACCAAAAGAAACTTCATTTCCCATGATGCTTGGCACACGGAAGAAATATGATGACGTCACAGCCGAATACCAGAAACACGTTCTGCGCATGTGCGGGAGCTCATGGACAGCTTTCCCGCGAACTCAGACAGCTATAAATTATTAACAAAGACAAAGAAACTCAGTTCTTTTGCCCAGGATCACTGGCTGTAAGGACACGCTCGTTGAACGCTCCGACTGACTTGAGCACGCGGGAGGTCTAAGTGCTCAAGTGGAGCTCACGGAACCGCTGGAAAACTAAGCTGCAAGCCCATCAGGTCTGTTCAACCGCTCGCTGCCCTTGCTGCTGAAAGGGAAGAACACAAGAACCGGGATAGAAAACAGCAACTCCATCAAACTCACGGAGAACGCAGAGAACAGCGGGGAAAGCATTCAAACCGACGGACGACGCCGAAAACAGCGGGGAAAACCACGGAGAACCGTCAAATCAAACAGTGAGGGACGCCTTGCTGTTCTGGTGATCAGAAAACTCATCTTCTCTCTCCTTCTTCCTTCTCCCGTTTCCTTTATAGTGTAGAATAAGCAATAAAACCGCGCTATTGCTTCAAATTACCAGACGAGTTTCTCTTTTCGTTCTCAAATACGTCCGTCGGGTCATTTTTGATAAAGAATAAACTGCTTATTGATCATTGTTTGGTATCTTAAAATGGGTTCTGCTATGGCCAAGCGGTGAACCTAAAAAAGATATTAATTCAGGATTAATCTTTGGTGAAGCTTCATGATCCTTTGAAACGTTTTGAGTGATTTTAAGGTTAAGTTACTTCTGATTCTAAGTGCTTTGGAAGTTAAAGTGCAAGTTGCCACCCACACTTTAGCCAGACAAAGGGGTCAGCCATCTTGTATTCAAGACTTCATTTTGAATCCATACACACGCACACACACACCACTCCTTTGTGAGAACAAAGGACCCGATTCATACATCCTCCATCACACACAAACACATACATCTTCAATTATATCACATGGTTATTATTCATTTATTTCATTGTTTATTCACTTGACAAATTGTTTAATTAAATGTTATAAAATTCAGATTTTGCCTCAAGCGACTTCTTGTGTTGACTAGAAATCTCTGCTCCTAGGATTCACATCCTTTTGACAGACTGATAAGAGTTTTGGATTCAATTTTCCCCGGTTAAAGGGGATGGTGCCCCGAAAGATTCCTAAAGAGTATCTTAATTAATTAATAACTCGGTAAATATTTCCACATTTACAGAATTTATTGAAGAATCCAAAAGTAAGTGGAAGCTTACTAATTGTTCGCTACCTAATAACCCCAACAGAGTTCACCTGGACAACAGACTGGACTGGAGAAAGAACAGCGAAGCCGTTTACAAGAAGGGACAGAGCAGACTGCACTTCTTGAGGATACTTAGGTCCTTCAATGTCTGTAGCAAGATGCTGCAGATCTTCTACAAGTCTGTTATTGAGAGTGTAATCTCTTCAGCCATCGTCTGTTGGGGTATCAGCATCAGAAGCAGGGACCTGAAAAGACTCAACAGCCTAATAAAAAAGGCCGGTTCTGTTCTGGGGACGACTGTGGAACCACTGGAGGAGATAATGCAAAGAAGGATTCTCCAGAGAATCAAGAAAATTATGGACAACCCTGAGCATTCTCTTCACAAGACTGTTCAACAACGGAAGAGTGTCTTCAGTCAGAGGCTTCTTCAGTTTGGCTGCAACACTGACCGCTACTGGAGATCCTTCCTGCCAACAGCCATTATAATATACAATAACTCTTTGACGACTTGATTATTAGGCCCGAGCAGCGACAGCGCTGCAAAGGCCTCTTGTTTTTGCTCTGTTTATATCTTATTTATTATTCTTAGCCCGCTTTGAATGGCCTTTTGGGGACCTTATCATACCCCAAAACTCACAATATTTTGCAGACTTGTCAGGCCTGGTGAAAAATTTGATATTTTAAAGGTCCCAAAAAAATCGCAAAGAAAATGGCTGAACAGCGCCCCCTAGAAAGTAAAAAAAACCCTCTCCATAAAGCTTAGTTTATCGTACAGTTATGAAATTTGGTACACTTGTAGTACTCAACAGTCCGCACAGAAAAGTCTCTTGCAAGCATGGTCAATATCAAACAGGAAGTCGGTCATTTTGGGATGAAATGGCGATTTTTAGCCGTTTTTGCCGTTTTTAGGGTCCGTCTCTGATTGGATTGCTCGATCATTTTTTGCACGATCGTCTCAAAACTTGTGTAAAATTGCTCAGAAGGGATGGGCGAACAAAATGAGACGAGGATTCTGAGTTTTCGTATATGCTGAAGGGTCGGGGCCAGGCCTCAAAGTTTGACTAATCGCCAAAAATATTTAAATTGCTATAACTTCATAACTGAATGGAATAGAGTTACCAAACTTTCTGTGGTCATTCGTCATCCACCCACAAAGTAAATTGAATGGTCGGATGATGACATCACACAAGCCACGCCCCCTCAGGAACAAAAAGATCAAGTTTTACTGTGAAAGGTCCAAAATTGCCCCACTTCACTTAATCACCACGAATTTGTAGCTGGTAACTCAAGACAAATGGGGGTTGCTTGGCGTCACTTTATGTGAGTTTTCGGCAGAGGGCGGGGCTGTGGCGGCGCGGCGAAATCAGGCGTACCGCCGTGGCCTTACGTTTGCCTCCCATTTCGTCATTTCTAAAGATATCGTCATGAAACTTCTTGTGAGTGATCCTAGTCCGGCCCCCCAAAAGATCTGATGTGAACATCCGGTGGGCGTGGCCTATTTTCTGAAATAGCGCCCCCTAGGACCATTAAAACTGTCAGCCCCAAGCCATGCTTTGACTGAGGATCACGAAATTTGGTACACTAATGTGGTGTCTCAGGACCTACAAAAAAGTCTCTTGGAACTAAGTACAAAGTCGCACAGGAAGTCGGCCATTTTGGTCCAAGTGCGCAATTTAGTGGTTTTCGCACACATTGTTTGGAGAGTGATGCTCCGTCGCCCTTTTCACCAATCTCCTTCAAACTTCTGCTATATACTCTTAAGTCATTGGGGAAAAAATTCAACCGTCGGATTTTTCAAAAGTTGAAAGGTGTGGGCGTGGCTAAGCCTCAAACTTTGACCTGTCGCCACACCACTCTTTTTTTCACAGCTCCCTACTGGACTCCTTTTACCCAATCAGCAGGAATCTCTGGCAAGTAGCAGTAGACAACGTGAGGTCACTTGGTATCCAGTACTGGCAGGTTTCAAAAAAAGGTGGGGCTTTGGGAGCATGGCAAAAATCGCCATCACGCCATGGACATACGTTTGCCTCTCATTTCTTATATATACTCTTAAGACATAGGGGGAAAAATTCAACCGTCGGATTTTTCAAAAGTTGAAAGGTGTGGGCGTGGCTAAGCCTCAAACTTTGACCTTTCGCCATTACATTACTTGACTTAATAACTCCCATGTGCACGATCAGATCTATATCAAACTGTGTCTGTGTGATCACTGACCACATCTGAAGACAATGACAATGTGGACAGCTAACATCACCTAAGCCCTGCCCCCTGACTACAGGAAGTCTATAGTTTTATGGTGAAATGCCCGTACTGGTCCCCTCTAATTAAGTCAACATGACACTAAGGTCATGCACTGTCTTCATGATGTTGTAATGACCATTCAGATCTGATAGCTTTCCAGAAAGGGAGGGGCTTTGAAGCCATGGCGAATTCTGGCTTGGCGCCGTGACCTTTCAATTCAATTTAATGGTGAACTCAGAGGGGATGCTGAGTCAGTGTGAGGTGCGGACTAGCAGGCCGTTCGCGGTTTCTGGTGTCGGGGTGGTTGACGATTCTGTTCTGCTGGACGTGCCCTGGTGCCCCGGGCTGCCGGCCAGGCCGGAGCGGCGCGGAGCTGCGAGGGCCGAACGACGCTGCTTGCAGCTTTAATTATTATTATTATTCTGAGCTACTACAGCAATCAATTTCCCTCTGGGATTAATAAAGTATTTTTGAATTGAACAAAAGGTAGGGCAGATCTGCTGCTCTGCCTCTTTTGCACATATGTAATATACCGTAAATCCTCTAATACAGGCCCGGGCCTGTATTTGACTCAAGCTCATCAAGCTCGAGGCCTTTATTGGAAGGAGGACCAGAATTAGAGGCAGGCCTCTATTTTTATTTGAGCAAAATTAACTAATGGTTCGCTGGAGTTTTTGACAATTAAAATTGCGCCCACATTTTCTAAGTTAAACACATTTCTTTTAACAACAGTAGTTTCTGCTTCAGCCATCTCCCCCCTCCCCCTGCTTTAGCCCTCTCCCCCTGCAAAGCGGCCGCAAACTCACTGATGCGCCTGCAGCCTCTCGGAGTTCCTGCTGCTCTAAACATTAAAATAATTATTTCATTTTCTGTTCCTCACTTCTGATTACCTTCAATGGTGTCTGTTTGTTGCAACCACCAGGTACAAAAACTAACTTGTTTTTATTTGACTATTTTTCTGTCCTGTCTGTTTATTATCTTCCTGCATCTCCTCTCAATCCTATAGAAAAACTGCTACCTGGGTTCATATATTCACCTTATGACCTTTAAACTGCAGTTCTAAAAGATCTAACGACCACAAAAACAGCGGAGTGCTCGCTGCTTGGCGGCCGCATCAGTGATCAGTGCGTCGGAGGACAAGGTGATGCGCCCCGCTCCACAGCAGCGAAATGCATCAGGCGCAAATAAAAGACAGAAAACATTAAAGGAAATGAGCCGACATGAACGATCGCATGTCAGTACCGACGCTCTGGCACAGCGCGTTGCCCCCCCGAGCGCAGGAGCTTGTCACCTGCTGACAGCAAGCTGCTGTCTTTTCCGAGGGCTGCATCTTGCCGATCATTATCACGTGACAGCGACTAGTCGATGACGGGCATAAAAAGTCACTATAGTGAAGTCGACTAGTTCATACAACCCCTGCTACTGCTCCCCAGTGTTCTGCAGCATAATCAGCACGTTCTCTTTGAACTTGATATCAAATTTTCGCCTCCTCTTCGTCTCCGCACGGTTAAAGTTACCCTCGCGGTCTATCACTGGCAAATCAAAAGTGAGACGGATGACACAACCGCCCCCCGTACTTGCTTGTTACCACATTCCACCCGGCCACAATAAAATACCGGCCATTATTCACCTCCGCCGACTCCGACACCGGCCAAAATATGATACCCGGCTGTTAATTGAATACAGGCTAATATTAGAGGATTTACGGTACCCACAATAATTAGGTTGTTGTTCCCCATGTGAATGGTTACGATAACTCAGAACTTCATGGTGGCATTTTGCTTCGTGCATCAACAGTTCACTCACCTAATAGTAAATCTGCTTTTATTTATCCATTCTCTAAATGTTGCACACAGCTGAACTTTTGTAAAAAATGACCTTTACCAGGACTAAAGCACACATTAGAAAATGTATGTAATTCATTTATGTTCAGAATCAGCAAAGAGAAATCAGGTTAGACAAAAGCCTGAAATAAGGATCCGTTTAGATTTATTTTAGCTCATATTAACCGATCTTCAGTTGAAAAAACGTAATAATTAGTGATACCGGTGTAGCGTCACTGAATGACCTGATTCTTGACCCTCAGGTCAGACACACAGCCTGGGTCACTTTGATCCTGGCTGCTACAACAATCTACAGTGTTTCTTTCACAGGAGACTGAATGTCGGTCTACCAGCCCTTTAATCTGACTGCTGTTCCATCCGCAAGACGAAAGACACTTCAAGATTTAAAAGTATCATTTTAATAAACTCTTTTCACTGTCTATTACAATGTTCATAAATAATCATCATGGTTCATTATAACAGTGTTTAATTACTGAAATGAATTATTATTCTTTGGTTATTAATAATTATTATTTATGATAATCAGTAATGTTTAACAGTGACAAGAAGATCATGTGCACTTATACACAATCATACAGGACACAGTAAATCAGGTTAAGGTGAACTGCACTCACATGATTCTTTTCTCATCCACGAGAACTTCCTATCTTTAGGGAAGACGGTTAAATCTTCCTGTCAACACCTGATTCGTTAGACCAGGAAATGCCCATCTTATAAAACAGAACTCTCGGCATTTAGCGAGTGAGTTCTAGAGAAGTGGGACGGCCGCCCAACGCTCTTTAACCAACAAGTGATCTCGGTCACGCTGGCAGAATTGCTACGACACAACAAACGACACCTGCAGAACAAAGCTGACGCTACGAGATTCCTTAAGAATCTGCTCAGACGTAAACAAATTCCACACCTGTGTGCCTGCGGCATCTCTAGGACCAGAGAGTCAGTACCACTGGTCTTCCCTACCGGACCGGGTACCCAGAGGCTGATCAACATCCTCCCTTGACCTCCTGATCTGAACAGAGGGTCGTCTAAACGGTGAGGTAGAACACAAGATTGCGTCTGAATGCTCTTCAATAAGAACAACTTTAGTTATCTACCACCAAATTCCTTTTCACCCAGAACGCGCTCCTCTCTCCAAGATACACGTTCTGATCACGCTTTCACCCACAAACAAACATACACTTTCACTTAGATTCATCCATTCACAGGGTTGCTATTTAATACCAAAGTATTTAATACCAAAGCTTTTATAAATTGTTAATAATAAATTTCTTAACTTCATTTTAAACTTGACTCTTCATTGAAATAAACACAGAGTGGGTGTTTATTGATCACTGAACGAACAAAGCTCTTTAGATCTTCTGAATTAACAAATAACTTTGCTATTAAATTAAATCCATCACATCCCACAAGGATCTGTGCTGGGGCCTCGACTCTTCATCCTCTGTTTCCTCTTCAGCACATCCTGAGCTCCTTCAAAGGAATCTCCTACCATCTTTATGCAGATGACATCCAACTGTACATCTCCTTTAAGCCCCATGAAATGTCTAAGCTGCAGCTGTTACACACCTGCTTAGACTATTAAAACCTGGATGGTGGGAACTTTCTTCAGCTGAATGAAGATAAGACTGAGATCCTCATCTGTGCCCCTGAAAAGCTGGTTCCCAAAGTCAGAGACTCTCTTGGTCAGCTTGCTTCTCACACCAGAACCTCCCTGAACCGTCTACAGTTGGTTCAGAATGCCTGTGCTCGGCTTCTGACCAAGTCCTCCAAACACACCCACATCACCCCGCTTCTCCTCCAGCTTCACTGGCTGCCAGTCAACTTCAGGGTTCATTTCAAGATCCTGGTTCTGGTCTATAGGGCCTTACAAGGACAAGCACCACCATACATTGGTGATCTTCTCAGTCCCTACACCCCCAGCAGGTCCCTGAGGCCCAGCGACCAAAGCCTACTGGTTGTGCAGCACCAGGCTAAAGACCAAAGGTGACAGATCATTTGCTGCTGTGGCCCCCAGACTCTGGACCTCTCTCCCCCTGAGCCTGAGATCAGTGGACTCAGTGGTCTCCTTTAAAATCACCTGTTCAGGCGTTGGTGTGACCTTCTGCTGATTCTTCATTGCAACCTTCCCTTCATGCTGGTCTTTCTGTTACGTCTGTCTTTTTCAGGCTTCCATGATCAAGTTTCTTTAATTTTTATTCACACTTTTAATCTTAATTTTTGATATGATTCTTTTTAATTATTTTATTCTTATTGTTCTTGTGAAGCATTTTATTTTGAAAGGTGCTATATAAAAATCCTTTCTCCTTCATTTACAAAGTGAACTCTGGATAATTTCCTACCTTAATGAAAATAATTCAGATTTTATGATCGGCTTAAATGTTTGTAAACATGATTTTTTTTGCCCCCATAAGCAGAAATTCAGTTAAAATTTATTTTTGTCATGTAATGCAGCTACAGAGCAGGCATGTCCAGAGTGTGTAGAAGGACATTTTGATCATCATCATCATCATCATCATCATCATCATCATCATCATCATCATCATCACAAACCTTCGTATTAACAGTTGGGACACACACACACACACACACACACACACACACACACACACACACACACACACACACACACACACACACACACAGGATCTGGGGGTGTTGGTCTCACCATGTGAATGAGGTGAGTGCTGAGTTGGCTCAGGGGTCTGTTGGCTACGAGCAGCTTTTCTGCTGCCTCCGTCTCTGCTGGTGGACAAGATAGCCTCTGGCTCTACACACACACACACACACACACACACACACACACACACACACACACACACACACACACACACACACACACACACACACACACACACGCACGCACGCACGCACGCACGCACACACACACACACACACAAGTTAAATCATTTATAGAGATTTGACAGTCAATAATGATTTATCCAGAGACTTGTCGAGACTCATTCTGACAGGCTGACACAGGAAGGCTCTGCATCAGATTGGGATGGGAAACAGTTGCTCTCGGAGTGTTATTGCCACACTACGTTAACAAGGTTTAGTTGGTCATACAGAGACTATTTGTTTTTGCATCTCATGAAAATTACTCTCATGACCTCTGACCTTTAGTTTTTTCTTCTTTTTCACTTCTGTTCATGCCCACAGTGCACTTTCAGGTCACTGATGCTGGGATAATGTGATTATTGCTGGTTTACACTTTCCCTCCTATCTTTATCTTCCCATTGTGCTTATATATCTGACTAACTCTCTCTTGACCAGCTGCTAGGGGAGGGCGATCGAGTCACGTCCTCGCTCCTTATCAGACCTGATTACCCAAAAGAATTTGGTTTGGACACAAGTTTTCTTTTTAATGAGCTTTGCATTTCTGGTAGAATTGATTTCCGCTGCACATTCTCCCTGCTCCCTTTCCATCTTCGTTTCTCCTTCAATCTTTCCACCCTTCCCTCACTCCCTTCCGTCCTCTCTTTCACCCCCTTTTCACTTTAGTCCCCCCCACCACCTTGTCCAGGCATTAATATGTATGCGTTGGGCTGGGGTGCACAGTATGGGGAGATGGGGGCTTGTTCATGTGTGTGTGTCTATATAGTGAGGCAAACTGAGGATAAAGCCAGCGGTGATAATGAGGCCGCAGGGACATAGCCAGACAGGCCCCTCAGTATGTGTGTGTTTGTGTGTGTGTGTGTGTCCCAGGGACACAGGACCTCATCCGCTTTCTCCTGAGTCCACAACTTCAATGTTGCAGTTAGTTAAACCTGCTAGCTTTCACTGGATACATCAATGGACACACACACACACACACACACACACACACACACACACACACACACACACACACACACACACACACACACACACACACACACACACACACACACACACACACACAGGAAGTTGACTTCGTGCTCTAGCTGGTGAATTTGGGCTCACTATGGATAAAGCGGTAAAAGCACGAGAGAATGAACTGAGTTAAGGTTTTAAAGCTGGACATGCAGCTCACAGCTACTCAACAGAAATGTGACAAAGCCTTAGAAGAGTTTTTATGGTACTAGAGCTCTTGTACCTGCAGCGCAGCTTGAACAGCAGCTGAGATCTGCTTCAGGATGTTGTGAAGCAGCTCCAGAAAGGCTTGCAGCACCAGGTGGCTGACTTTCCTTCCAGCTTGCTTCTCTCCACCCAGGTAGACTGGTGCAGCTTGGGAGAGTGAAGTCACCACCACTTCCACGAGCCCTGCAAGGTGGACAAAAGACAGCCATCAGAGTGCTGGACCTGGGTAATGCAACCGTTCAGGATTTATAAAAGAACTCACACAACCAACAAGTTAAGGTCCCTGTAACATCTTTTATTCCAGTCAAAATGCATTTTGAAAATAATTTTCTGAGTTTGGTTCACAAAGTAAGTGATGTCAGCAGTTTACCAACCCTTTAGAGAGTAATTCTACAAAAATCCACAGTGGGTTACGACACAGTGAACCAGCTTGTCATTTGCACCAGTTTCTCTCAGAGCTACGGCAGCTCAATATGACTCAAACGCCACAGAACAAAGCCTGAAGGTCTCAACTCTCACAGTGAATCACAACACCTGCAGCAGCAACAATAAATAAAGATTTTTTCCCTTTGCTCACCTCACAACAGAAATCTGAAATGAAACACGGTTCTGTAACTAAAGCAATTATTCCACCACCGTGCTTTACATCTATTAACTGTGGACATTCGCTGGTTTTGGAGATGTCCAGATCGCCGTTAGGAGCATCTTGAGGTGTAGCAGAACTCTGCATGTGTGAAAAATCCAACCTGGAGACTTTCTGTCAGCAGTAGTTGGACATGACATGTATCTAAATAGATGAAGAGTTAAGCCGCAGACTGTCCTTTGTTTTCCTTTGCTGTGCACAAACCAGATCAGGTTACTGGGTTAGGGCTAATAAATCACCTCATTAACGGATTCATTCCTATCCGCATGCTGAACACAGATGGATTTCATTTCTCTGACTTCACCTGCAAAGCTGCAGCTATCAGGACACTGAGCTTGCCTGATGTCGGTGAGATGTGTTTCTTCCACATGATTAATTAGTCGGACTTCTAGTCTTGGAACCGTTGAGTAAAAACTCATTTCAGTTTTAATTTGGCTGGTTTGTGTAGCACCGATTAACAATCAGTCGTAATTTTTACAAAACAAAATGATTACAACCCACACGCCCTGTGATGCGGCGGGCTTTGTGCTTTTGTTGATATGAAATGTTCTTAAAAAAACGAAACAGCTGATCTCTCAGCAGCCATCTCTTCCTGAAACTCCAACCGGGGATTTTAGGATTTGCTGCATAATTATTAGAAACAAAAACTCGTGCTGGCTCTAAATTAATTGGTGCACACCAACATTCAGCTTCCTTCTGCTGTAGACATCCTGCCATTGCTTATTTTGTTTAAGTTACACAAATAACTAAATACATACTGCAAAAAACGGTGTGCTATAAGCTGAGACAAGTTGCTATAAAAAAGGATCTGTGGAAAACAACATAAGGACCTGCAGCCTGTCTCAGGGGGATCTTCACCCCTGATAAAAACCAGGAAACCAGACGCTTGCTTTGGGTTTTTAGTCAGAACCACTCAACAGATTTCATTAAAACTCTCAGACATCTACAACTGACAGATACTTGGAGTCAATCCAACTCAAGATGGCAACCACAGCTAACTAAAAGGAGAAAATAAATAAAAGTAACTCTCAGTTTTCTAGAGATTTGGCTAAAATCAGTCCGAGACTTGGAGGTGAAAGCTGGAACCATAGACCGTAACCTGGTTCTAATCCTGAGACCCACTCTAAACTGAAAGAGTAATTTTTCTGATAAAAACTCAACCTTAAAGGTGAAATATGGACCACGGACACCAGGGTGACATCTAGTGGGTGGAGGCTGTAACTGCAGCAACAGAACAAGGCTTCCAGCCGTCGGGACACCAGGTTTGCTGCCGATAGGTGAAATGCTTTATTCGGTTCAGTTGTAGGCATCACCTAAACTCACTCTGGCTTCAGATCTTTTATGGTTGCTCTCTGCTGACAAGGACAACCACTTCTTCTGGGCTCAGAAGCAGCTGCTTGATAGATGTAAACATAAACCCAGTGTCGTGTTCGTCAAAATAAATGTTTGACTATAAAATATAGCTTGTAAAGGAAATACTGTACCTTCATTCTGCACACCTCTAAACACCCTGTGGGCGTGTTACTTTTAAACATATAGCTGTTTATTAAATTGTTCCATATTCAACCTTGAAATGTTGCACGGTAGTAGCTAGAGGACATCTTTGGCCCTTATTGTATAACCCCTTCTTTCCAGCGGCGTTTTCCCATGAGCTCATTCCCCACAGGGAGCAATTCTGACGCAAAACGGGAGGGAGAGCGTTCCACACAGCTGATCACATGAGGTCACAAAATCACAGGGAATTGCAACACCACATGTGACTTCATAAGTCCACACACGGTAAGACAGTTTCCAAAAGTTTTGTGTTTGACTTCCTGTCTGGCACGATCTAAACTGTGGAGTTTGGCGTGTTTTGGAAGCGTAGCGTTTACAAAACGTAATGATGGCGTCTCCTCGCTTCTGGGGAGCGTCCAAAACTTTACACTTCGCCGCTAGTGGAAAGGAACTCATTAATTTCACGGCAGCTATTTGCAGCGTATGGGTTTCGCGGCCATCTTGCACCGCTTTCACGTGAAGTGGAAAGAGGGGATAGATCCTAAACCATCTTTCTGGATTCAACCAAAACAAGCTAACTCCGTCTATTCTCATCGTACGATGATAGTTTATTACTCCAGCATGAATGGAAGCAGAACTTCAAGAAGTTTTGGGCCTTTAAAAATATTATTTTTAAATGGACAAAGTTCTTATTTTAAACCACAACAGCAGTTTGTGACATCATCAAACCACCCGCCAGAATTAAAATATTATTAGCAAACACGTATGACCCCTTTAATATCACTACTGGTTGAAGAAAGCTGTTTCTTTTTTAAATAACACCAGTATGAAAAAGATACTGCAAACAAACAAACAAATCAAGTGTGCTCAGTTTCAAAAGGAAGCGCTGTTTTTTCCACCATTAGAGCTCCTAATCTGCCTGCGAGCTGCAGATGAAGCTCCCCCCTCGGCTCACCGAGTCCCGCGGGTGATCAGAAAGTCACAGCGCTTGTTTAGGCGCTCGAGCTGCACTCTCAAGATTATTGTTTTGTTTCTTTTCAAAAAGAAAAAGCTTCAACTAGATTATTTTACCTCGATAACCTAAATTACCTCAAGCTTAAATTGCAAAAACTACCAAGTGTGTAAAGTCAAAGATGATAAAATGTAGTAAAAGAGTAATGATATTAGAAAGAAAAATCTCCACAATTAAGATGATAACTTCTATTATTATCTTAATTATATTATCTAGAGTAGCATCCTGGCATGGATATATTTTCTCCTTCTGTCGTACAAAAGCATAAAAATGTTACTTGATCATTTTTAGGGCCAGGTGAATAATTCCTGTGTGAACATCGCTGATCTATTCTGATATTTTTGACATTGTGAAGGTTAAAAATAGAACGCTCGGCAGAAGTATCTATTTATAAACAGCAGCAAAATGAGTTCTGTTGGGATCAGCAGAATGAAGCAGTCCAAGCAAAAAATAAAACATTGTAATAACAAAAACATTACACATGAAGCTAAAGACAAATGTCATTTTGATGCCATTCTTCTTAAATGATGTGTTTTAGGTCATCAGTATGTATAACATGCTCAGCCGTTACTATTGAAGAAGTAATACGCTGCTTATGTGCATCTTTATTTGCTGAATATTTAACTCCTGACTACAACTGGTCAGATCCAACTTAAAGAGGGCGTATTGTGGTCTGGTTTCTTAAGTTATAATAGTTTGGTATAAAATACGTTCATGAACTTCTTTGTAAAAAATTTCTCTCACATAAAGACGTCCCAGCAGTTTTACTCTGGACAGTTTCAGTACCTTCCAGATGAGCTATTTCAGAGCTCTATTGCTGGCCACGCCCACCCATCCCCTACTTAGGCTGCTGTAACCTCTGATATCCGGGAGGGGTTCAGAGAAGAGCCGCTGCTCCTCCAGCAACAACTCTCCTTTGCATGCCAGAGGTGGATATTTTCTAATGTTCCTGTTTGTGACATCACAAAAGGGGAATTTTTGAAAAGACTTGTTTTAGTTCAGTTTTAATTTCCTTGAAAGAAATATTTTCCATTTCATGACAAATGAATTTTTTTGAACGAAAATGAAACAAACTTAAATTTGTACTTCTATAAGGAATAAATTATGATGAATATTGATGAACATTTTTGTCGATGAACAAAAGACAACAGCTAAATTTGACCAAAATGAAAATGGCATCTCCCGTCAAGCTGGTATGAGAAAATGTTTGCATGAATACTGATTAAATGCATTAAAATGTAATGAGTCTTGTCCAGCATTACCCTTAGCACCATTCTCTACCAGTCTAACCTTAAAACACTGGTACAGCTGTCTGTTAACGCACAGGCAGGTTTATATATTTATGTGTTTTATCTGGTTCATTATTATACTGGATTAGTAACTGTTTCCATCCATCCATCCATCTATCCATCCATCCGTCCATCCATCTATCTATCATCTATCTATCATCTATCTATCATCTATCTATCCATCATCTATCTATCTATCTATCTATCTATCTATCTATCTATCTATCTATCTATCTATCTATCTATCTATCTATCTATCTATCTATCTATCTATCTATCTATCTATCTATCTATCTAATCACAGTTAAGAGCTAGAGACACATGTCTCAAATGTCCCAAAGGCATTTTAATTTATTATATATTTATAATTATTATAAATTAATAAAAATTCTATGAGGTGGCTCAAATTTTATCGTCCATAATATTATCAGTAATTACTTCTTGACCAGAGATGAAATCTGTCATGTTAAGCTAAATTCATGATGAAATTGCATCCATGTTTGAAGTATTTTGGCCGCTGCGGCTCTCCATACATGTTTCTCCAAAAACAGGATAAACAGAACTCTGTCGTCAGCCACGGTGAAAAGGCTTGCTAAAACACAAACGAACGTCCTCAAGTAATTAAAAACCACAAAGCCAAATGCAAAGTTTGGAGCAGAACATTGACCCAAACCCTGATCGAGCAGACACATGAGAATACAACTAATGATCGCTTAGAGATTGAGCAAGCTAGCGGTTAGCTGTAGCTGCACATGCTAAGTCTAAAAATACTCTGGTTATTTTTTTATATTGATATAATTATTAATCATCTTGTTCCTTATTTGAAATTACTTCATTTAAAAAAAAAATTGAGATATCACCCAGTCCTACCACAAGGGTAAATAGTATTCATGGCCCCGCCCACCTAGCCAGGAGAGAGCAGAGCGCATCTAAGTTAGTAGAAGCTAGCCATTAGCATTAGCAGCTTCTCAACATAGTGGAACATTTTAGGGCATGTTTTTTGTGGAGATAAAACATCAAACTATATTTTACTCTGACAAAATCCTCCTGCCAGAAACAGGAGCGCCAGAGCTTTCTCCCCATAGAAAATAATTCACAAGGAAAGGTAGCTTTATTTATAAAGCACATTTCATACACAGAGACAATTCAATGTGCTTTCCATTAGCAAGAACATTAAAATAAACGTGACAGAAAATTCAAATTAAAAATTAAAAATAAACTAAGATAAAGTTAAAGGGTGAGCAGTTACAGTGCAGAAGGTGCAGCATAACAACTTTTATTCAGAGGCTGATGAAAACATGAAGGTTTTCTATTTCTATTTAAAAGTTTCTAGAGTTGGGGCACATCTGAGGTCATGAGGAAGCTGATTCCATCTGTGAGCAGCATAGTAGCTAAACGCAGCTTCACCCTGTTTGGTTCTGACCCGGTTCTACCATCTGACTGTTTCCTAAGGATCTCAGAGCCCTGCTGGGTGTAGATACCTGAAGGAGATCTGGCATGTATTCTGGCCCCATGCCACTGAGTGATTTATAAACTAGTAGAAGTACTTTTGAATGGATTCTGTAGTTTACTGGTAACCAGTGTAGAGATTAAAGAACAGGAGTGATGGGTTTGGTTCTCTTGGTTCTTGTTAAGACTAGCAGCAGCGTTCTGAACAAGCTGCAGTTGCTTCACAGCTTTTTTGGGAAGACCAGTTAAAAGACCATCGCAATAGTCCAGCCTGCTGTAGATGAACACATGAATGAGTTTCTCTAGGTCTTGTCTGGACATGAGACCCCTGACCGTGTTGTGCCCAAACGCGTTCATTGAACGATCATTCGTGAATTAGATGTTTTTTTCCGTGAACGTGAACTGAACTCGTTTGTATTTTTGACTGATGAACGTAAAAGTGAGTGTGTTCGTCCTGGCGTGCGTGAACGGGTTTATGAACAAGTTCTTTTGCCGTTCTAGCTCCAGACCTCCACTGAGCTTTTCCGGAGCTAAAACCTAGCTAAAACATCCTGTTAACCATAGAGTTTATAAAAAGTAGAACCCGCAAATGCGGCCAAACACAGGCAGTAGCGGTTGGTGCAGCGTCTACTCTTCTACGTCTATGCTGTGTGCAGGAGTCAATGTTCATTCAGAAAAATTGAAAAGGGACTTAACTGAAAGATTATACATTTTTCATGTTTTGCACTTTTAATATTACACTTCGAGTTTGCTACCTCAGCCTGCTTCCTAAGACTGTTTAACAATTTCCCATAAAAAAACTGTTCAAATAATGTTTTCCTCATGTTATTGAGAATATTCTGTAGGGTAAAAACTGCAGCTGGGTATGAGTGTGGACTGAACGGGTGCCAACAATTGGAAAATTATTTCATAAGTTACATATACATATATAGATGGAGAGAGAGAGAGAGAGAGAGAGAGAGAGAGAGAGAGAGAGAGAGAGAGAGAGAGAGAGAGAGAGAGAGAAGAACAATGAACTAGTTTGTTTTAAAATGTATGAACTGAACTTTGAACTAGTTCGTTTTTTTAACAAACTTTCCCAACACCATCCCCTGAGTCGTGCTATTTAATGCAGATGATAAAACGCTGATCTAGTTATAGCCTTAATGTGACCAGGGAAGCTCAGGTCTGAATCAATTATGACACAAGGATTTCTAACCTGGGTGTTGCTTTGCTCTGGAGCCAAGCTGAGCAATAACCTCCATCCTGTCCTTCTTACTTCCAAAGACAATAATTTCAGTCTTGTCTTTGTTTAACTGGAGGAAGTTTGACTGCATCAGTCATTAACTTGCTCCAAACACTGACAGAGTGAGTCTAGAGGACCACATTCACTACATGATATTGCTAGGTAGATCTGGGCGTCATCTGCATAAACTATGATAGGCAATATTGTTATTGTTTATGACCTGACCCAGGGGGAGCATGTAGAGATTGAAGAGCAGTGGTCCAAGAATTGAGCCCTGGGGGACCCCACATGTCATGGTGATCAGCTTTGATTTGTGATCACCAATAGAAACAACATAACCTCTGTCTTCAAGATAAGATTGGAACCAACTATGGACTGTACCTGAAAGTCCCACCCAGTTTATGAACCTATCAAGAAGGATGTTGTGGTCCACAGTATCAAAAACTGCAGTGAGATGGGAGCATCATCTAGGACAGATGTTTTGGCTGAATCTGTATTTAGACGAATATCATTTAATACGTTATTGCGTGCAGTTTCAGTGCTGTGGTGTTGTTTAGCAGCGGTTCCCAAACTTATTTAGCCGCGCACCCCCTTGGACCAGTGTGTAGCTATGGGGTTTTTATATATATATATATATATATATATATATATATATATATATATATGGTCAGTGTTTGGGGTTGCTGCCCCCTGTCATCATGTACTGAAGGGGGGTGGGGGTGGGGGTGGGGGTGGGGCTTGTGCATGTATATATGTACATTTATACACATACATACATATCTCTCTCTCTCTCTCTCTCTCTCTCTCTCTCTCTCTCTCTCTCTCTCTCTCTCTCTCTCTCTCTCTCTCTCTCTCTCTCTCTCTCTCTCTCTCTCTCTCTCTCTCTCTCTCTCTCTCTCTCTCTCTCTCTCTCTCTCTCTCTCTCTCTCTCTCTCTCTCTCTCTCTCTCTCTCTCTCTCTCTCTCTCTCTCTCTCTCTCTCTCTCTCTCTCTCTCTCTCTCTCTCTATATATTATATATATGCTCTGATGGTGCCATGGGTGGCTCCAGGAAATTTTAGTTGCTCTGTCAGTGTTTGGGGTTGCTGCCTCCTGTCAGCACGTACTGAGGGGGGGGGGGGTCTCGTGCATATTATATATATATATATATATATATTATATATATATATATATGTATATATATGCTTCTGATGGTGCCATGGGTGGCTCCAGGAAAATTTACCAGCAGATGCTGTACAGTTGCTCGGTCATTGTTTGAGGTTGCTGCCTCCTGTCAGCGCGTACTGAGAGGGGGGGGGGGGGGGGGGGGGGCAAACTTCCTAAATATGGCACAACATGAAATTCCAGTGCAACGAACTGAAGTACAGAAAAAGGTGAACATTTTTATCCTGCCTTTCATTATCACGGTTACATGACAACGCCACACAAACCACATTGGGACCCATTTTTCCCGGTGTTCTATCAGAAAACCTAGCTTGTAGCTAGCATTAATATCAGATTCTGCCAACAAAATGGCTCTAAAACAATTTATATGTAAATGTTTTGCATATTTATTGCAAAATCTAATTTTTCTGCTGCTTCAGTGCTGCAACAACGTAATATTAATAGCAAATGATTATACCTTGTGTTTTACTACAGCGTTGTTAAAGCTTCAGATTATTAAGAATGCATTGTTTGAGCTGTGAGATTAGTCGATAGGATCAATGAAAAAGAGCGTTTGTCACAGACTCCATGGAAACGTCAAGAGAATTCACAAAAAGACAAATCGGTTTTGTTACTGACATGTTTTTGTGAGTTTAGAAAAGAAGCAGATGAAACGGCGTGTCTGACAATTTAGTTTTTCATCTGACAATATTAGAACATGTCCATAATGTCTGAGATGTTTTTACAAACAATGTATACTTTAATACTCCTGGACAGGGTATGAATTACACAGAGGCTTGTATGGGAGCCCAGTTATAGGGGGGGGGGGGGGGGGGGGGTCTGTTTGGCCTTGGCCCCCAAAATGCCTTGAAACGGCCCTGGGTGTGTGACTGAGTTTTGAAGGTGATCTGAATTGTATCAGATGTATAAATATGACATTTGTATAACTTATTGTTTTATACAGGTAAAAACACGTGGTGGAGATAAATCTACCTACATTTTACTTTCAAGCTTTGTTTTCTTGTTTTCATGTGACTATTTTCCTGTCCTGTCTGTCTCTCATCTTCCTGCATCTCCTCTAAACTCTCCAGAAAACTGCTGCTTGGATTCTTACTTTTTTACCTCATCAGTTACTTTTGAGCAGATCAAAGGGATCTTCTGACCGCAAAGCAGAGCGCACGTTTCGATGCTGCGTCAGTGAGGTGAAATCAGTGCAGCACATGATGAGCGAGCGCATCAGGCACGATTAAAAGACAGAATACCAGAGGATATAAAAGGACATGAACCGTAGTGTGTTAATTATAGTTTTTTGGTTGCGCCACTTTGAGCATGTGCCTTGCGCAGAACGCAGCTGCCTGGAGCGCACCAACGCTCCCCCATTATTTGATCCCTCCTGCTTCTGGATGAAAAACCGGACATTATCATGGATACAAGAACCCGTTGCTTGTCCCAATCTTGGGGTCGATTTAGCAACCCCTAGCTACCGCCTGGCGCCGCCCATGGACGGTGCAGAGGAGTTGGCGCTCTGTCTGAATCACCGCGGCGCAACTCCATGAAAGGCAGAGCAGAGGATGCTTTTGTCAGGGCTTCTCGTTAGGTGCTATTTCAGCCAAATGTCTTAAATCACTCACTCCAGCATGCGCTCTTCTGCACCCATTGGCCGTGGTTTCACTGGATTGCGTCTGTGACATGTGACAGACTTGCTCTGAGCTCCCGCAGCCATTACACTTTTCACCTCGCGCACCCCCTAGCGGCAGCTCGTGCACCCCCAGGGGTGCGCGCACCACAATTAGGGAATCCTTTGTCTCTAAAAAGTTGTTCAGCTGGATCATAACTGCTTTTTCATCCATTTAGAGATTGGTCTGTAGTTATTCATCACTAAGGGATCTAGTTTCATTTTCTTTAGAAGGGGTTTAACAGCAGCAGTTTTCAATGATTTAGGAAAAGTACCCGACATTAAGAAACAGTAAATAATTTTCCGTACATCAGCTTTAAGCAGCTAAAAGTTAGTTGGCGGTGCTTTTAGGAAATGAAAGATTTAAACGCAGCAGCAGCAGAATGTCGGGCAGCTATAAGTACTAAAAAGCCAAAACTCAGCTCTGTGCTTAACTTTAGACTAATGTGTTGTTTTAGTAAAACTCTGTTAAAAACATCATCAAATCCTCTTTCAGAGCATTTTAGCCTAGACATACGAACAGCTAGATGTCATTTAGATGTACTTAAATACTATTTTCCTTACAAATATGTATAAATCCAAACCAGCAGCAGTAAAGAACACTGTCAAATATCTTTTACTTGAATTGATTTCGACTATTGAAAACAATCAATACAAAGAACTCATGGGGCTTGCCCGATATTAATCATTAGTATGGAAGACAGATTTCATTGGTAGAAATGATGTTAAAGAGCATTCTTACTGATTTGGTGAACATGTGGAAGAAGCTTTTAAGAAAATGCTGAAACATCTTTGAAGAAATTACATTTTAAACAGCAGCTTTTGTTTGAAAACCCACAAATGCTAAATATCATCTGAGCAGATGCTTTCAGGCACAAATGCTGCTGAGTTTTGCACAGAAGAAATAATAAAAACCACTTTGGACTCAACATTAATTAACCCTCTGGAGGCAGGCGTTGCAGATTTGCAACGTTAAAACCTACCTACCTGGTTACTCCAAATACGTATTTCATGAGCATTTTTTAACTCAGAAGTACCCCTGAAGGACTTAGTGGTTTGTCCTTTTATCAAAACTTATTTAGAGCCTGAGAAGGTTAAAGAAAAGCCTTATTTTAGTTTCCTCAAACCTCAGGGTACTTCTCATTGGGGTGAAGTTCTGCTGCCCTTGATGTGATCATTTCCTCATTAAATCACTTCGTCTGCTTATCGACGAGTCTGAAAAATAGGTCTCATATTCTCTCAGAGCTCCTTATCCTCATAAAATCAGATTAGCTCAAACATTCTCACCTCATATTACAATGGAGTAATCTACGGCCACATAAACGGTTTTAAAAGTGTTTAGGAATGATTTTGTACTCTGGAATAAAGTTGTCCTGCCCCTGCTGTCACTCATTTTCACCTCTAATTCTCTCTTTATAATCTCAGTCCTCCCAATTGTCTCCCACCTAAATGGAATCAATGTTCTCTCTGTGTATCGTTTTCTCCCTGCTGTCACCTTTATGCTCCTCCTTTTACATTTTTGGCTTCCTCGTCTACCCCTTCTCCTCTTGTTGTTTTATTATTGCCATCTTCCGTTTCTTGTTCCCTTCTTCTGTCCTATCCCTGCCTTCATTCCCCAGGGGGTATTATTTCAGTCAAAGGCAAATCTGCCCAATTATAAACCACACACACACACACATACACACACACACACACACACACACACACACACACACACACACACACACACACACACACACACACACACACACACACACACACACTGAGCCACCATTTCCCTTCTCTCTCTGTCACACCTTAAAAAACCAATTATGCACACTTCCTCCCTTTTCCTCTCCTCTCCTCATCTCCCTCTCCTTTTCTCCTCTTCCCTCACAGCACCACGATCATGTGGAGTGAACCACTTTGAAAACAAGGGAGAGAGGAGATGACGAGCTGAAGTAGAAAACAGGAAATGGGAAGATGAGGCGAGGATGGGACAACTGTGAGCTGGGTAAACTGGAAAAGCAGAAGATAATGAAAACAGAAAGAATATAATTTATAGAAAATACTAAAATGACACAAAACAGAAAAGAAGAAGAGATGGTGTTAATTGTCAGACCAGTATTAGTGCTGGGCTGACAGGTCCCTGTTGGTAGGGAAGCTGATTGAATGATAATGATGCTGACAAGTGAACTGCTGCTCTGCTGACCCACTGGAAATAGAGGGAAGGGGGATGAGCTCACAGAGGGAAAGATGAGAGAATAGCTTATCGCCATGTTTTTCTCTGAGCTGCTTCTTTGCAGAACTCCGTTTTGTACATACGTAACCAGTCTTCTAACTGTGACCCACCCAGGGAAAAGAGAAGTACCCACAGAAATGACGGAGCATGGGTTTGACAGCCTCTCCATGGGGCACCAGGAAAGGACATCAGTTCACGCTCGTTTATTTATTTTAGTAGAGGGGGTTGGATCCATTCATGATTTCTAAATAATTTTTGCTGAAATGAGGTAGAATGTCATGTAATGCCCCCCAACCCAGCCCCATCAAGTTTTATATCACCATGCGTGAGAGGGTGAAGATAAAAAAAAAAGTTACTCTTCCAAAGAGGACACCTACAAACACAGTTTTCCACATGGACACGCTGGTACTTGTGGAGAAAATCTGGTTTCAGAGACGAAGTTCAGTTTCTCTACATTTATAATACATTTGCGGTGTCTTACTGGCGAGTGAGTCGTATTCCGGGGGGAAAGCTCTGGTAAACCTGTTTCAGGAACTATAGGTGAGCCAGATCAGAGTTGAGCTTCAGACGACTGGATTTAGTCTCACTTCCTGATATGTGGACATCTCTCCTCTGCTTGGCTAACAGCAACAACACTCTAACACTGACTCTGTCTGCTCTGCAACGCTGATGTTTTATCACCACAAATAACACAAGCCTGGAAGAGTTCTGCTGTGTGGTGGAGTTGCTAATGCTAATGGTTAGCTTCTACTAGCAGAGAAGTTCTCTGCTGTTTCCTGGACGCTAAACCAACAGCAGCCTTCCCCATCATGAGCCAAGATGGGTGAGTCCATGAATGTTGGTGACAGTGTGACGTAGATCTGTCAGGATCTTCTAATCCTAGAGTTTCACCGTCTGTTTTTTATCAGAAGCTAATGCTAATGCTAGGTGTAGGAGACTATTTTCATGTTCAGCCTGGATGAAACACCTAGAGTGACCCGTTAGAATCAGAAAAGATAATTAAAAATGTTTTTTCAGTGAAGTTGACCTTTAAAAGCTAAGAACACAGTAGCAGCTGTAAAGCATGGAGGTGGTAGCATCATGTGCACACAGTGGATGGAATACCTGCCTTCAATTTCCTTAAATTCATCAGCTAGATGGTTGAAGCCTGGACAGTTGAGTGCACCAAGAGAAAAATGATCCCCCTCAACCACCAAAGCTGGTTTCTGATTGGTTAGATCATGCTAACAAAAAGCTAACAATAAGCCTTTGGAAGGGCCCTCTCAAAGCACCTACAGTGTAAGGTATTTGTGCATAAAAGCCCCGCCTGTATCAGAAAACCAACCTTTCTAAAGGGATGCTACTAATTCTGATAAGAAGAGTGGTCAAACCTACAGCCAGAAGTTTACTGATGAACACAAAAACACATCATTGGGGACACCCAACCAAATTTTTGTGGGGCTGTAGTGTGTCTGTTCGGAAAAGATAAAATCCACAACATATTCAAACTTTTGCACCAAATGCTTTTCTCTTTAAACTCATAGAAGAATTAAAGGTTCAAATCAATTATTAACAGTCCCAAATTATTAAGACACCTGTGCAGCTGTGTGTGGACAGTAGACATACCTTTCTGGTAAAGATGCTGATCTAACACTATGTCTTCACAAAGATTACACAGCAGGACAACTGCATGCTGGACCACTCCACTGGAGATGTTGTTAGTCTAGATAAAGAGAAGCAGGTTACAGGTGAGCTGAAATAAAAATGTTCTCTTCTATTCAGCCAGTCTTCATGCTTTTGTTCACCTGAGCGACCGACGTCTCAGTACATAGCATACATTCTGATATTTGTGTAAAACATTTTGTAATAATGAAGACATTTAGTATGAGAACAGATTCCCCTCTTCAACAGGACGTCCCGGAGAAAGATGCAGCTTTAAGGAACTTTTACTTTCTTTGTTCTCCTGTTTTCTTCTGCACCTTCATTTTCTTCCATCACGTTTTTAAACTTCTCGTTTGAACAGAACCTACCGTCCTTCCTTTTACAGTTTAGACTCCTGCCTGTGCCTCCCGTCCCAGTTTTACTGTTTAATCCTCTCTAAGATACGCCAGCTGTGCCTCCAGGGTCTGCACACATCGGTGTGATCTGTGTACGGCTGATAAGTCTGGCTTGTACTCATCATGTTCGCCTGCCTCGGGCTGAAGGCAATGACACCAGCTCACACTTTCGTCTAACTGCCTTTCCAAAACAACTGATCACTAATGGATTTTGATCTTTGCACTACAGAAACCAACACATTCACTTAAAACAGCTGAAAGCTCTAGTTTAACTTCAACCCTGCAGCTCTGCTCCCACAGCATTCATGTTGCATGTGTGTACAGATTCACTTATTCTCTGAAAAATTGTTCGCCTGTAAGTGAAAAACACAGCAGCCAAACCGTTAACATACCGGTTCTAGCCAGCATCCTGAGCTCCTTTAATGTCTGAAGCAGAACTACTTCATCATCTAGACAAATACAATTAGGTGAGTTTCTCCATGACAAGTGTGATCACCAGTGACAGGTGTACTCTGTCTAGATCAGAGGATTTCAGGCAGCATAAATCAATCCAAAGGTGAGCAACACAGACAGCACTAATGGACCCAGACATGAGTGGTTCAGACAGGAGTAAACACTCAGGAGACGAGTTAATCAGGCTGTTGGATAACAGGGTTTAAAAATTCTGCATGAGCTGGTGGTGAAGACAGCCATGTAGAACACTCATTTTAAGTGTGTGTGTGTGTGTGTGTGTGTGTGTGTGTGTGTGTGTGTGTGTGTGTGTGTGTGTGTGTGTGTGTGTGTGTGTGTGTGTGTGTGTGTGTGTGTAAGTTGGTTCTCTGGAAGCATGTTGCATTAGCAGAAAGGGTCAGGTGGAATAAATGTTTGCTGGGAAGGTTGTTATTCTTTACTGATAGCAGACAAATGCTGCCTGTGTTTGAGCAGAAGGTCATGTGTTCCCACTCTATTAACCTTACTCCTTCACAACGCTGACATGTCAGACGACTACACCGGCCCCCTAACAGGGCAACAGATGGATTTACATAAAGGTCAGAGATGGAGTGATTGAGAGAAGAGGTGAGCGGACTGCTACAGAACACAGCAAGGCAGTAGGGACCGGATAACGGTTTTGCATCAGCTGACTAACATCAACAGAAGTAGGGATGGGTTCTCACCACAATGAGCTGGAAGACCACTGGCAGGATCCTGCTGCATTTGATCAACCTGAGAAAGAAAGAAGTAAACGTGAATGCAACAATTAGTGTTGTGGTTTTGCCGCTGTGTTCATCGAGGTCTAAAGGTGGGGTTAAGATACAGGGACATCTGTCTGCTGGTGAAAATAAGATCAGAGAACAGAGGGGATGTGGTTGAGTAAAGAGAGCAAAAGACAGAAAAAGGTGAGGGGGGAGGAAAAACAAGGAAAATAATAAACGGTTAAAAAATGGAGATTAGCAAAAACGACCACAGGAAAAATGGGGATGAAGAGGAAGAAAGAGACACAAGAGGGATGGATTTGTATATGAACAATGGCAAAGTGACTTAAATAACTATGAAGGACTTTGTGAATGGAGTGGATAAGCGCGTCTTGTTTGTGTCTTTGTGGATTAGGAGGCATTCAGGCTGAAACGAGACCAAAGCCTGCTCGAACCAGTCAGGTGTTAATATGCTGAACAGCTTCTAATTGTGATTTATAGCTCTTCAAGTCAGACCAACTTTCATTTAAACAACAAGTGTAACCAGGTCCGACACACTTCTGCAGCAAACGCATCAACTAGGAGAATTGTATTCATTTATAAGAATAGTACAAGATATTCTTCTCAGGTTTCTAATTCAGTGTTTTATTTATTCTTTATTTACTTTTTCCATCCATCCATCCATTTTCATCCGCTTATCCCGAGTCGGGTCGCGGGGGCTGTAGCCTAAGGCGAGATGCCCAGACTTCCCTCTCGTCAGCCACTTGGGCCAGTTCCTCCGGGGGAATCCCAAGGCGTTCCCTGGCCAGGTGAGAGACTTATGGGCCATTCCTATCTGTACCGGATCGGCCCGAGCCGGGTAGAGTAGGTTGTTTACATATCTGGGTGGCCTGGTATTTTTCCGGGCCAACCAAGGCTCATTCTCAGCCCTCTTCTCGAGGGGGTCTGCATCAGGCCGACCAGGGCCAACACACCCACTGCTGACAGCAAATTCACACCTTCCATTAGAGCAAGCCTCTGATTGGTGGGTAGAATCAGCCCACATGGGCTTAAGGCAAGGATGCGTGGAATCAACCGAGCCAGGCTGGGGCCGACTGGGGCTACCCGGCCCGGGCCGACCCGGTACAGATGGGAATGGCCCACCGTGTCCTGGGTCTACCTTTAGATCTCCTCCCAGTTGGACGTGCCCGGAAAACCTCACCAGGGAGGTGTCCAGGAAGCATCCTGACCAGATGCCCGAGACACCTCAACTGGCTCCTCTCGATGTGGAGGAACATCGGTTCTACTCCGAGCCTCTCCCGGATGACCGAGCTTCTCACCCTATCTCTAAGGGAGAGCCCAGCCACTCTTCGGAGAAAACTCATTTCAGCCGCTTGTACCCGCAATCTCGTTCTTTCGGTCACTACCCAAAGCTCATGACCATAGGTGAGGGTAGGAACGTAGATCGACCGGTACATCGAGAGCTTTGCCTCCTGACTCAGCTCTCTCTTCATCACGACAGACTGGTACAACGCCCGCATCACTGCAGATGCAGCACCAATCCGCCTATCGATCTCACGCTCTAGTTTTCCCTCACTCGTGAACAAGACCCCGAGATACTTAAACTCCTCCACTTGGGGCAGGACCTCATCCCTGACCCAGAGAAGGCATTCAACCCATTTTCGAATCAATACCATGGTCTCAGATTTAGAGGAGCTGATTCTCATCCCAGCTGCTTCACACTCGGCTGCGAACCGCTCCAGCAAAAGCTGAAGATCACGTTCTGATGAAGCCAACAGGACCACATAATCTGCAAGAAGCAGAGACCTTATCCTCAGGCCACCACCATCCACCGGATGCCCTCCACACCTTGGCTGCACCTAGAAATCCTGTCCATAAAGGTTATGAACAGAATCAGTGACAAAGGGCAGCCTTGGCGGAGTCCAACTCTCACTGGGAACGAGCCCGACTTACTGCCGGCAATGCGGACCAAGCTCTGACACCAGTCATACAGGGATCTAACAGCCCGTATCAAAGGGCCTGGTACCCCATCCTCCTGGAGTACTCCCCACAGGGCCCCCCGATGGACACGGTCAAACGCCTTCTCCAAATCTACAAAACACAAGTAGATTGGCTGGGCAAATTCCCATGCACCCTCCAGGAACCCCCTAAGGGTACAGAGCTGGTCCAGTGTTCCACGGCCAGGACGAAAACCACACTGCTCCTCCTGAATATGAGGCTCAACAATCCGACATACCCTCCTCTCCAGAACCCCTGAATAGACCTTACCAGGTAGGCTCAGGAGTGTGATCCACCTGTAGTTGGAATACACCCTGCGGCCCCCCTTTTTAAATAAGGGAACCACCACCCCGGTCTGCCAGTCCAGTGGGTTAGCAGCACACCGTCCCCACTATAGCTAGTGTTGGTAGCGCACTGCTTCCCCCCCCCCCCCCCCGAGGCGCCGGATGGTGGACCAGAATCTCCTCGAAGCCGTACGGAAGTCTTGCTCCATGGTCTCTCCGAACTCCTCCCATGCCCGAGTTTTTGCCTCGGCGACCACCCGAGCCGTGTTCCACTTGGACTGTCGGTACCCATCAGCTGCCTCTGGGGTTCCACAGGCCAAAAAGGCCTGATAGGACTCTTTCTTCAGCTTGACAGCATCCCCAACCGCCGGTGTCCACCAGCAGGTTCGGGGGTTGCCACCACGACAGGCACCGACGATCCTGCGACCACAGCTCCGGTCGGCCGCCTCAACAATGGAGGCACAGAACAGGGCCCATTCGGTCTCAATGTCCCTCGCCTCCCCCGGAACATTTTGGAAGTTCTGTGGGAGGTGGGAATTGAAGCTCCTACTGACAAGAGACTCTGCCAGACGTTCCCAGCAGACCCTCGCGATACGTTTGGGCCTGCCTGGTCTGACCGGCATCCTCCCCCACCATCTGAGCCAACTCACCACCAGGTAGTGGTCAGTTGACAGTTCCGCCCCTCTCTTCACCCGAGTGTCCAAGACATGCGGCCGCAGGTCAGATGAAATAACAACAAAGTCGATCAACGAGCTGCGGCCTAAGGTATCCTGGTGCCAAGAGCACATATGGACACCTTTATGTCTGAACATGGTGTTCATTATGGACAATCCATGACTGGCACAGAAGTCCAATAACAAAACACCACTCAAATTCAGATCAGGGGGCCGTTCCTCCCAACCACACCTCTCCAGGTCTCACTTTCATTGCCCACGAGAGCTTTAAAGTCCCCCAGCAGAACGAGGGAGTCACCGGAAGGAGCGTTCTCCAGCACCCCCTCCAAGGCCTCCAAAAAGAGTGGGTAGTCTGAACTGTAGTTTGGTGCATAAGCACAGACCACAGTCAGAACCCGTCCCCCCCACACGTAGGTGAAGGGAGGCTACCCTCTCATTCACTGGGGCAAACCCCAATGTACAGGCACCAAGATGGGGGGCAACTAGTATGCCCAACCCTGCTTGGCACCTCTCAGTGGGAGCAACTCCAGAGTGGTAGAAAGTCCAACCCCTCTCAAGGAAACTGGTTCTAGAGCCAGAGCCATGCGTTGAGGTGAGTTCGACTATATCTAGTCGGAACCTCTCATCCTTACACACCAACTCAGGCTCCTTCCCCACCAGAGAGGTGACATTCCATGTGCCAAGAGCCAGCTTCTGTAGCCGAGGATCAGACCGCCAAGGTCCCCGCCCTCGACTACCACCCATCACACACTGCACCCGACCCCTTTGGCCCATCCCACGAGTGGTGAGCCCATGGGAAGGGGGACCCACGTTTCCTCTTCGGACAGTGCCCGGCAAGGCTCCATTGTTGAAAGCCCGGCCACCAGGCGCTCGCCAACGTGCCCCACCTCCAGGCCTGGCTCCAGAGGGGGGGGGGGGGCCCGGTGACCCACGTCCGGGCAAGGGAACACGGTTTCCAGTTATATAATTCACCATAAGAGGTCTTCGGGCTGCTCTTTGTCTGATCCCTCACCTAGGACCTGTTTGCCATGGGTGACCCTACCAGAGGCAGGAAGCCTCAGACAACTTAGCTCCTAGGATCATTGAGACACTCAAACCCCTCCACCACGGTAAGGTGGCTGCCCAGGGAGAGGCTGACAAAGGGCAGCTTTAATGGTAAATGGCCCGTGTTTGTGTGGCGCCTTCTAAGGGTTCTACAACCCCCCAATGTGCTTCACAACACAGTCATTCACTCATTCACACACATTTTAGTTCATCCTTAATGCACTCCTGTGACCATTGTTTTCATGGTTACTGAGAATAGATTATATTCTACATTAACTCCACATTTCAGCAGTTTTAACAGCTAACTGGGATTTATTAGTGGAAGAGGCTTCACCAGTTAACTTAAAGCCTGAAGGTTGGTTTGTTAGTTTCCACTTCTTCATGTTTTGGTTGGAAAGAAACAAATACTCCTCTTGAAGGTTTGGAGGATGTTGCAATTAGCATCCCTGTCAGAAACTCATTCGTCCTTTTAGCTTAGCAAAACCACATCTTCGTATTCTGCGCCGATGACCGTCTCTGCATGTGAAACATACCTGTATAAGTGTTCGGAGGATGGCAGCTATGTCATAACTGTTGTTCTTTACTCAATAGAATACTGTGTTCTTTTTAGCCACAGCTCAGCAGGTGTGTGTGTGTTTGTAGATGTGATGGATGGTGTCCAATTATGGAAGTGACAGGCTGAAAGGCCAGGCCAGCACAGCTTGATAAACTGGGCCACTTTTAAACCAGCAGTCGTACATCAGCAACAACAATGGTCGCTGAACGAACCAGAGCAGCCGCTGACCTACAGCAGAACACTGATGAGATAACTTTCAGTGCATTGGCCACACGCTAAATGCACACAAGCCATACTGCAACCGTAACATTATCTGAAGAGCCTTTTGACGGCATAATGAAAATTTAAGATATTTTCTAACACTTACTCCCAACCAAAGGAAGTCTCTTGGCAAAAGAAGTGTTGGATAAGAAAACAAGTTTAAATGTTATGTAATATTTAGTCAAATAAAAAGTGACAGCTTCTTGATATTTTTTCTACTGTTGAGCTTGTCTAAACATTCATATAAAATCCAAATACCACGAGCAGATAAGCAAAAGGAAACTGTCTCATACTTTAAAGGCATGAAAAATTACTTCCTTACAGGTCTGTTCTGTTTTTGATAGTTTGTCACGCCTAAATGTTTCAGAGCAGCAATCACATTTCTTATAAGAGATTTACAAACACAGACTGTCTGAATACAAAATTCAAAAAAAGAAAAAAGCTACTGAAACCAATCTCTCCCGTTTTAAAAACGTAGTTGTCCCTGTTGTTAAATTCTGGACATAAAACATCAACGTTGCAGAGCAAACAGTCAGTGGTAGAGGTGCTGTTAGCCAATCAGAGAATAGATGTCCACATATCAGGAAATAAAGACTACAAATCCTGCCATGTTCAGCTAAACTCTGATGTGACATTCTGCTAGTTCCTGGGACAGGCACATCTGAGCAGCCCCCGCGACTACAACTGCAGATGTATTTATTAAACGAGTGTCCCCCACCTTGAACATTATCATTTAGAAAAACCAAGTTCAGTTGCACAAGCCTCACCCAGACCTGACTTGTAGAATTAAGAAATCTCTTCAATAAAACCTGTCTGATAACATGAAGTTAGCTAGGAGATCTCACAAAGCAACATGTCAGCCTTTGTTCTAAAGAAAAAACCCAGAACAGTAAAAGCACTGAAGCATTAGCTTGGCTAAGGGGAAAAGATGGTCTCCATGTCAAAGTTCAAAGGTTAAAGCGCCCGCTGATCAACAGGAACCCAAAGGCTCATCCTACATTTATGCAAAGATCATCTTGATGAATCGGCAGATTTTTGAGAGAAATATTCTGTGGACTGATGAGACAAAAGTTATACTTTTGTAAAGTGTGTGTGTGTGTGTGTGTGTGTGTGTGTGTGTGTGTGTGTGTGTGTGTGTGTGTGTGTGTGTGTGTGTGTGTGTGTGTGTGTGTGTGTGTCCTGTTACATCAGGGTGTAAACCTATCTCTGTTTCAGAAAAACATCACAGCAACAGTCGGACACGGTGGTGGTAGAGTAATGATCTGGGGCTGTTTTTGCTACTTCAGGATCTGGACCACTTCCTGTAGTTTATGGAACCAAACATTCTAGAAAATCCTGGAGAATGTTTGACCTTTGACCTATAGGCTGTTCAATCTAAAAAAAAAACCTTCATGTTTCACTAAATTTCAACAACTGAACAAAGAAGACTGGGACCAAACTCCACCTAGGTGGTGTGAGACTCATTCCCAGTTATCAGAAACACTTCACTGCAGTTTTGTCTGCCAAGGCTGTTAGTCAGCAATTAAGTTTAGGGCTCAGCTTCCTTTTCACGGCATCAGGTTGGTTTGGATCCATTTTCTCACACTGATAGAAGAAAATCTCATTTGAAAACTGCTTGTGCATTTACTCAGGTTATCTCTGGCTGATTTTAACACTTAAAAGTTAGTAATAAAGCAAACAGAAGAAATCTGTGTGGGACAAATACCTTTTCAAAACATTGTGTGACCAAGCCAGGATGCATCAACGCCCATTTGGTATAGAGACATATGTTAAAAAAAAGCTGCAGAGAAAGAGGTTCTCTGGCTAAAGGTCACAGTAAATGTAATTGTTTGAAGGTGTGTCTGGACTGTGATAATAAAGAGAGAGACAGCAGGCTGCCATCCCAACGTTAATGTCCCCAATTTACCATCTAATTACTGCCTGGCTGGCTTCATAGCCACACTTATCTAACCAAGACCCAGGCAATTTAATTTCTGATTGTATAACCGCAGTGATGGAGGGAAAGTTGTTGAGAGAGGGCAAAGAGAAACAGAGAAATGTGGACTTACGTTAATAAATTAGAGATGGTGAGAGAAAGAGAGTGAAGGAGATGGAAAAACGTTAAATGTTGTTAATAATGTCAGACGGAGAAACTGAAGGAGAAAAACAGACGTAGAGAGGAGAGCGCTGACACCAATTTGAAAGTTCACGTCACTCTCCTTGTCAAGGAAAGGAGATGAGGAAAGGTGGAGTAGGAGAAGGATGAGGACGAGAGGGGGTAAAATGAAAGATAAGAGAAGTATTAGTGATGGAGATGAACTTCCCGCCCCAACAGAGGGAGCAGAACTATCAAATATGGTTAGGCAGCAAGATATAATAGATTATTACTGCCGTGAGATTTTAAAAAGAATGGAAATAAATTAGTATTTTACAGCTGTTTTAAAACTAGATGTATTGGAGCTCTAGATGGGTAATAGCGCTCGGGCCCTGCACAATATTTGGTTTCTTCATAGTCTAACTGAGAGCTAGCTAGGCCTTTGATGTATGGTAGGGTTATCACTGGTTTTGGTTCCTGTCTTTCTGGATTTCTGGTTCTTTGCTTTGGTTGTTCTTTTCTTTCTGTTGTTGTTTGTTGTTTTCCTTTGTTTATTGCCCATGTCGGGTATCCGCAGGTCTTTAAAGCATGTTCTATGTGTTTGTCCTCTTGTTTATGGTCTCTTTCTTAAGTTATCATGTTTGCTCAGTGATATAATGTTGTGATTACTGACATTTTGTGTATGGTACGGTGTTCTAATGTCCATAATAGATATTGGTCTGTGTGTGTTGGTTTCCTATATGTATTTATGGTTAGGGTCCCGTCGGTCTGCCTGCTTATTTTCATGTCCATAAATGTTATGCTTCCTTCTGTTTCTGACTCATAAGTGAACTTTATGTTGTCTGTGTCATCAATGTTATTAAAGTGTTGTGTTAGTGTTTCTGTTTGTCCTCAGTATGATTTCCAGTATGTCATCTATGTAGCATTTACATAATTTTATTTAGCAGTTGGGGGGGTGGGGGGTGGGGGGTGGGGGGGTGGCTATGGCTTTTTGTTCCAGGTCTTCCATGAAAAACTCACACAGGGTGGCTGATTACAGGTTACCCATGGCGAAGCCTTCCAGTTGTTTGTATATTGTGTCACCATATGTGAAGTAAGTGGAGTTAGCTACCAGTATCGACATGGGCGATAAACAAAGGAAAACAGGAACAACCAAAGCAAAGAACCAGAAACCCAGAAAGACAAGAAGCAAAACCCGTGATAACCCTACCATACATCAAAGGCAGGACAGAAAAAATAAGAGCAACAATGAAAAAACACAACACAAACACACCAACAAAACCATATACAACAGTTGGAAACAGACTAGAACACCCAAAAGACAAGATACCAGCTGGACATACAGTGGGGCAAAAAGGTATTTAGTCAGCCACCGATTGTGCAAGTTCTCCCACTTAAAATGATGACAGAGGTCAGTAATTTTCATCATAGGTACACTTCAACTGTGAGAGACAGAATGTGAAAAAAATCCATGAATTCACATGGCAGGATTTTTAAAGAATTTGTTTGTAAATCAGGGTGGAAAATAAGTATTTGGTCAATAACAAAAATTCAACTCAATACTTTGTGACATAATCTTTGTTGGCAATAACAGAGGTCAAACGATTACTATAGGTCTTTACCAGGTTTGCACACACAGTAGCTGGTATTTTGGCCCATTCCTCCATGCAGATCTTCTCTAGAGCAGTGATGTTTTGGGGCTGTCGCCAAGCAACACAGACTTTCAACTCCCTCCACAGATTTTCTATGGGGTTGAGGTCTGGAGATTGGCTAAGCCACTCCAGGACTTTCAAATGCTTCTTACGGAGCCACTCCTCTGTTGCCCGGGCGGTGTGTTTGGGATCATTGTCATGTTGGAAGACCCAGCCACGTTTCATCTTCAAAGCTCTCACTGATGGAAGGAGGTTTTGGCTCAGAATCTCACGATACATGGCCCCATTCATTCTGTCCTTAACACGGATCAGTTGTCCTGTCCCCTTAGCAGAAAAACAGCCCCAAAGCATGATGTTCCCACCCCCATGCTTCACAGTAGGTATGGTGTTCTTGGGATGCAACTCAGTATTCTTCTTCCTCCAAACACGACGAGTTCAGTTTATACCAAAAAGTTCTACTTTGTTTTCATCTGACCACATGACATTCTCCCAATCCTCTGCTGTATCATCCATGTGCTCTCTGGCAAACTTCAGACGGGCCTGGACATGCACTGGCTTCAGCAGCGGAACACGTCTGGAACTGCAGGATTTGATTCCCTGCCGTTGTAGTGTGTTACTGATGGTGACATTTGTTACTGTGGTCCCAGCTCTCTGCAGGTCATTCACCAGGTCCCCCCGTGTGGTTCTGGGATTCTTGCTCATCGTTCTCATGATCATTTTGACCCCAAGGGATGAGATCTTGCGTGGAGCCCCAGATCGGGAGAGATTATCAGTGGTCTTGTATGTCTTCCATTTTCTGATAATTGCTCCCACAGTTGATTTTTTCATACCAAGCTGCTTGCCTATTGTAGATTCACTCTTCCCAGTCTGGTGCAGGTCTACAATTCTTTTCCTGGTGTCCTTCGAAAGCTCTTTGGTCTTGGCCATAGTGGAGTTTGGAGTCTGATTGTTTGAGGCTGTGGACAGGTGTCTTTTATACAGATAATGAGTTCAAACCGGTGCCATTAATACAGGTAACGAGTGGAGGACAGAAAAGCTTCTTAAAGAAGACGTTACAGGTCTGTGAGAGCCAGAGATTTTCCTTGTTTGAAGTGACCAAATACTTAATTTCCACCCTGATTTACAAATAAATTTTTTAAAAACCCTGCCATGTGAATTCATGGATTTTTTTTTCACATTCTGTCTCTCACAGTTGAAGTGTACCTATGATGTAAATTACTGACCTCTGTCATCATTTTAAGTGGGAGAACTTGCACAATCGGTGGCTGACTAAATACTTTTTTGCCCCACTGTAAATGTGGAGTCGTTTACGAAATCCCATGCAAACTCTGCAGTAAAACATACATAGGAGAGACCGGATGCCAACTCAACACACGAACAATAGAACATAGAAAGGAGTGTGAGAAACAAACAAGTCGAAGACACACAAGAGCAGCAAAAGAAGAAGCAGAAAGCACAATAAAGAAGTCAGCTGTAACAGATCACTGCACAAGAGAAAACCATATAATGGACTGGGACAACACAAGGATCATAAACACCGAACAACAGAAATACAAAAGATGGATAAAGGAAGCTATAGAGATCAGGAGACGTGGATGTGGGACCATGAACAGAGGCGATGGGGTCTACACATTGGATCGTGCATGGGACTGCATCATCAGAGAGGGGAGAGCGGGCAACAGAGGGCGACAACGTCCTCTGCTGCCCACGGATAAATAGAGTAGGAAGTGTCGCTACCATCAGCGTCAGCTCTGAGGATGTTTGCAGACGCAAACGAAACAGCAAGGTAAAAAAAAAAACTTTTCCGTGTTTTAAAAAAGAACCAAAAATGCAGGTAGAAACGAAACACAGCAAGAACATGCCAAAGATGTTTAGCAGAAAATGATCAATAAAACTAAAATATAATGTGCTATAGAAATAAAACTGGATTAGATTAGATCTGCAAGGGACATACAGCTGTTTCAGATGTAGGCCGGTGCCGACCTCTCAAAGGTCTATAGGAAAGAAATGTCTCTTGTGTTTTCTCAAGGGGATGGCGGGCCAATGAGGCTAGAAAATGAGCAGTGTGATGTGAGAAAACATACAGGTGAAACTGGAAAAGTGGGAATAAGGTGCAAAATTCCATTTATGTCAATAATGCTGAACCAGCCTGAGACCATCTAAAGGCTCAGGAACCCTTTGTAATGAATCTGTCTCATATCTTAGTTTCACGTTTGAAGTTGAATTACCGACATAACTGAACTTTTGCACCAGACTCACATTTTTTTCTGTTTCACTTGTAGATGATTTGGTCACAAGTCTGTCAGCAGCGTTTTGCACAACTGATGCAAGCAACAAGTGAATAAGTAATTACAGTTAACATGTATTAAAGAAGCAAAAGTTTGAATAGCAATTTCCATTTTGGGTTGTGAAATAACTTAGAAATGTTTGTTAACTGATATAAAGAAGACTGAACCAAGGACTGAACATGACCATCTAACGCCGGGGACACACCGGCCGCCGAAGCGCCGCGAAAAGGGGACCACCTTCATTCGGCGCCCTTGTTATCCTATTCTATAGACCACATGGGCCGTTGAAGCACCGCGAAGCGCCGCCATGCAACGATCGTTTCGGCGTCTGCTCTATTTTTTTCGCGAGCCACGGGTGAACCGCGTCAATCCTGGCAGGAAGTCAAACCTAGACATAAGAGGCAGGCCAGTAAATTTAACAAAATAAAGCATTTCAAAATACAATTCCGCGATAGTCAAATGTGTTCGTAAACAGACACTGCATAAAAACCACACACACACACACACACACACACACACACACACACACACACACACACACACACACACACACACACACACACACACACACACACACACACACACACACACACAGCAAACTTGTGTGTGTGACCACGTGAAGGGGGTGTGGTTTGGGGTGTCTTTCAACCGGAGCAAACAGGACAGAGAGGCGGAAAGTCGTAGGCCAGCTATTAACAACTGGTTCACACCATAGGTTCACACACACACGTGCAAACACACACGTGCAAACAGCAAGGGGGAGGGGGGTGTCAAGGAAAAGAGCAGAGAAAAGGCGGAGAGGAAATGGAGGACACCAACAAGTGGTTAAAAGAAAAACTATGAGGCGCACCTCGACCGGAGCGGAGAAACAAGCGTCTGGCCTGAACTGAGGAGCAGCGAGCAGCGGCCGAATTTCGCTTCGCCTCCCGGCGCTTCGGCGGCCGGTGTGTCCCCGGCCTAAGGCAGAAGTTCTCAACCCTGGTCCTGAGCTCCCCCCTGTCCTGAGAGGGTTTTCAGTATGTCTGCTTCAGCACTACTGATTTACATATTTGCACTGCCTTCTCAGCATGACATCACTTTCTGCAGAAGCCCGTTAGTCACTAGTTATACGCTACCAGAGTCTTACTTTACCCAAGGAGGTAGGGCTGGGCAATATAGAAAAAAATCTTACCACGATGTTCATTTTCACATGAAAGATTTATTTTAATCTAATATCTTTAAGAAAAGAACAGAATTAATCAAACAGGCACTGGAATATTAATTCTTAAAATGTCTCTGCTTGTTTTTAATAAAATTTGTTTAAGAATATGCAATAAAGAAAGAAATAAGACAGAAAACCAAAACAATGTTTTAGCCGTGAAATTTTAGGCAGTTTTAAAAGAAAAAATCAAAACAATGAAATAGACACTGTCGTTGCTCAGAAAGAAAATCTATTTAAATTCTTGTCTTCTCATATGTACAGAGGGACGGGAGGAAGGTTTGCTTCATAGGCGAGCGGCTCTGAGGGGCCGTGGCCTGGCCAGAGACTCGCTGCCTTTATAGCCCACAGGAGGTGCAGCTGGCATAGTGGTGTACCGTAGATGATTGGAGTTTTAACCTGAAGAGAGCGCCACACTGATGGTTTTAGACAGAATCATTACATTTTAAATGATACCCACACGTCTAAAACAGTATTAGACACTCATTTATACAGTTTATCAGCAAAAACACACTTATATTGGGGTAAGTTGTTCTTTAAGTCTGAGGTGTGGCAGCAGGGAAACACCTAAAACATGAAGGACAGGCAGGCGCTGAGGACAAGGGTCAAGAAAACCCATCTAAGGTAAAACCAGTCAAAGTTTACTCCAAGGTTCCTGATAAAGCACTTTGTATAAGAGACTAGAGGACCAAGACTTTCCGTTATTGGAGTTGATTATTTTCTGGAGCCAGAAAATGGATTTTAGTTATTTCTTCATTCAGCTGGAGAAGAATTTGAGCCATCTAAATGTTTGTACGGTCTAACCACTTATGTGAGATGTGTGAGAAACAGATAGCTGAATGTCATCTGCATAGCAGTGAAGTGAAACAACTTCCAAGGTGCTTAAAATGTGCTGAAGGGGCTGCATGCACACCGGAAATGAGTGTGAATAAATAAAGTTGAGAGGTCAAATATCATTATTAGATCTTTTACTAATAAAATCTGACATGTTTAATCAACAAACAAATATTTAGCATTATTATTAGATCTTTTACTAATAAAATCTGACATGTTTAATCAACAAACAAATATTTAGCAGTTTTGTTTCGTTGGGTATGTGGGTGTGGATCTTGTGGGGTTTTAGTGGTGCCGTTTCTGTTGTGCTGCAGTATTATATTCTCAGTGGCAACACCTACTGTTTAAAGGGAGAGCTGCAGCAAGTGCAGCTGGACAGACACCGTCTAGCACATTTGGTGCCAGAGTTAGTTTCACTCTGACTAACTGATGTTCCTAGAGAAAGTAAGGCATGTGTTGAATCCAACGATGGTGTGAAAATAACTACAGGTATCTGATGATATGTGCAGCTTTGTGATTATCTACAAGGTGTTATGACATCACTGTCTTCAACTATTTTAGTGTTTCCTTTTTAAATCCTCACCAGCACACATCTATATTCCAGTCATGGCTGCTAATATTAAACAGTGGGGCTGCTGTTTGTTTATAGAAGTGTTGATTTTTTATTTGTGAGTAGTTACAAATAATTCCTTTGTGAGAATATTATGTTTCCGGCTCATTGTAGATGTTGCTCATGGCTGCAGAGTATCCATGCTAGGATGAAAGCAAACTGGAGGCCTGTTTGTGAACGGTCATTTTAATACGTTCATAATTAGTCCTGTTGAATTGTATATAATCATTCACTTCTTCCACTGTCTTAAAACACACCAACCTGCATCGTGTTGAATCAAAACTCACACTGAATTGTGACAGAAGAGTAAATCATCTTCCTCCAGTCAATCTAACTTTTATCCTAAAACCCAAATGTATAATTCTACTCACTAAACCACTGCTGGTTGGGTAATATAATGTTCACTGACAATTTAATGGTTGTGATGGTTTGTAAAATTATTAATATAACTAATCAACTGCCAAATCAAACAGTTAATCTTTTATTGTGGACTTGCACCATAAGAAGGATTGGTCCTCTTTTTGTGAGAGTTGTGTTTTATGATTGATTTATCGATTTCGGGTAACAAAATATAATTAAACTTATTATTAAAATAATAACTGTTAAGTGAATCTCATAAATGTTCTGTCACTGAAAGAGTTGTGGCATTGAGTGAGCTATTGTGGGATCAGATCTCACCCCTCTTTGCTTATCAGCCTTGGAGCACTTCCCATACCAGACTGTTATGGAAAATGTCAGGACACGGACTCCACACACATTAAAGAACAATAAAGCCTCTTCATACATTATAGCTGCCAGTGGGCCTCATTAATTAGGCTGGCTGTGTTAATGGTCCATGTAAGGTCAACGAACAGTGCAAGTCCATGTTTTTAGCTTCATGACTTCTCCTAAGACAAACAACCCACACACATCTCCTCTTCTTTACTCAGGGTTTGTAAAGCCTGATGGATGGGCTTTGAAACAGGTCCAGACAAGTCTCACTTTGACAAACGAGTCACAGACATTTAAGCTGTAGATGACTAGGACAGATAGCTTTGTTAGCACTACTTGGTGAGTTTGTGGGTCACATTAAATACAATCAAAGGACCCCACTGACACATGGGCCTCAGTGAGGATCTATTATACAACTGGGACTCTCCACCATTTGACCTTAGAACTGAAGAAGCCTCTCGGATGAGAGGTGAAACGTCTTCAAGCAACTCAAAGAAGTCCAGACACTTTTCTTTCAAAGCTCCTTAGACTACAATGACCTGGATGACTGAGAACCTTCACAGACATTATACAACCAAGTTAGTAAGTCCAACAGACATCTTCAGTTAATAAAAAACTATGTTTGGACCGAATATTTAACCACTAAATGTGATGAAACAGACAGTTTTTTCATATTAGCCAAACGTGTCTAACAGCCACCAGGAAGAAAACTAATCGTTCCACCATTTGGGACACTAACTCAAGGGTTACTGACATGTTACCAAGTCACACGGTAAATTCACACTTAGGTGTACAGTAGGTGTGAAAACAAACACACACACACACACACACACACACACACACACACGGGCACACACACACACACACACACACACACACACACACACACACACACACACACACACACACACACACACACACACACACACACACACACACACACGGGCACAAGCAAAACATTTTATTTCATTGTTAGACAAGGCTCTTGCAGGTTTTCTGAGCAACACCAACACATCATTATTTCTTGTATTTGGGTGTTAGGTGACTTTCCAACTCAAGAGCCAGTTCCAAACCCCTGAAGAGAGGATTACATCTACTTCGTGCAGAAATAATTTTGTTTTAGTGTTGTATATTTAAAGAGCTCGCATTACAGCTTGAAGCAAAGCTCTTGAGGAGTAGATAGCACGTGGAGATGTTTCAGCCCAACATGTCAATTCTGTGCACTCCTAAGTTAATGTAGCACCTTAAGCCTGTCACTAAACTGATTACCAATGCAGGAAATCCCGGGGCAAAAAGGGTCTAGTTGAATGCACATCACCTTCAGCAGTGCAGCTGGAGAGCTGTCTCTGCGTTAGCTCTGAATGCGCATCAGCAACATCAACAAACAAATGATCATTAGTATTTATCTGTACGTTGTTGAGAGTAAATAAATCACTGCACATGACATAGGCAAGTGTGTCTGTGGCACTTCTGCAGGTGTGTGTGAGAGTGTGCATTTATATACGCATCAGTCTGAAGGATTCATAGAGCTGAATTAAAACAAAGATGTTCTGTGATTAAAACCGGAGAATATTTAGAGTTCATTTGCAAAAACAGAAAACTTTATTTTTTATAAATAAGAAAAAAATGCATCTTTTTATGTTTCACTTGAGGTGGTATCACTCAGTTTGGTTACATCTGTTTTTGTAAATTAGGTCTTCATGCCGACACCAGAGTGAAATGGAAACAACTTCAATAACGCCAAGAAGAAGAAGTAAAAAGAATTTTACATTATGTAGCTTGAATGTAAAGTACCTGCAGATCTGACTGCTGTGTTCGGTCATGGACACCAGCAGTTTGAGGGCGTAGAGTGGAACAGGTTCTGGTCCAGTAAGAAGAGATTCAAACCTAAACATTAAAAAAAGCAAACAGTGCTTTGAAAAGAATAGTTGAGCGATAAAAGTTATTCCAATATGGAGAGAGAGAGAGATACGTGCTGCTGTCAAAATGTAACTGACCCTCTCAAATATCTTCTGTTTTTACCTCTTGGTTGAAAACATTTCAGTTATCAATATAATTTCAATACCAGATAAAATAACCTTAGTTAATACAAAATGCAGGTTTCAAAAAGTTCAATTGTGAATTGTGTCATTTTGGATAAAAGCATACAGTGGGGCAAAAAAGTATTTAGTCAGCCACCGATTGTGCAAGTTCTCCCACTTAAAATGATGACAGAGGTCAGTAATTTACATCATAGGTACACTTCAACTGTGAGAGACAGAATGTGAAAAAAAATTCCATGAATTCACATGGCAGGAATTTTTAAAGAATTTATTTGTAAATCAGGGTGGAAAATAAGTATTTGGTCAATAACAAAAATTCAACTCAATACTTTGTAACATAACCTTTGTTGGCAATAACAGAGGTCAAACGATTACTATAGGTCTTTACCAGGTTTGCACACACAGTAGCTGGTATTTTGGCCCATTCCTCCATGCAGATCTTCTCGAGAGCAGTGATGTTTTGGGGCTGTCGCCGAGCAACACGGACTTTCAACTCCCTCCACAGATTTTCTATGGGGTTGAGGTCTGGAGACTGGCTAGGCCACTCCAGGACTTTCAAATGCTTCTTACGGAGCCACTCCTTTGTTGCCCGGGCGGTGTGTTTGGGATCATTGTCGCGTTGGAAGACCCAGCCACATTTCATCTTCAAAGCTCTCACTGATGGAAGGAGGTTTTGGCTCAGAAACTCACGATACATGGGCCCATTCATTCTGTCCTTAACACGGATCAGTCGTCCTGTCCCCGTAGCAGAAAAACAGCCCCAAAGCATGATGTTCCCACCCCCATGCTTCATAGTAGGTATGGTGTTCTTGGGATGCAACTCAGTATTCTTCTTCCTCCAAACACGACGAGTTGAGTTCATACCAAAAAGTTCTACTTTGGTTTCATCTGACCACATGACATTCTCCCAGTCCTCTGCTGTATCATCCATGTGCTCTCTGGCAAACTTCAGACGGGCCTGGACATGCACTGGCTTCAGCAGCGGAACACGTCTGGCACTGCAGGATTTGATTCCCTGCCGTTGTAGTGTGTTACTGATGGTGACCTTTGTTACTGTGGTCCCAGCTCTCTGCAGGTCATTCACCAGGTCCCCCCGTGTGGTTCTGGGATTCTTGCTCACCGTTCTCATGATCATTTTGACCCCACAGGATGAGATCTTGCATGGAACCCCAGATCGAGGGAGATTATCAGTGGTCTTGTATGTCTTCCATTTTCTGATAATTGCTCCCACAGTTGATTTTTTCACACCAAGCTGCTTGCCTATTGTAGATTCACTCTTCCCAGTCTGGTGCAGGTCTACAATTCTTTTCCTGTGTCCTTCGAAAGCTCTTTGGTCTTGGCCATAGTGGAGTTTGGAGTCTGACTGTTTGAGGCTGTGGACAGGTGTCTTTTATACAGATAATGAGTTCAAACAGGTGCCATTAATACAGGTAACGAGTGGAGGACAGAAAAGCTTCTTAAAGAAGACGTTACAGGTCTGTGAGAGCCAGAGATTTTCCTTGTTTGAAGTGACCAAATACTTAATTTCCACCCTGATTTACAAATAAATTCTTTAAAAATCCTACCATGTGAATTCATGGATTTTTTTTTCACATTCTGTCTCTCACAGTTGAAGTGTTCCTATGATGTAAATTACTGACCTCTGTCATCATTTTAAGTGGGAGAACTTGCACAATCAGTGGCTGACTAAATACTTTTTTGCCCCACTGTAAATAAACATAGTCAGTTACAGCAGTTCCAGGACCTGAAGCAGCAGAACAGCCTCAGACCATCACACTTCCACCACCGTGTCGGTATGATCTTACTTTTCTGACACGCAGAGTTAGTTTGTAGATGTAACGGGATGCACATCTTCCACAAAGGCCTACTTTTGTTTGGTCAGTCCACACAATGTTTTTACCAAAACTCTCAAAAGCAATTTTGGTTCTAATGTTAAAAATGAAATAGACTGTCACAAAACAACGAGTGTCAATAATCCAACTTGAGCCGTTTGGATTACCATGAGCTGGATGACCGAGGACCTCCAGCAGCAGAGTAATCTATCCAACTGACCATTTTTAACGTTATTAGTGTACGTTCCTATCAATGCATACATTATCAGTATAAATCAGACCAACCTTGGAAGCAGGGATTTGGTGTAGAGAGCTGAGATTTGGCTCAAGGATTTTCCATCCTCTCCTTTTCTGTCTCTGTTTTCTGTCTTTTCAAAATTTTCTTGAATATCTTCATCTTGGACCAGCAGAATCAGGCTGAGTTCAGACAGCACCTTCAGAACAAACACCGACCACTCCACTGGAGTAAACAAAGACAATGCATGTTCATTTCAGTCAGAGTTTAAAGAATGGTGTGTGTGTGTGTGTGTGTGTGTGTGTGTGTGTGTGTGTGTGTGCGTGCGTGCGTGCGTGCGTGTGTGTCGGAAAGAGAAACCCAACATACCACATAAGGTGCTTTACTTACATCACAGTCAACATTCATATTTTAGACAAATTACTATACAGCCATACGTTAGTTACTTTAATTCTGACCCTAACCTTGAACACATAATCGTACCGTGAATTTAAAAAGTGAATTTAATATTGTTGAACCATTCCATCTATGTGAGTGTAGATTATACAACACAAGCACCCTAACAAACCCAACCAGACTTATTTTAGACTAACACAGCGTGACAAGTAACAGGGAAATAAAATGTTAATGGCAAACCAGAAGCCCCTTTACCCTAACAACCAGCTCCCTCGTGTCGGCAGCGAGCCCTAACAGCCACAGCACATTAATGACCGTCACAGGGTCCAAAACAAAAACAAGGCTGTGGATTACTGTAATGGTGCTTTACACAACATACTGGATTTCCCAAGGTTAGCCTCTCCAGCTCACCATCGCTTGTTTGTAATTCATCACAACACAGCCTGACTCATTATCTACGTCTTTGTTCATTTCTATCTTCTACTTCCTGGATTTTCTCTGCATTCTCAACTAAAATGCGAAACAAAGAAAAGAGTGTGAAGGTTGCCAGCTTTCTTCTGTCACAATGACCTTCTCTCTAAGCTGCCTTTCTATTTTCTCACTGCCATTTCTCCTCACTCACTCCACTCTGACACTAGCTACTCCTGCCACTGCTCTCTCCTGATAGTGACCCAGGGCTCGTACCATTTTTGCTGAAAGCCAGAGTTGTCAGAGGAGGCAGGATGGCATCCACAACCTGAAACGACATAAAGAAGAGAGACAGAGAAAAAATGAAAAGAGCACGTGAGATAAAGAAAAAAGTGACGCAGCATTGTTCGCGAATGTGTTGAAGGCTTGCATGTTTGTTCAGCGTTTTATGTACAATTCTTCTAGATTAGACAACACGAGTAAAGAGACAGTAAATGTCATTTTAATCGAGCTGGTTACTAAACTGAAAACCAGGCAATGGAACGTATTTTTAGAAATGGGGCTGTGTTAATCCTGTAGACTTGAACCATCAAACCGCGGTCACACATCAAACTGGAAATTCACCGTTGGATGATTTTTCTTTTAGGTTTTTGATCAAACACACGTTTTCCTCTCGGTAAAAGCCCTCTTCTAAGATGAAGCTGTACTGCTCAAATCTGCATGAATACTAATATTACCATAGAAACAACACTAATGCTGAGGGTGTGTGGGGTCATTACATTAAAAGCCAGAGAAAGAAAACTACAAAGGATGTTGCCCACTACCTAATGGCCCATGTAATAATAGCCCAGCATCAGAGGATGGATGGAGTGTGTAGGCTGACGTGTATTTGTGTTTTTGTTTGTGTGTGCTGGTGTTTATGGCCCTTTTACCTTGTTACTGATATCTCTATTGCTCAGTGTGGCAAAAATAATAATAAAAGAAATCATCTATACATCATATGTAGTAGAATACCCTACCCCAACCCTACTGTCCACTTTATATGTTGCTTTCAAAAGTATGGATTTTTCTGTACGCTCATGTGTGTTTATGGATGTTATGGATGTTCAGCACAGAGAAAATATTGCTCAATGACATTTGGTTGGATGGCCTGGCATCAATATGCATTTCTCTCCCAAAATCTGAGACAGACTGATATTCTGCATCAGGTCCGGGGATCGAACGATTGGGGACTGAAGTAGTCATTTTCCCCAGTAGTTTAAGGCATCCAGAGAAAAGAGCAGCAGAAGAACTAAAAGTAAATGTTCCCATCAGCCCCGTGTCCTGCCAACAGTGAAGCATATTGAGACCATTCATGTGTGTGGGAACTCTCAGCCAAGGGAGTGGACTCACTCACAGAACTCAGCCATGAATAAAAATGGTACCCAGAGGAAATCCTACCATCTAAGAAGAGTTTATCTAGTGTGATGGTATACCGAGCCTTGGAGCTCAAGTCCTGGGCCGATACTTTTCAAGAAGCCATTGAAATAAGGAGGAAAAAAGAAAACATCCAAGTTGTCCTTTAAGTTTCGTATGCTGGTGAAAGTTCTCAGTCATCCAGATCATGGTAATCCAGAAGGGTTCAAATGAAGGCAACTGGACTTCTTTGGTTTCTTGAAGACGTTTCACTTTGCATCCGAGGAGCTTTGTCACTTCTGACTGGAATATGGGAGGGTCAAGCTTATAAGCTGTCACTGTCTGTTGTTGCTTAACTGAGCAGACACTACCTACGAACTGCCCTCCTCCGTACCTCATGATGAAGTCGTTAGCCTCTATTGTGTTGAGGAGGGTGTGACTTAGACTGAAGTTGTCTGAGTTCACTGTGAACTGGAACTATTAGAGACAAACTGGGAATTAGTGGAGACCGGTGGTTTGCTTTGTTGATGCCCGGAGGGAGGAGCAGAGTGCAGGATGACTGCTCAGTATGCACACATTACTAGTGACTGTTGCACTACCTTCACTGTCCAGTTTAAAATATCACCAAGCTGAAGACATTTTAGCTCTGCTGAGGAGATAAGTTAGCACTGCGTTAGCCTGCTAGCTAACAGCTGCATCTTGGTGTCTGAGTTCCTGCTTGCCGTAAACCGTGTGACATTACTGCAAAAGATACTGATGTAGAGGAACTTGTTGAAATTAAAATGAAGCCATTGCTATTCCATTAGAAAATCTTTATCTCAGGATGATTTTAAAAAGTCATGATTGTTGTTTTAAAGGTTTAATCTGATTTCTCCTGATTCTGATCCCTTTAAAACCACATGATCGGATCAGAGCATCCCTAGTCAGAAATAAACATCAACATTTGGGTTCATGGCCAGGTAAACCCCAGACCTCAAGCCCATTACAAACCTGTGACCAACCCTTAAGAGACAGGTAAAAAAACATAAACCATCTACATGTGACATGTTCCAAGCACTTGTTATGCAATCATGAGCTGCCATCAGTCAGGATTCAGCCCAGAAGTGAACAAGCTGAATTGCAGATGCCTTAAAAAGAAGGACCAACATTATAAATAACGACTCTGCATAAACTTAGTTGTCAGTCAAAGCTTTTGAAACTTGGGCATTTTAGGAAGCAGCACATATTCTTAATAGTGTTAAATAAAACCGATAAGTATTTTGATGCTTTGTTCATATGAACAGAAATACATGACCAGATGAGATAAATGGTTTTAAGTTAGGACAAAAGTTGGAAAGAGAACTTCAAGCAAACTTTACTTTTAATCCAAAAAGTGAGAAGTCAGTGATGTAAATGATCTCCGGGATGAGTCTGTGTCCTTGTGTAGCAGTAATAAAAGCTAATCTGAGCTGGCTGGCTGTAATTAAAGTGTCTTCCTGTGTTATTGACAATCAGTAGCTCCAAGTCTCCCGTTAGCTCCCTGTCTGCTTCCTGCTTTTCTCCACAAACACATGTCAATAGCCATTAAACACAATCTCATTGTTGTTCCTCACGTACGCGCGCACACACACACACACACACACACACACACACACACACACACACACACACACACACACACACACACACACACACACACACACACACACACACACACACACACACACACACATCCTTAACCAAAACACCCACAGATCTGATGAGCTTCTCTTGGTTCAATACTTGATTAGTTTCTTGCCTAAAAACTCACATGTTCACCCTCTGTCCTCTGATCTCTAGTTTAGTAGAAAAGTGAAAATCACACAAAATACGATATGAAACTGAGAGTGGGCTGAATAAATGTAGACATTTAGTAGACGGCTTTATCCAAAGTAGCTCAAAAGCAATGGTCATTAACGAATCTAGACTGTTTCTAAGTGAAGACCGAAGCTTTACCTGAGGACACAATGTGTTTGAGTTTTCAAGGAATTCTTAGAGGTGAAGCTGAACATCTTTAAGAGTTTGGTAGCATACCATGTTCCCACGAGGACGAGTAACTGTGTTGCACTTTAGCCAGCAAAACATGCAGGCGTGTCCAAATTCAGCGGCTGCATCTTCAAAGACCCTGTCATGGTCTGCGTCCTGCGTCTCCCTCGTGTGTCTCCTTGTGTTCTCCATCCCTCTCTAGGTTTCCCTTATGTGTCTCCTTGTGTTCCTCATGTGTCTCCTTGTCTGCATCCCTCCTCATGTGCCTCCCTGTGTTCCCCAGGCCACTCCAGGTTTTTTCCCCTTAAGTGTTCCCCCCAGGTTTAAGCGTCCCTGTGTGTCCCCAACCCCCTCCAGGCTCTAGATTTCCCTTACATTTTTCCTTAGACACCTTTTATCATTAGTCTTCTGTTAAGTGTTTTATCTAGTCTGTTTTCTCCCTCTAGTTCATTTTACTCCCTTCCCCATTTTTAGGTCTGGTTTCCTCCCCTGCCCCGTTGTGCTCCTCCTCTGTTTATTGGTCTCACCTGTGTACAATTCCCTTATCACCCAGCCCTTGTGTAAATAACCCTGTCGTGTTGGTCCATTGTTTGTGTCAGCGTTGTCTCTAGGTCTCCAGGTCAGCTCTTTAAGTGAGCTCTTTGTCTCTAGGTCTCTTGGTTTTTTCATACTTAGATTTTTGGATTTTCGGTTTTGGCTTCCTGCCTTTTGGATTTACTTTTGGACAATCGCTCCTAATAAAGGAATTTACGTTTATTCCAACTCTTGCCTCGTGTCTCCCTGGTTCTGCATCTTGGGTCCTAACCCCCACCCCCCCACCCCCCCACAGCCTGACAGAATGGACAGACAAACCCAGGACCCAGCAGACTCTCCAGGTACCCCAGATGTACAGATGTACAGGTGCTATGGTGACCCAGAAACCTGCTGGACTGCGCTGGCTTCTTGGACATGAATTCCTCAGAGTTTAATAAGGTGTCGTTCAAGGTGTTCTGCTTGGGAGGCAGAGCCCTGTGGTGGGCCGCCCTCTACTTGGACCTTCACCCCATAGAAGAGGTCTCTTTTTGGACCTTCTCGAAAGAGCTTTGGGCGACTTTCGGCCTCACACCACGACCACTTATCATATGTACCTTCCCAACTCTGATCGGCCGAACCTCCATGCCTTCACCTTGTCTCGACTGCGCCACCTCATCATCTCCGGTGGGCTGTCACTCCTCCTCTGCGGCGTCCGGCGCCATCTCAGCACCTCCAGTGGGCTGAGCCACCACACCTTCACCTGGTCCAGACAGCGCTGCTTTCTCATCCCTGGTGGGCTGTCATTCCTCCCAGTCCTCTGTTCCAACCGGCGTCATCCCCGCTCCTCCGATGAGCCGAAACTCTCCACGTCGACGAGGCTGCAACCGTCGCCAACTCCACCCGCCATCATCACCAGCTCAGGCCGAGCACTGCCAGCTCAGTCTATGGTCCTCTCCAAGACCCAACTGGTCCAGCCTGTGCAAGCAGCTCCGGTCCAGCCTGTCCCAAGCGGCTCCGGTCCAGCCTGTCCCAAGAGGCTCCGCTCCAGCCTGTCCCAAGAGGCTCCGCTCCAGACTGTCCCAAGAGGCTCCACTCCAGCCTGTCCAAGAGGCCATGCCTCCAGGGTCTACGCCTGCAGTTCCCTGGTCTACGCCTGCAGCGTCCTCGCCAGTCGAGTCTAAAGTGTCCTCGCCAGAAGAGTCTAAAGTGTCCTCGCCAGAAGAGTCTAAAGTGTCCTCGCCAGCCGAGTCTAAAGTGTCCATGCTTCCAATGTCTCCAGAGTCTCCTCCAGCAGAGTCTTCGTCTCCTGAGCCGCCTCGTGCCGAGTCTTCGCTACGGCCTCGTGCCAAGTCCCCATCTCCAGAGTCCCCTCATCATCCTCCTCTTCAGCTTCCAGAGTCACCTCTTTGACTTCCAGAGTCGTCGTCCCTTCCTCGGCTTCCAGAGTCATCATCCCTTCCTCGGCTTCCAGAGTCGTCATCCCCTACCTCGGCTTCCAGAGTCGTCGTCCCCTTCCTCGGCTTCCAGAGTCGTCGTCCACTTACTCGGCTTCCAGAGTCGTCGTCCCCTTCCTCGGCTTCCAGAGTCGTCGTCCACTTACTCGGCTTCCAGAGTCGTCGTCACCTTCCTCGGCTTCCAGAGTCGTCGTCCCCTTCCTCGGCTTCCAGAGTCGTCGTCCACTTACTCGGCTTCCAGAGTCGTCGTCACCTTCCTCGGCTTCCAGAGTCGTTGTCCCCTTCCTCGGCTTCCAGAGTCGTCGTCACCTTTCTCGGCTCCTGGTACCCCGTCGCCGGCCCCCCAGAGCCTCCTGGACCTGGCTTCTGATTCTCTGTCGCCGGCCCTCCCAGACTCCCCTGGTCCCCTTGTTGTTCTTTTTGTCTGTGTCTTGTGGGCGTCTGGTATCCGCCCCTTGGGGGGGGGGGGGGGGGGGGGGGGGGTACTGTAATGGTCTGCGTCCTGCGTCTCCCTCATGTGTCTCCTTGTGTTCTTTATCCCTCTCTAGGTTTCTCTTATGTGTCTCCTTGCGTTCCTCTTGTGTCTCCTTGTCTGGATCCCTCCTCATGTGCCTCCTTGTATTCCCCAGGCCACTCCAGGTTTTTTCCCCTTAGGTGTTACCCCCGGGTTTCAGCATCCCTGTGTGTCCCCAACCCCCTCCAGGCTCTCTAGGTTTCCCTTACGTTTTTCCTTAGACACCTTTTATCATTAGTCTTCTGTTAAGTGTTTTATCTAGTCTGTTTTCTCCCTCTTGTTCATTTTGCTCCCTTCCCCATTTTTAGGTCTGGTTTCCTTCCCTGCTCCGTTGTGCTCCTCCTCTGTTTATTGGTCTCACCTGTGTACAATTCACTAATCACACAGTCCTAGTGTATATAACCCTGTCTGCGTCTCAATGTGGTTGTTGGTCCATTGTTTGTGTCAGCGTTGTCTCTAGGTCTCCAGGTCAGCTCTTTAAGTGAGCTCTTTGTCTCTAGGTCTCTTGGTTTTTTCATACTTCGATTTTTGGATTTTTGGTTCTGGCTTCCTGCCTTTTGGATTTACTTTTGGACAATCGCTCCTAATAAAGGATTTTACGTTTATTCCAACCCTGCCTCGTGTCTCCCTGGTTCTGCATCTTGGGTCCAACCCTCCCCCTCCCCCCCCCCCACTCACAGCCTGACAGACCCAACCTCCCCACTAGGTGTAGACTGGTGTAGGGACCAGGAGACCAGAGGCTGTGAAATGAGATGATCAAGCCTTCAGATGTCTTCTAGCCATCAATCCCGTTGCCTAGCAACCACGACAGTGTTAAACAGGAGTCTAAATTAAACTTTGCACTATATGAGCTGACTCTGTCCATCGTAAGAGGACATTTTCAACAACCAGAGACTTTATAACTGCTGACAGATTCGTCTTTTCAGCTGGCAATGTAGAAAAATGAACGTTTTAATCAAAAGCATGACGGTTGGATGAACCTGAACAAGACTACAAGCTGGAACTCTTAATGATGCACTTAAAGTTACAGTGTCAGGGTATCTGCAGGTTTAAGGGAGCCAAATTTAAGACTTTTTAAGACCTTTTTAAAGGCCAATTTGACCAAATTTAAGCTACTTTTTTTTAACTATAATTTCCAGCTATTACGAATGTGGGACTAGCCATCCAGCTACCATAAAAGTTGCACGTCCCCATGGTGCAATCTCCCACTAGCTTAACCAGCTAATGTGCTCATCTAAAAAGCCCCCTTCCACAACCAACTGAATGTGTACGGTTCCGCTTATGCCAATATCATACACAAAAAATGCTGAACACTAACTAGAAATTCATGAAAATGGAAATAAAAAATTCTTGTTTATTGGGTCTTTGGTAATTTAAGACCTTTGGAAACTGTATTTAAGGATTACTTGTCATTTTTAATGATTTTTAAGGCCTTAAATTTGGAAAAGCAAATTTAAGACTTTTTAAGGACCCGCGGATACCCTGAGTGTGTATTTTTACTGGCGATGCGGGGCAGTAGATACCTAAATCGTTGTAAGCAAGCAGTATTTTTGTGTTGGAGTAAGACCTTACCAACGGATGCCCATTAGGGTCAAAAAGCCCTGGGGAGTGCAAACTTTAGCAAAATAAGGAGCACATCAGACTCTGTTTCATCAGTGGCAACGAGTGAAGAGGTAAACATATAAAACAACATTTAAGAATGACAAAAGTTTTGTAACCGTTTGTTACAAATCAGTGAATGCTTTTTGTCCTCATGGGCTTCCATAGAAGGAAACATGGCGTCTAATATGGCGTCGCCCAGAGACTTAAGACCCGCTCCCGTGTATTTTAGACCTGATTTTTATGATTATTTGTTATGAAGCTGCAAATAATTTTCAACAACTGGGCATCATTTCATTCATTTTCAACAACATTTTGATAGATATTTCCAGAAGTTAATGGTAAAAACTTTACATAGCCTCTTAAAGGAAATACTGAAACGTCATTTTCTGGAAAAGTTTCTATTTTCCAACAGTTTAGCCTGGTATCTCAGTTGCAGCTAGGGGGTCAAGAAAAACTGCCAAGTGTGCCTTTAAAGCTGCAACCAATTCTACTTTGCTCCCTCGCTGTTCCAAAAACAATCGGACCGTGACATTAAAATACTGATTTAAAGCTGCTACTGCAACACGTGCTCACACCTGAAGCGTCGGAAAACGACGCTCTGGCATGCGCGTTAGGACGTGTCGAAAACAAACGCTTGGTCACCCAGCATCATTTTTGATGCTGCGGGTGTGAGAATGTGGGGGCTGCGGTGAATCTACAGAACAAACTAGGTTTTGAACACAAACACGGTCACAAAACACTCACCCCTCCCCTCTGGTATCTGTCCTGAGACACTTCTGCTGGAACAAGAAACCCACGACGCCAGCAAAAACCAGATAGTGCTAATTACCAGTTACCGTTACTTCAAATGGTGTTTTCTTTTTGGGACTCTGGTAGTTAGACCTAAAGTTGAAGCGGTAGCAGCCGGCTAGTCTCACTCTCAAACGCCACTTGTTGGTATTGGCTCCTGATAAAGGCTCCTGAAGTCAAAACTCATTTTGGGGTCAGTTAAAGTCTGTTTTTATGTGTGAAGTGATGCAAGAAACACGAAACACTGTGAGACAAAAACACCATTAGTAATGGTCACGTACCTCCTACCTTTAGTCAGACAGACCTGAACGTTAGTGTGGCACTACACCAAGTCAAAATGATGATAAACACGTAGTAGCTGGATGCACACACACACACACGCGCGCACACGCACGCACATACTTACAGTCACATGATACTGAGTGATGAGAGTGTGGTGCTGACTCAGGACCTCCACGATGGATAATGTTGTTCTAATCAGATCTTCACGAATTGAAGCACCTAATGGAAAATCATCATTTTCAGCTCTACTGACTCAGAAACATGAGACTGAACCCTGATGGGTGAACAGTAGCGCACTCTGCACACGTGGCTGTAAATCAGCACCACAATAGTCTTTTCAGGGCAACACCTCCATTCATACCCACATATATTCATGTTTCATTATTAGACATTTAAAATGAGTATTAAAGCAAAGCAACGTGTATGTAGAAGTGATAAATGATGACTAAAGCTATAACAGTACTAGTATATGATGACTGAGCTCTTTTAACCATCACAGCCAACAGGAAAACACATCTTACCGACAGCACTGGCCAGGTTCGTTTCATGTGACTCTATGGATGTGACGTATTTCTGAAAGAACACAAGGACAGAAGGCTTCTGTACTTAAAGTGGTTTTATTTACTGTTTGTTATTTTCTTTAGCTATAATGTGAGTTTAGGACTTCAGAGGTGTGCATTTTAATCCTTTAAAAAAACATTTATATTTATGTGTTGTTGACTTTTTTCTACTTTTTGCTGAGATTGTAATAGCACCAATGTTTAACCTCAAAGATCCACATAAACTGGAAGTGCTTTTGGTAGATGCCAGTTGTTTTAGAGTTTTTCAAACTGCATTAGACTAATGAGGTGTCAGTGTACTTTTTAAAGTGCAAATTAGTTTTTCTGAAACAAGAAAAGCTAAAAAGATAAAAAAGGGAGAGTGATGCTGCAAGCGCCTACCAGCACCAGTCCGATCTGAACCAGGAACTCTTCATGTACGATTCGAGGTCTAAAGACCTGAGGGGAGACACCCAAGCACACAAAATAATGGATAACAAAAAAATTAAAGTGTGATGCTGCAAATAAATAAAACAAATCCAAATGTAGGAAAAAGAGATGAAATCAAGCCAAATAAACAATGTCACAAATACTGTAATACAGCTTAAAGAAGACAAAAGGATAGATGACATCAGATCATTTCAGTGAATCAGACAAAAATAAATCAAACAGAGAAAATGATTTGGGCCCTGTCTACCTGAGATGAAAGAAGCCCCAAAACGACAGAGACTGTTGGTAAAGTCTGTTTAAGCTGTTTACTCTGAGCAGCAGAAGGGTGTCGTCTCCCGATAACCCCTCCCAGTGCGTTTAAAACATCCTCTAGAGAAGAGCGGACACGGTCGAGACAAAACCAGTGAATGAGCAGACGAGACTAGAGCTACAAAAGCACAACAAAAAACCACATGTGATGTGACTGCTAGCATCTGGAAAAGCTTTAATTATACATTTGCAGCTTTAGCTAAGGTGGTGATATCTTCCAGTTGTACACCTATAAAAAGACTTGTTTGTGAATCAAGTTAAAGTAAAATTAGGACTCTAAATGCAATTCAGTGCAGGTTTCATGTAGTTTGTAAGGTTATTAAATTACACTATAAATTATATGTGTGCAGATTTAGTGAATAAAAGTAAGGGAAGACCTGACTGTCGTTACAACATAAAAGCAATGACATTTCTAACGTGGCGTAAGTACTCATGAAAAAGAAACAAACAGAAGTGTGTACTTGTGAGTGCTCACCCATTATCACTGGTGCAGTGGCACTCAGATGTCCAAGCAGAAGGTCCAGACACTGACCCAGGTATCCTGACTGGCTGGGATTCTCCCTCAGAGGAGTTGCCTTCCGCAGGTCTCTCTCCAGGTACATCACAAGTCTAGACAGACACATCCAGCTATTCCATGCCATCTTCACATACGTGACTTATTCACGCGTTTCATCGCTAGATTACGTATTTCAGGGAAACATGTATTAAAGCACCTCTAAGCTGTTTTTAACACTATAATGATTCTTTAAAAAGAAAAAAACATTTCACACAAAACCTAAAATAGCGTTTCCCCCCGTTTGAAAATAAGCGCGTTCTTGGTATCAAAATGTGTCTTTAAAACTCACGGACATCATAAGTGTAATTCATGAAACATAACAAGCGGATTAGAAAATGGCGTTTTTAGCCCCGTTGACTTGCATTCATTTTGTCGTTCTTCCGGGGACCCATTGTGCGGAAGTGACTTAAGCCTGGTTTATGCTTCTCCGTCAGCTCCGCAAGGGACAGACACGCACGGATTGACGCAAGTGTTTTGCTCTCACACTTCTCCGTCACTTCTCCGTCTCCTGGAGAGTGTTGCAAAGCAATTGCCCGGCCAACAACAGAGGGCGTAGCGCTGTTCTGTGGTATCCTGTCATGTATCGGTCCAAGATAGTGTGTTTATATTGTGTTTTTTGTGTATATAAGAGACTTTTAACACAGACATATTTGTCTCTCATTCTCCCACCTCTTCACGCGCTCCCTACCTCTAAACCAACGTTTCCTATCATTTCCGTCCACAAATAAAACGCTTGCTGTGCATCTTTTCACTCCTAAAGTCACGGGAGAATTAAATGTTCATATTTTTAGAGTTTTTTCGCGAGGTATTCTTCAAGCTTCTCCGTGTCAGCCGCTAGTTATCCTCGGCTCTCTTTGCAATGGCGGTGCTGTAAACAACAGCGGCGTCCTGACCAATCATAAGCTTGCGTAATCCGTCTCGTTCGACGGATGTTTAAAAAAGTGGGCTCGACTCCGTACATACTTGCGTGCCTGCCGGAGCTCTACGCAAGGACGGATAATGGCGTTGCGTGTCTCCGCACTGACGCAGACGGAGAAGCATGAATCAGGTTTTAGGCTCCCTATTAGCTGGAAGAATAGGGAGCTGAACATGACAAGATCTGGTATTTTACTTACTGATATGCGGACATCTATCCTCTCATTGGCTAACAGCAACACAACTCTACCACTGACTCTGTCTGCTCTGCAACGTTGATGTTTTATCCCCACAAATAACACAAGCCTGGAGGAGTTCTGCTGTGTGATGGAGTTGCTAATGCTAACAGTTAGCTTCTACTAGCTGAGACATTCTCTGCTGTTTGCTAGATGCTAAACCAACAACAGCCTTCCCCGTCACAAGTCAAGATGGGTGAGTCCATGAATGTTAAGTGAAACATCCAGGTGCCGTATGCCTTCGGCTTGTTTTCACATCCCTTTGCTACACAAGTAACTGGCATGTTCCTGTATTAAGCCTCTACAACTAACTAAGGAAAGAAATAATGTGCAGATCGCACGTGTATCTTTGTTTACAGAAGCCGGGCAGCTCTTGCGTTTCCAACCACTGAGTTATATCCATGCACCATGCAGCAGCGGCTCACAGTGGTGCTTTGTCGTAATATAGTCCCAAGTCTAAATCGGCTCCTTCTAATACTTCGTGTTACTTCTTACTTTTCATTTGCAGTCGACATGATTATTGAGCTCTACATGAATAGTTGGTGTCATTATTGAGTCACTCGCAAACAAAATGCTACTAGTTCCCATTCACTTCCATTGTTTATGCTAGACAAAGGCAGACGGGCGGCAGCCAGACCAGGAGAATTACTGTGCTGGTTACAAAATGCTTTTCTCTGGTTAATCTAACTCTGGGAAATACAGTAATAGACAAAATTCACTTTGAGGTGGAATATCCCTTTAAAAAAATTAATAAACTGCTCAAGTGCAGCTATATAAAAACAAACAAACTCCCCGGCTTTGTGTCAGAGACTCAGATTTATCATATATAACTGACCTACAAGCCTCCCGCTGTGTGACGGGGTGTGTGTGTGTTGAAAGCCAACACATTCCTCTCTCGCTGTCAATCTTAACACTTCCTCTGTGAGATTTGTGCAAGTTTATCTCTCAGAAACACGCTCACACATATTTTCACCATGGAGGTGCTAATTAAACTCAACTCGAGCCAGTGTGAGAGCGGGACTTGGGAAATACATGACTCTGTATGTGGTATGGTTGAGTCATGCAGCGTTCTCTGTGGGAGAGAGACAGGCAAGCCAAATTTTAACAACTCAGACTCAGTTTACACTGAGAGGTTGTGTGTGTCTGACATGAAGAAAGAGTCACAGAAAGAGGAAAATAGCTAAAGAGGAAATGCCTAAAAAAGCTTTTCAGTTCTGTAATCCTGTTTCAAGCACAAACAAATGACATGTTGACAAGTATAAGACATTCAGCAATGAGGGGCTGGAAAAGGTCGTGATGCACTACTGTTTTCTGTCAGGCACTGTTTCTGACACAAAGTTAGCTTTTTACTCTACAAACCTACTTCTGGGTAATAAACCCAATTTAATTTTACTGCACATTAGCAATGACGACATTCATAAAACGTTTAGGTGATAAGAAGCGACCAAATGCAGCATCTGACTCTAAAGTGTCTAAAGATACCATCCTGTGATTTCAACATGTTTTCCTCTAAATACTTCCAGTTTTTACTTCCTGATGGGAGTTACAATTCCACTCCTGACTCACTTTTACTTCCTTCTTAATTATGTCTTTTGCTTATTGCATTGTGGGCCATAAGCATTCACCGCCCTATCCTAACATCCAACCCAAGTCATGTGTTATTTACTAGAATATAATTCTGAGAGGTTAAAAGAGGCATTTAAATAGAAATGGACCAAATAAAGGAAAAAGGGAAGAAGAAATGGCTGCAGCACTAATGAGGGTGATGGATGTCAAAGCTTTTAAAGTGAAAGACCAACTGGTTATGAATTACCCCGGGACGGGTTGCATGTATGTGACAGAATCATCCATATGCATCCGACCATATGGGCTGCTCACATTTATTGCTGCACTGTGTGGCGTGGGGTAAAACACGGGACGAGCAGCTAATGAACTGTTTGAAGTTCTAGCGCAGCTGCAACGTTCAGCAGCATAAATGACGTGTCCTGGGAACATATATTCATCCTATAATTCCCACAGCTGCTGTGCTGCTTTAACTCAGAGCTCAGGCCAACTACGAGTGCACTGTCAACAACCCCACGCAGCATGTGAGTGAGAACCTCTCGTCTAAGAAATATCTGCTTCCCACAACAGATCAGTGTGTTTGAAAGCATCTCAACCCGATGCTGGTGTTAAGGACAGCAGCTGTCCTCTCATTGTGGCTTGGGTTCAGCTCAAAACCCCAAATAAAAGTTCCTCCAAAGGTTTGAGCTCCTTCTGAGCGTATTCAAACCAGGTGACTCTGTTGTGGATGAGGTGACACAGATGAATGAGTAAAGGAAATCCCTAACTGTGTGTGAACACGTACTTCTCAGCCAAACACTTAGCCAGCTGTCCAACAGGCTGTCCGACGAGTGTAGGTCTCAGGACAGCGGGAATGTAAAAAAGGCACAAAATAAAATGACTATTCTAAGACCAAGGCTTCAGCGTGCATCTGGTTATCAGTTTGCAGGTCTGCTGCAGAACTGAGAAGGTCACAAGAAGTTTTACGTTCTGTGGCTGCTAGAGGTGGGCGGAGCCTCACGTATACTCCATATATCAAACACTCGTTCCATAAATCTGAACTGACACTTAGCCCACACGTCCAGCTGGTGGTGGTCAGAGGGGCAGGTGGAGCCAGTGTACGGCAGCCTCACCTCCGTCAGTGCCCCAGGGCAGCCGATGAGGCTCATCACACCCAGTATATGAATGGGTGGATGACTGGCTGTTTTGTAAAGCACGTTGGGGGGTTCTATGACTCTAGAAGGCGCTATATCAAATACAGGACATTTACCATCTGTAGAGGTGAGTTTGTCACGTTGTTTGTTGCCCAATAGCATGCAGAGACCGCAGATCCCGCCCCACGACTGAGCTCTGCCTGTGGGTCATGGCCAGACTTTGTATTCACATATATAGGAAGGCTCACCGGGCTACAGCTATTGAGCAAGTCACTAAACCCCATGTAGCCCCGATTTTAGTGTGTGAGTGCATGAACGAATAGGTGAATGTGACCAGATAGTAAAGTTCCTGGTCAGCTGGACTAGAGAACAGATATCAGAAAGATTGGCACGAATGGGTTGACTTTAGTAGTAACAATCGCGAGGTGAGTTCTCTGGTTACGGCCGCACGTCGGCCTGTGCCAAATGGTGGTGGCTGCTTTAACATGACATTAGCATGCGTCATAAAAGCAGCCTAAAACGAGCGTTTCCTCTATAGGCTGCTGTTTAAATGGCTGATGTCTGAACAGTGTTGTCTTTAGTCTCTGAGTGTTTCCTTCCATTCACTACTTGCTTCAATGACACAACATTTATACAACATCGTTCCATTTGTAAATTGTGCACGTAAGGGGTGAGGTTTGCTAGTCTGGCAAGCCAGACTAAATAAATGTATTAATTAGTCTGGCCATGCTCCATTGACGGCTCTCGGTTGTGGGGCGGGTTCTACCGTTGTCTTTCAAATGATCTCTGCATTCCACTGGACAAAGAATGTGACATACTCTTGTTTCACTCTGCTGCATCATCCCACCCACCAGGCATATAGAGTGCCCTGATTGGCCCACAAAGCGGATAAAGCTCTGTGATTTGTTCACTAAGCAGATAGAGCACTATGATTGGCCCACCATTATGGACCAATCACAGCTCTTTATGTGTTTGAAACCCCTCTAGAGAGCTGTGATTGGCTAGCCAGAGTCCTGGTAGGAGCTGAGGAGGTTCCAATGGAGCATGCCTAGACCAGTGTTGCCAGATGTACGATAATTATCGTATTTGTACCATAATTTTGGGCTCTGTACGATGTACGATCAATAGTTTCAAAAATCCTCAAATGTACGATAATTTCACATTGCATCTAGTATCACCGTCGTTTGCTGTGGCTTTCTCAAGTCAATTACATAATTTGAAACTGTTCTGAAGTCAGATTTCACCTCAGTGCTCACAGGTTTATGCTATTGTGTCTATTACAAAAACTGACTCTGGATCTGTACAATAAATAGCCCAATCACATCGATAGGGCCTACTCTCGCGAGAAACTGTAAGGTTATATAATGTGGCAGTGGCCCGCCAGTTTTTGCTGTTTGCCTGCGAGCGCGCCGAGTTAAGTCTAATCTAGGAGGACTGAGCGACGAGACAATGGCTTCTAACCAGAGAAGGGACGGATGAAGGTAAAGCAAAGCAACACCGGACACAAGTTTATCGTCCTGCGTGGGAGTCGGACCCTATTTTCAAAGGATGGCTTGCACCTGTTACGGGGAACGAAACCAAGGCTTTCTGTCGTTGCTGCAACCTCCAGATGGTATCAGAAATCACTGTTCTCACGCAAAGGGAGCTAAACACAAAGAACGGGTAAAATGCATTGCGCCAAACCAGACATCTATACTTAAATGTCTCCAGCAAACTAATGAAAAATAGAAGTTTGAAAATTATGTGAAAAATGCTGAAATCAAGCTATGTGGCTTTTTAGCCGAGCACAACATTGCAATGAGAAGCACAGACCACTTAGTACAGGTGATTAAAGGCATTCTGCTGCGACAGACAGTGAATCAAATGGAGATCGAGATCAGCAACTAGGTGAGTAGGCTGCTTTGTCATTTATTGGGTCAGTTTTTCCACTGCTGTGATGTTTTGTCGCGTGCTTTTAACCTATGTAGAAATGACATAAATAGGACAGAGTGGTGCCAACACACTCTGCATGTTTATAGGCATTATATTACTGGTTTTAAAGATGTTTATTAAACAGGGCAATATAAAACACCTTCTTTGTTATATTATATTGGAGTGAGAAGTCGTTTATAGAACGTTGTTATCAAATTTATAATGTACGATAATTTGTACTGAAAAATGATAATTTAGGCCTTTCTGTACGATATTGTGGGATTTTGGATCTGGCAACACTGGCCTAGACCAAACTTTGCAAAGCAAGAATTTGGTCTAGTTCACTAGGCTAGAGGTTTGCTGTTTTTCTAAGAGAATGAGAGCAAATGCCCGAGAGTCACCGCTATATTACCCTTTAGTTTTGAGTAGACTTTTACGGTGGATCTAAATAAAACCCCAGATGTTGTGACAGGATTTTAGGCCACATTACCCACCCAGCTAGAGACTGATTTCACTTAGGGCTGTGTGACTATCTGCAAAATGATAACTAATCAAATGTAATCGCTCACAGAGGTCGGTTTCTAGTTGTCAATAACCTCGTCAAATAAAACAACTCATGTCAAGTTTTCTAAATAGGAGAGAAAACAACGTGTAATTATGTATAACTGGGAGGCATACACTGTGGCTGCCCTATGTGTGTGTGTGTGGATGTGTGGTGTTTACCTGTGCTGACAGCAGTAAAGCAGAGTGTGTGTGTTGTTCTGCATCAGCAGCAGAAGCAGCAGTAATGCTTTCGCTCTCGTTAGAGTCGACGGGCTTTCTAGGCAGCGCAGCACCTTCAACACCAGATCCTGCCACACAAACACAACGGAAACGTTTTTAGAAGGTCTAATATCTACAGTAAAGTCTATCAGTTTTAAAAAGAATACATTCTAGTTACAAATCTTAATCCAGTAGTTGGTTGGTTGAAACATAAATGTTTGTTAAAAAGAGAAGAAGAAAGTAGGTGTTTAAATCATAAGTAAAAAAGTACAAAACACAATAAAACTAAAATAAAATCATCTCAGGTTCCGTTTCATCATAAACCGAAACCTGCTTCAGCCGTTCACTCAGCACGTCACTGGTGGAAAACACACAATCACGACTGACCGGGATTCATTAGCGCCACCATTATCACCAGCTCAGCGTGTGTGTGTGTGTGTGTGTGTGTGTGTGTGTGTGTGTGTGTGTGTGTGTGTGTGTGTGTGTGTGTGTGTGTGTGTGTGTGAGAGAGACACTTCCAAATGTGGAAGCATGCTTGTGTGTTTGCGGAGCAACACACCAAGTTAATTAATTTCAAAGCTCAGCAGTGTGTGTTTAGCTGATAAGTCCCTCCCCACAACCCAGAATGCTTTGCTGAAGTGGAAGGCTGCAGCATTTTCATTCAGCCAATTAGCCCAGATACTGACACACTCAACAAATTAGAGTCTGTGCTGTTACACGCACACACGCACGCGCGCGCACGCGCGCGCACACACACACACACACACAGCTCTGTGTAAACAAACTCTTGGACCCTCTGTCTTTGTGCCAGGGGAGAGAGGGGGAGGGGTGACTGCATATCAGCTCATAATTAGAGCAGAGTTGAAGTACTAAGTTTGTATTCTAGTGTTAAATTGGAAATGCTCAATGCAAATACATTCAGTTCAGAGTCAATTACCAATTCTAGACTCCAAGTTTAAAAACCCTCAAATCAATTTCAGCTGGTCTGCTTTGCCAAGATTAGCACACTGGATGGGCTGTCTTCTGAAAAACTGAATAAGTTATTCCTAACAAATTAGTTCATTCACAGTTCAGATTTAGTTCATGAACTGTGAGGAAAAAAGGAGAAAGAGGCGCGCCAACAAAGCCAGACAGAGGATGGATGATGATGATTATATTATTGATGAGTGTTTTCATTCCTCCGCTACGTGTGGAACGGTTTCATCAGTACCATCACCCACTAGACCTGTCCTAATCAAACTGTCCTCATTAGAAATCATCAGTACAGCCTGTCAAACATCACCGCAGCCATTTTAGCAGCACAACATAACAACAGGATGTGCATCTTAGCTGGTTTATTGTCTGAAGGCGTCTGGCCTTGTTCTACAGATGAGGTGTAAATACCCGGCTCTGTGTGATGCGATTGGTCTGGATGTGTGAGGTGAGTAAGGCAGAGGCCACAGCAGTGAGAAGGTGCTGCTGTACCCTGGCCCCTGCTCCACCTATGCCCTCCAAGATGGCTGCAGGGCCACAGGTGTCCATCACTGACAGGAACACTGCTGGATCCAACCGGGTCAGCCTTGAAAGAGCCTGGAGAAATAAAACAATGAATGAGTGTGCACCTGAAGAGGTAACGTACAGCGAGTCGTCTGATTCCTGTAAACGCAGCATGTTGCGTCCAAGTCTCTGGTGTTGGGTTAAAACTAAGACGAGGAGACGTGTAACAAATAACCAGCAACGTAATTCACTCCGCTCTGGTTTTAAAGTGACATCACACTCTGTGGTCTGATACAGCTGTCCTGATTCTGAAAGGTGGGTAGAGTTACACCGCCACATTAAAAAAACAGATTCTTTCCCATTTATTTTAATAATTGTGGGATTAACCAGAAGGTGACGGATTACTTTATCATAAGAGGGTCAGTAAACCAGTAAGTAATGTGTGTTCTTTCCTTCTTTTCTCACTAATTAGTGTTTGTTTTAGCTCCTTTACACAGGGGGGGGGGGGGCGGGGGGTGGGGGGGGTGGGGGGGGCATTGCCAGCCCTAGAAAATTTCTGTCCCCTCCACTGACCCCCCTTCAGGCTATTGTTATTTGCAACTGACCATTCATTCATCTTTTAGTTTATTTAGACATGAATGAACAACACAACAAAAATCATACAATTAACAGGTAAATAAATAATCAGAATTTAAAAATACGTATATTTGTCGCTGCTGCTCACCATTTCAAAACAAAAGTTTAAATCTTCATAGTTATTGTGGATTTTCTCCTAAAGAAAGCAACAAGCAAGCTAATGTGTTCAAACATTCTGAAATGTTCTCTAAATACCTGTTTGAAATGTCTTTCTCTACTTGAGGTAACTGTGTTGGATGCATTGCTTCTAGGGTTGTCACGGTAACCGGTGTAGCGGGAAACCCCGGTAAAAAAGTTGACAATAATAATAACTGTATTGTTTTTAAAAAACTATATTATCTCGGTGGGTTTACCGTGGCCGCGGTGTAGGCGTGGTGACCCTTACCAGCCACCGTATCATCTGCTGAAGTTGCCGGCAACACATGCGCACTTTGTTGTTTACAACCAAAACTTTCTTGAAGCTAAAGCTGAAATAATGACCAAAGGAGGAGACGGCAGCGCTCAGGACATTTATTATCCCTCAAAGAAGACAAAGTGGGAAGTATGGGCATTTTTTTGGATATTTGAAGAATGCCGAGGGACAGTTGATAGAAGACGGCTACCCTGTTTGCAGCACGTGCAGAAAAAGTGTCTGTGAAAGGCAGCAACGCTTCAAATCTCATGACACATCTGCGTGACCATCACCCACAACTCTACAGTCAACGCAAGGCAAGTTAACGTTAGCGTTTTAGCTAAAATGCGTGATCCGAGGATTTGGGTTGAGGGAGAATGCAACGAGTCACTATATAAAGCAGCCGCAGCGCCGCTACCTGCATATAAACCGTGTCGCGGACACCCCCATGTTGAAATGACGCTATGCATTACGGGGCTCCCAGGGGCAGATAAGAGTTGGTCTCTCTCCGAGAATAATTATGAATTTATGACATTTTCCCAAATCTGCAAAGCTCACTGGAAGGACACAAACTGAGGACAATATTTTCCTGATATAGGGATTATTACTCAAGTAAGGGTAAAAAAAGTATCTGATTAGAAGGCTACTTGAGTACTGAATATCGTCTGATCTAATATTTTAACAAGGATGACATCACACAGACAAAAAATAAGAAGTTATGGGCAAATACTGGTATTTTAAAGACTAAAGGGGAAAAATGTAAACAAATAAACAACATTATTACAAAATAACACATTTTAGGCAAAATTTAGACACAAACTGAGGACAATATTTTCCTGATATACAGGGTTTATTTAGTTGTCTGAAAATATAACACGTTTAAAAAAAATACCACGATAATACCGAAAACCGTGATAATTTTGGTCACAATAACCGTGAGGTTAAATTTTCACATCGTGACAACCCTAATTGTTTCTAATGAAAAAGAATAGAGGGGCATCTGACGCCTCACCACAGGCTAAACTCTCCCAGAGTCAGCATGAGTAGCCGCCCCACAAACTATTCTCTGCTCTGACAGATGGTCATGACACCCTTGAGTTTAAGTAAACATGTAAACTCACAGAGATTGCGGTGACTCTGACAGCCTCCACAGTGGAGTGAGTGAACAGGTACCAGAGGGCCGAGCCCATCTCTGTAGTGGCCAAATGTTGAGAGAGGCCAGAATCAGTCGCGAAGATGTTCTCGATGGTTTTCACAGCCATGTGATGAGAAACGGCGTCATCCTGTAAGACAAATATGCTGACTTTGCATTTTTCTAAAGGAAAACAGTAACAAAAATCTGTGTGACAACTTTTATGAGAATAATCTTTACAAAATAAAACACTAATGATGTTCATTTGCATTTTCAGTTAGGTGTGACTTAAAACGAACAATGACCCACTTTTCCTGGGCTGTTATTGACAAGTTACCAACCTGAAAATCAATTACTGGAAAACTGAACGGAGCAAAAGGCAGAAAATCACAAAGAACTAACGTAATCACGACGTGAAAATTAAATTAGCCAGGAACAGCATCTCAACAATAACTGGGCCTGCAAGTGTGCATGGATCAGCATGTATTAGTGTGTGTGTGTGTGTTTGTGTGTATATGCTTTATGTATGCTGCATGTACACACACACACACACACACACACACACACACACACACACACACACACACACACACACACACACACACACACACACACACACACCACAGTGTCTGCTCAGACAATGGGACCAAGCTAATGAATTCTCCATGGCTGAGGAAATTAGTTTTTCCAGAAAACTCATTGTGGATGGAGACAGGAAGTACAACAGAAGTGATTGCCTCCGTCGGTTTATTATTGTGTTTCACTGTGTTACATCACTGACACACAACTCTCCCTGGATACAAGACACAATAGAGACTATTTCAAAATAAAGTTAACTTTAGTCTAAAAATAAAAAGTGAGACAAGGCCAGGTCTCATGGTAATTCTGTAAACGTCACTCAGGTGACAGCGATGACCTTTTGCCATTCTTGTCAATCTAGAACAAACACCTGTGTTTAAGGGAACCTGAGAGGAAATCTCAACTGTAAATATTATAAAACCTTATTTTTTTTATAAGAAACTTTATGATTAAAACTTTGAAACTCTGTAGAGTTGTTCTAATCTGATCATTCGCCTACTGCAGCTGAAGAATGTTTGAATCCTTGTCTACCATAGAATAATATGGGGTGAGGTAAGGTTTAATGGGTCTCTCTGCTACATGGCTGGAATTTTCAAATATCTGACAAAACAGGACTAATATTTAAACTGGGTTTCATTAGTGAATGTTAAGCAACGTGAGGAAGGATGACAGAACATGTCCATGTAAGAATGTTAGGAATTTACTTATGTCTGTATGATGATCAAGAGTCCCATGCCCATTCCCAGACCAGAAACTGGGCTGGAGCTACCCGGTTCCCAGCTGCCAACCTTTATCCGTCCATAAAATGTTGCATTAAGAACAAAACTGACAGGCTGTCGATGAACCGCGAGCCACAGTAATACTGTTCTGGTTACCAGCTGCAGTTCTAGTTAGTGGTGGTGACTTTTAATGCCTAATTTTTACATCTCTGTCAGCTCCACGAGGGAGAGACGCACTGACAGAGACCTTTTAGTCTCAGACTTCTCCGTCTCCTGGCGAGTGTTGCAAAGCAATTCCCCGTCAGGACAACGGAGGGCGTAGCGCTGTGCTGTGGTGTCCTGTCACGTATCCGGTCCAACATGGTACATTAACTATTGTGTTTATATTGTGTTTTTTGTATTTCAGAGACTTTTTAACACGGACAATTTTGTCCCTCATTCTCCTCCACCTCTTCATGCGCTCACCACCTCTGAACCCACGTTTCCCATCATTTCAGTCAACGAATAAAACGCTTGCTGCATATCTTTTCACTTCTACAGTCATGGGAGAATAAAACATTCATGTTTCTAGAGTTTTTCCACGAGATGTTCTTCAAGCTGCTCCGTGTCTGCTGCTAGATATCTTCAGCTCTCTTTATGTTTTTGAGGGCGCAATGGCGGTGCTTGCATTCTCCATCTCATTTGACGGATGTTTAGAAAAGAGAGCTCGACTCCGTCTGTCCTAGCAAGCCTGTTGGAGAACCCTCAAAAGGACAAATAATAGTGTTGCGCACGTGCGTCCCCACGCAGACAGAGAAGTATAAATTAGTCTTAAGTCACACCCATCTACTTCCGGACCATGGGTCCCCAGTATAACGTCCAAAAGGGTCAATTTTCACCTTTATATTGACCAACATAATAACCTTTCATCTACAGAAATAAATCCACTTTCTGTTTGGCCTTCTAAACCCAGAAGTTTCTGCTCAGTGTGTGTTGACATTCCATGAAGACAAAACATTCAAACAAACATTCTCACCCAAGGTTCCTGCAATCACTTTATGAACGCCAGACGTCAACATTCTTCACTCTGCATAAGTGAAGACTCCACGATTTTATAGTTATAAGTTAAATAATCATATGTGATGAATGAACAAGATGTTTAAATGAAATGTTTGAATAATCTGTGCTTAAACCAATTAATTTGAAATGAATATTGTTCTTACAATTATCCATTTATATCACAAATCAGTATGTGTTTGATTTAACAAGTTAATCATTGTCTACACTTATATACATTACAATAAGAATCTTGAATCTGAAGGAAGGCGCGGCTTTCTGAGGGATGTTGGTAAATACTCAGAAACGTGTCAAATTCTGATTTGCCAGAATACGCCAGAAATCATAACAAAGTAGTTTAATAAAACAAGAATTACTTTCCGAGTAAATCAGTTTCCAGCTGAGCCCAAATCGGGAAAGAAGCCTCTTTTGAAACAAACTCATTTGACCTTAAGTCAAAACCTTTCTGCGACACTGTAGGTGATTACAGACACAACAGCTCTTTTCAGAGCTACTCCACACCTGATCTGCAGACCCCAGCTTGTAGAGCCCTGCACTGAAGCCCTAGGCCCTCGGGTCAGCCCGGCCCGACGGCCCGAGGGCCGGGCTTCGGGCCAACGACTGTGTAATTACCTCGGACACGGGCCGGGCCGGGCGCCTTTATTTTTATTCAAAATCATTAAAAAAATTAAAACACTTAAACGCAGCAGTAGAGCCCTGTGCGGGACTGTTTTCTTCATCCCGCTCCGCTCCCGCTGAAATTCTGACCATTACAGCCTGCAACCGCAATGTGTGTGTTACACTCCCGCCCGCACCTGCAGCGTGCATGTCCACTCCCGCCCGCAACTGCAAAACTCTGAGAAATTATTACCTCACAATAAAAGAGATGTATTGAGTTTGCGTCCTCAACATGTCATTTTATAGGTTATCCGCTTTCACCGCAGCGCTGCGCTCCGTTTCAATCAGGCTGTACAGCAGGATTTCCCCTCGTAGCGATATTTTCTCTAACTCTGATTGCTTCATGCTATAGATCGTTGGAAAGCTGCTTTTATGTACTTTTAGGAACCGTTGGAATTATTTGAATCTGATCAACCATTCAAAAGTTATAAAACGGAGCATTTTGGATGACAAACTCGCACGTCTCTGAATCTGTGTTGTGGTTTGTTGCGCTCAAGACAGGGAATCCCGGTGGCTACCGTAATGTATTGTATATGCACGGAAAGCCCCATTTTTAATCTTTTCAGCACTTTTGAAATTTTAATGATATCTTGAACTAGAGCAGGGATCGGCAACCCGCGGCTCTTCCATCTATCTGCGGCTCTCTGTGCTTGTAAAATAATGAATGGATATTTAAATAAAATGCTTTATATTTTACTGAATTAATTTTATATCTGTAAGTCAATTCTATGTGAAGATTGTCTGCGTAAACCTGAACAGTTCCAACCCAGTCTTACTGTGAGACCGGGTTGGGTCACGCTTGTGTGTAATCATAGGCGCTCATGAGCTGAAGAGGATGTCAGATTCTGGGATTCTCCTCAGACGGCTCCTGGATGTGTAGCACATTGGAGACAGGAACAAGCGCTATTCAGCCAAAGTTTCATAATCAGGGAACATTTTCTAAGTGACAAGTCTCTCTGAGAGACAGGGTTTGGAAAACACTCGCTTCAGTGGGAGGAAGCTTCCCGCATGCGCTTCTGCGACGCTCGGATCCTGCACATCTTTTAACACATTGGTCAGGATTGACACACTTTGTTTTCATTTAGTTGGTTAAAAAAAGTCGGGCTTGGGCTCGGGCCGGGCCAGAGAATCCTGAAAACCTTTTCGGGCTGGGTCGGGCTGGGGCTCCACCCCCTCGGGCCGGGCCGGACACGGGCTCAGATTTTAGGCCCGTGCAGGGCTCTACCGGCTTGCATCTCATGGCCGGGGAAGCTGAACTCAGAGGAAGCTAGTACTAATCTCTGAGTATCGTGGTTTCGACGTCCGGTGACCTCACCACACTGACAGCAACCCTCCGGACCGAAGGGTATCGTAAGCCTGCATACTGGTGTCTGATGAGGTTTATAAATAAACAACTCTAGTTTAAAACAAACAACAAATTCTTTTACAACCAGATTTCACAATTTCTCTCAGATAAAAAGAACGGTTGCTACAACATCCACCACATCACATCTCATTATTTATATTTTGTCATGTATCATTAGTTTAGGAAAAATAATTAAATTCATTTTTTAACTCACAGAGTACAGACGCTTCTGCTTTCGCTCCCTTATCTTTTTTCACAAGGCTCTTTGTCCTGTCTGCCTACAGAGCGCTTCTCTGCATTTCTTCTGGAAATCCCTATTTTTTAGAAATGGATTTAATTAATTGGTCATTCAACACGATTGATAAGATCTTTTCTACGATGAGAACAGAGGAGGGGGCTCCCACTTGCCCTCAAGGGACACACGCAACGGGATATGCGCTCGATTACTGGAAGGTCTGGAGGATCGTATGCCTCTCTCGGTTGTCCATTGAGGATGTCGAAGACATGTGGAAATTTGGCTTGATGATCACTGGATTTCTTCTGATCGGAGTGGGAGGATATCTGTTTCTCTGGAAATTTGGGAAGTCGGGAGCGATTGGAGTGCGACCCGCACCCACGGAAAGCACCGCCCGGGCGGTGACCTCACAGACTAGGACGTTACTCGAGGTGAATCGTAAGCTGGACAATGTCCTTGCTGCGTTACCGGTATTAGTGCGCAAAATGAATGTCATCTCGGAGAGGGTCACTGGATGGTGTGGAGATGTTTAAAACCTGAATTGGCTTCACTGGAGGACTTGAATGATCAATACAGACTTCAAGACAGAGAGGAAAATTATCTCTGCCTGACCCAAACAAAGCCTTGTTATCCAAATCTGACGCCAAGGCAGCCTTGAGCTGCTAACAACAACCCCCACGAAGGAAGGAATGCAGACAGATGCTGTGAAAACCCGACCTACAGATTGTGGACTTCTGCCTAGCGAGGTAATCAACCTGCAGGAACTCAATGTGCTCTGCGCTCCTCCCAAGATCTCCCACCACCTGTGGATACAGTTGGCTGATCGCCACACAGGGCTGCTCCCACTGAGGAAACAGGATCCAAGCCCCCACCCCCCATCGGAGTCTCATGTTGTGAACTTTTTTTTTTGCATAGTAGAGCTACACCCTGCCGGGAGTAACTCTGGTATACCTTTTTTTCCCTCCCCCAACTTTCCTCATGTAATCCCCTTTTCATCTAATTGAAATGAGCGCCGTTATGGCTGCTCTTGTGGTCTGCCTGTATCTGTTCTGTCTACATGTGTGTGTAACCTTGGTCAGGCTGTTCTGCGAAGTCAAGTTCCTATGCTCTGGTTTGCTGGAGCGCTGGCAATAAAGCTTTCTCTGATTCTGATTCTCTGATATACTGACTCTGAATTAATATGAAGTGTGTTTATGTTTACTAAAGAAGCAAAGAACTCTAGAATCTTCTGATTAAACATTCAAAGATCAATCAGATTGATATTTCATATTTATATTGAATATCACATCTTATTGGTCATAATTAATATGTATTAATTGCTACACCGGAAAAGTGAAAAAAAAAAAGAATGCAAGTCAACGGGGCTAAAAACGCTATTTTCTAAATTCGTTTGTTATGTGCCATGGATTTCATATATGATATCCGTGAATTTTAAAGACATATTTTGATACCAAGAAAGTGTTTATTTTCAAACAGGGGAAACGCTATTTTAGGTTTTGTGGGAAAATAAGTCCAGGACTGCAAATGTACTTCACGAAACCAGACATGGAGAAAAACAGAGGGAAAATGGCTGTAAGTTCAGCGAACTTCAAATCCTTTCTTCAGGAGGAATGAACCACCATAAATCTGGCCATGTGGTAAGTAGTAGCTACTCTAGAGGAGAGGAGCTTCTGTGGTGACGTCACATATGACGTGCCGATGTCTGATTTGATTGATTGATGTAGTCATGCTAATTATGAATTTTTACAAGCCAATAAATCTTAAAGTACATGACTGGCATGGTCAAAACACCCATTATTACTCTCCATTTAAATTGAAGTACAGCATATGTGTGATCCAGGGCTTAAGGCAAAACAGATTAGAAAATAACTCTTTTAGCCCCGTTGACTTGCATTCAGGTTTTCATTCTCCCGGGGATCCAAGAGCCGTCCAGAAAGGGAGGAGACTTTGACTCCAAAGAGTAAGTACACTGTCGCAGACCAGATACATGACAGGATACGGATACCCCAGAACAGTGCTACGCCCCCTTTTGGCCTGACAGGGAATAGCTTTGCAACACTCCTCAGGAGACGGAGAAATCTGAGAGCACAATGTCTGTCGATGCATGTGCATCTCTCCCTTGTGGAGCTGACGCAGAAACCTAAAATAGGCTTAAATCATCACTGAAGGGCGATGATCCTCATCATGTCTTAAATAAAACCGTAAAACATACCCTTTCTCCCGCAGATGCTAAACCCTCAACAGGAAGTGATCATTCGTAGAAGAACAAGCTAATTTCTTCCTGTGCTGGACACACACACACACACTCACCTGCAGTCTTTATAACAGTTACACAACAACGATCAGATTTTTAGAGATTAGGAAACTTTATGTGGTTTTGTTTTAAATGTGTTGAGTGGCAGAGAAGACAGAGCTTCTCTGCTGCTGAACAATATGTAAATGAGAGCATTTGAGGAGCACGGTGATCCATCTAGCACAATTATCTCCATGTGAAAATAAATACAGCAAAAATCTGCAGAGTCTTCAGTGGAACAGCTGATAGTGCTACAGCCTGACATTACCACCACCAAAAACAAAGAAAAGGCTCAAAAAGTACCAATACTGGCTAATACTTTCATGACAAAATCATTTGATATGCCACCATCTATGGTAACAGTTTACAAACACATCATATTCAACCACATGGGAGCTCTAATGATAACTGACAACTTAAACAACCAAGCTAATAATACATTATAACAAATCACAGCATGTTGTCAGCACCTGGGGACGGCATGGAGCAACAGCTAAATGGATCAACCGGCACCCCTCCGGGAACCAGCACAATGGTCTGTTCCAAGGCTCCCCAGGCTGTGCGGGCCGGCTCACTAATGAGCCCACGGGGGAGAACCACCGTTTCTGTGTTTAAGAGAGTGTAGCTTTGCCAGGCACTGCAAAGAGGACGGTGGGGGACTGAGTGAGGAAGACATTCTTACAAGTGGTGAGAAACAAGTTGCTCATGTGAGAAATTCCATCATTATGATTCACAGAAGAGAGAAAAATAGTTACTCTCATTATAACATGTCCCACCAGGACAAAATGTTAATTCAGTAAGCACTTTTCATACACCTAACATTCGCGTGTAAGTTTAAATGCAGCATCTTAAGATTACAATGTTTTCATCATGTTTCAACGGGACTACAGACTTCCTGGAAAAGGGGTGAAACAGCTAATATGTTTTAATCTGGAGCACAAGAGTGGCAGGAGAGACTTAAACCCTTTAAACCTCGGGCTAAAAGATGCTTTCAAATGGGAATCTTAAAAGCAGGAAGATCAGCAGCGAGACGACCATCTCTTCAAGTGTTCCTCTGTGGACGACTTTCATACTCAAACAAGTAGGAACTTGTTCTTTGAGTTTCAAAGACTTGGAGATGACAAAAACGACGTTGCTTTGAACATCTGTGCTTGCACAGTTCATGTGTCTGATGTGGGTTTTCTGTAATTACAGGCCCTTAGAAGCTGGCACACCTGGTTTTCAATGACCCCCCCTTTGACATAAAGCGCAGACATGTTCTGTGCACCAAATTCACTTAGTAACATGCACACCCCACAACACTGACATACACAAAGCACCCTGCAGAAAGAACACTTTATTATTGGAGGGGTAAAAAAGAAACCAGGGGATGTATAAACATCCGTTTGAGACAGAACTCAAAGACAGCACTTTTAAAATTGAGAATTGTGAGTGCTGTGAGATATTTATTCAGTGTAAACAAAACAAAGCAAAAATAAACCAATTAAAAAGAGAATTCAACAGTTCAATGATGATATGCTCAGTGCTGAATAAAGTATAGTACATTACAAAAGGATTAGCAATCCTCAAAACAACACATAACCTGCTGCTTTTCGTGCCAGTTTAAAAATAATAACATTTTATATTTACAAATGATGAGTTAATGTGTCAAGCATCGCCTCTAAAGGTTAACCCACGTCTTTCACCACTAATGTTTAGGGGCAACATTGTAAAACCATCTCAGCTACTGAGTTATAGCCACACTGTGATTTCTAAGGTCAGCAGCTGTGGTGGCCATCTTGAATTGGATTGACTCCAACAGTTAACCAGTTCTAGGTGCACATGTAGTGATTGTTTTCTAAGAGTTTAAAGTGGTTCATAAGATATTGTCCAGACAGGGTTGACTCCAGACAACGTTTTAAACAAAGTTCTCTTTCTGTTAGTTAGTACTCAAATTCTGTTGTCACGTTTAGGAGAGGAGGTTTGACCCAGAATGCAGAAGTACCCAGAACGACTCAAAGGCAGGAGAGGTTTTAAGAAAAAACAATTCCTTTATTTAAGTAGGATGTGCTGAAAAGTCCCAAGCACAAAATAAGACTAACACTCAAAAACTTGAAAACTCAAAATTAACAAAGCTCGCAACTGAGCATGGACTCGGAGAGACTCGAGAGGGGAACGAACAACGCAACACATATGACAATGACCCAACTAACACTGAAGGACAAGACAGGCTTTTAACACAGAGGGAAGCAATCAGGGGAACAGGTGACAGGTGTGAGGAGTGAGGCCTAGAGGGAGGACAGGTGAAATCAATTAACTAAATGGGAAGGGAAAACCAAGCAGAGGAGAAGATAACATAACCTATAAAAACACTAAATAACTAAACCTATAAACTAAGGGCAAAGATAAACAACTAATGACAAGAGGAGTAAGAGAGTCTAATTAACAAGTGGGGAAGGACACAAACACTAAAGGGAACTAATAAGATGAAAAGCTCAACCTATAGAAAATAAAACTACAGAGGGGTGACTGGGAGAGACCTGAGAAGCTGGGAAACACCAGGAGACACATGAGGAGAACGCAGAGGACAAACAGGAGGGGGCTGGGGACCAAGGGGACACAGAACATGACATGTGTGTTGGGAATGCCTCTCGGCTAGCCTACAAATCCAGACTACGTTAGCAGAAGCAACATTATTTTTCTCCGCAAGATTTTCTTTGAGTCAAGAGCAGATAGAGGTACCTAAGCCCTTTATTTAGAAAAACGATGTATTTGCGTCTTCCTCAACATTGTATGGTGGAATGCCCCACTGACAGACATCCGTAGCTGTGAGTACATCACGTTGTTCGTTATCCAATAGCATGCAGAGACGGTGTGAAAGACAACCGTAGAGTCCACACCATGACTGAGCTCTGTCTATGGGCCGTGGCCAGGCTATATATTCACATGTATAGGATGTCTTGCCAGACTGTCTCTCAGCTATTACCACATCCGGTGTTAACCCACAGTATGGCCTGTCAACCATAATTAAAAAAAATGTTGTCAAAAATAGTTTACAATTAAATCTAGCTGGACACAGTTACAGCAGTGATCAAGAGGTATAAAAGCTGCTCATCAGTTTTCTTAAATGATACTACAGACAGAATGTTGCCTAAGGCACTTCTGCTCTACAGTTCGGATGGTTTTCCACTACAATTGTGAAACAGCTCTAGTGGCTAGGCTTGTCATAGCTGGGTCACCTCCAGAGCCAGAAAAGTAGCCCAAGATGATCTGTACGTGACACAAACGCAACATGGAAGTGGAACAATCCGCTCAGTCTGTGGCTTTTCCGCAGACTCTGAAAGGAAGAGACAACAGCCTCTTCATAAAACAACGCTGAGCCCGCATCAGGGAGCCTTAGGCTGTTTATAGGTGGTCAGACCATGGCGGTAACGTGGCGTTATCGTGTCCTTTTTACAAAAGATTATACAATGGCGATATAAAGGCGGTATGGGGTGGTCTCTGCGCTATCACGGACTTCCGTTTTACTCGGACATAACTTGCTTTTTACAACGATTGAAGCCAAGCTTAAGTTCTTCTAACAATCCGCTCCTAAGACGTCTGTCCTCCACAGTCCCCACGAACGGATCTGAGCTCCAGCTCTAATGAAGAGAAGCTCCTGGAGCTCTGTGTCACTCCAGTTTATTATCTTGGCTGGTTCTGTTTTAAAAAACCAAAGCTACGGCCCGTGTTTACTTTCATTGTCAGCTGGAGCTGAGCAGTAACTCCCCACATGATCATGACACCTCCCTCCGTTGTGCCAATTTGTAATATGCATTCCCAAGTCTGGCGTTGCAGCAATATTACTACCAAGTGTGATGGCACAAATGCCGCAACGTTCCTGCATCGCCATGCCGCCATGGCGCGTTCATAAGACACGCTGTGGCGGCAGTATTACGCTGATTTACCGGCATGGTGTGTCTTCTAAAAAGGGCCACAGAAAAGGCTGTGGGTGGTGAGGAGAAAAATTCTGGAGCATCACTGACTCCACACCCAAGTCAATCAGTGACTGTCATGTTTTTGGCCAGGCTCGGTACAACCAAGGTGAAGCCGATACCAAACAGGGAGTGTCACCCTGGTACCCATTGTGTGCAAAAAAACCATAGAACAGCACCAAAAAGAGTGAAGCCATGCTGAGTAGGTGCTAGTGGAGAAGTGCTGTTAGAAATGAACATATCTACCAGACGGAGCAAAGAAGAATGTTGCTTTTGGGTACAGATTGAATTCAGAATACATGGAGCCAACCATAAAATAATCGCGTTTCTACTAAAATAAACCAAATGGGTCAGAGTTTGATGATATGAGGGTTGTGTAGGAGCAAAAGCTGCTGGAGAACCAACATTCTGAGGCCTAGTCCACACGTAGCCGGGTCTTTTTAAAAACGAATATCCGCCCCTCCAAAAACTTGCATCCACACCACCTCGTTTTAAAGCAAAACTCCGTCCACACGTACCCAGATAAATACGTTGTTAAGGACATGCCAGACCTGTAGGCGGCAGTACTTCCCCCGTTCTTAACCTCGTCCTTCGTCTGTGGTCTTCCGCAAGGAGCAGTAATTCCGCTTGCAAAAACAAACAAGCAAAAAGCGCTTGGACAATTGATAAAGCGAGCGCAACTCTGAGGGCATCCATGCTGTCGGCTAGTGTAAACACAGGTCGCACACATGATGTCAGCATTTTTTTGTCGCGGAAAGTGACGTTGCGGGCCTTAAAACTCTGGTTTTGCCTGTCCACACGCAGACACCCAAAATGGAGAAAACACAGATCTTCACTTTGGCCGGAGTTTTTAAAAAGATCCGTTTTCGTGTGAAAAAACTCAGTTTTCGTGTGGATGACAGGCCAAAACGTAGAAAAATATCTACATTTTGGCAGATCCCCGGCAACGTGTGGACAGGGCCTTAGATGACCCTGAAAGCTCCTGAAGATGCACCAAAACACTCGCCAAGATAATGTCAACTTCACCATGATAGTGATCCAGAAAACACAGCCTATCACTCAAAAGCTTCAAAGGAAAATAAAAGAAATTCAAAACCACCAAATACATACTCTGAATAAAACATACAATAAAGCAGCAAAACCTCCATCAGTGTAAAGAAACAACAGTCTTTGTAGACATTTTAGATATGACATGGCCATACAAAGATTCAAGTACAAAAAAGGAAAAGTCCAATTTCAGTAATGAAAAATGTAAAGATGTTTGTTGCACCAAACTTCAGCCACAAGGTCATTTAAACAATGAGCAAATGAACACAAGGCATGAAGCAATGGCTGAAAGGTAATATACTCCTGAATCATTTGGCTTTTAGATGAAACAGGAAAGAGACTAACTACAGAGCCAAGAGTAGTTTACATTCAGACCGAGTGTGCACGCTTTTGATTGTGGATCAACATGAAGTGGTCATCCCGTGTTAGAGACACAGGGGTAGGGCCCATGACTCTCTTAAGAGTCACCCTGTGTTCTCCTCCCCTTTGTGGAAGATAGTGATAAATCATTAATAGGCTCAACACTGCTGTGTCCGTGTGTGTGTGGCGGGGGGGGGGGGGGTCTGCCTAGTGCCCTCTGGCTTATATCACTGCAACACTGTTCACACACCGTTTCTGTTGCAGGCACATACACACATACACATAGAGATCATTCATCATAGGCAGCTGATGCATCATCTTGTTCAGGCTCATAAATTATTTCCTGCAGCTCAAGTCTGGCCTGGAAACCTGCCTTTCACTCCATGCCATCCACTCCCCCTCTCTAAGTACAACTCTCTCCCTTACCACTCTGTCTGCCTGCCACATCCTCCCCCCTCTCCAGCTATACTGATCCGGCTTGCTTTCTTCCTCTCTGTCACTCCCTGCCATTCCTCAGTATCCTCGCTCCAAACCACCATGCTCCCTCTGGCTCTGTGCCCCCATCACTTCCTTTCCCAGTCAAACTCCTCCTCTTGCAACAATCTGTATCCCTACTCTGCAGGACTTTGCTTGGAAATGAGCAAAACTCAGCAGCAGCAGCAGCAGAAGGGGCTGGGGTGATGTAGTGGGTCAGGAGAATGCATCAAAAACACACCGCTTGGAGCACATTTGACAGGTTTCTGGCACTGCGTCTCAGTGCTGTCACACAATTAACAGTGAGTGCCATTGGATTTGCATTTAGAACACCAGTTTTTGTCTTAAGCAGGAAAATTATTGCATTAAAAGTACTACTGACTTTGATCAAACAATGAAAAGCATCACTTTTCAGAGCTAAAGAAATCGAGTGGCTTATAAAAATTGTAAAAAGAAAAATATAAAATTCCTCCATGCCCCAATGATTTATATTTGCTCTTAAATTTTGGGGCATTTTTAAAAATCCAGCTGGAATTGATATTTTATGGAAAGAAAGACATGTCTTAGCTGTAACTAATATCCTGCACTATGATCAACACAGACACTTGTAAGTCAAAACTACAGTTTCCTTCTTGCCTTTGTAGCGCTGTAATCTACATCAGTCATTTCATGGAACATCCAAACTTTTCTCCACTGAACTGCTGGTAGAAACTCAAGTTATTTTTATTTGGCCACAAACACATCTGAAAGTGCTGAAGCTGCTCCACATCTGTTAGCAATAATTACAGACAACTATTGGTTAAAACGTCTGACTACGACTGCCGCCCCACACACAAAGTTCCCATTTTTCTAGCTTTCTCATAAAATAAAGGCTCTTTATATATTTCCATAGAGCAAAAACTAACAAGCTGTAACTTTCTTAGTAAACTAAACAAAAACCCATTTTGATCTGCTGAGCCATAAAAAAGATCTGTTTAATGTCTTATATTAATATTATTGATGGGTGGGGCTCCGAGTAGAGCCGCTGCTCCTCTGCATCGAGAGAAACCAGCTGAGGTGGTTCAGGCTTGTTGTCAGGATGCCGTCTGGACACCTTCCTGGGGTGGCGTTTTGGCCAGGAGGCCCCCGGGTCGACCCAGGACACGTTGGAGCAAGTACATCTCCAATCTGTCCCGGGAACGCCTCAGGGTCCTGCCGGAGGAGCTGGTGGAGTTGGCTGGGGAGAGGGTGGTTGTGTTAGCCTTTTTAACACAACCCAAAATCTCAGTAACATTTACAGGTTGTAATCTGTAGTCAGACCCACATATCTGCATTAATCTGTGGTATTTATTAGCTGCAATCGTTTAAAGACTACAATCTAATTGTTCTTGGTCAGTAAGGTTTGTCTTCTGCCAGTCTGAAAGGCAGCAGCCGCTTTCTGATTGGGCCGTGTATAATAATATAAACCCGCCTCATTTAAGTTTGTAAACCACAACAGTATCATTTATGTAGTTTGTTAGTAACTACAAAACCTTTGCTTTAGTTTTCATTCAAGTATTTCTAGTAGATGAGAAAATGATTGCAAGACGAAGTGCGATGTCTGCTTTTGTCTATGGAACAGATCTATTGTATATGTGAGGCTGTATCAGTAAGAAAATTACAAATCAATATTTTCACATTACAAATAGCTAAAGACAGCTGCATCTGTATCTGAAAAGAAATACTGGATTGCTTATTTTTAATACAGTATTATGTTTTGTAAAATTATTGAACTTTGAAAAAAGTGACAACACAGAATTGTTCTTGTTTTATTCCTTTATTGACCAAAAAGATGGGTCCATTTCAAGGCTGTTGCAGTCTCAAATCAGCTGTCCATTTTGCATGACTTGGTTCTTTGTTAACACAGAAAAGTGCTGTTTTACCTTCTTTTTTGCTGACATTTCAACCACTCCTGCGGTCTTCATCAGAGCTGGCCGCTAATGGTGGCGTCACTCCTTTCTCTGTTTATCTGTAGGCAGCAGAGGACGATGTTGCCCCCTGCTGCCTGCTCCTTCTCACCGATGACACAGTCCCATGTGTGATCCAATGTGTGGACCCCATCATCTCTGTTCATGGGTGTGTGTCCACGTCTCCTTATTTCTATGGCTTCCTTAGTCAAATTTTGTGTTTTTGTTGTTTGGTGTTTATGATCCGTGTGTTGTTCCAGTATATTTTCTGGTTTTCTCTTGTGTAGCGGTCTGTTGTGGCTGATTTCTTTATTGTACTTTCTGCTTCTTGTCTTGCTGCTCTTCTATGTCTTCGGCTTGTTTCCTTCTCACACTGTTTTCTATGTTCTGATGTTCGTGTGCTGAGTTGGCGTCCGGTTTCTCCTATGTGTATTTTATTGCAGTGCTTGCATGGTATTTCCACACGTATGTCCTGCTGATATCTTTTGTGTGTACTAGACTTTTCTAACTGTTGTGTATGGTTTTGTTGGTGTGTTTATGTTGTGTTGCGTTATTTTTTCTGTTATGCCTTTGAGGTAAGGAAGAGTTCTCACTAGGTTTGGTTCTTGTTTTCCTATATGTTTGTTTTGGTTGTTCTTTTTGTTCTGTTGGTCATCTTGTTTACGTTATTAAAAAGATGTGGTTTTATGTAAAAAGATGTTTTTTTTTGTTTTTTTTCCCATATGGTTTGGTGGTTTTTTGGTGACTTGTACCATTTTTTTTGTTTTAATGTGGTTTTGTGTTACATTTAGTAAACAAGTAAAATGACTTGTATAAAGGGGTAGGGACATATAAGTTTTGACTTCAGCCTACTCCTTTTCAGACAGAGAAGAAAAAAAAAGGGACGATGACATGTATTTTTTCTGTTTTTGTTTAAAAAAAAAATGCATGTTTTCTTTGTTTGAAATAAACTAAACTAAAAAAAATAATGTTTGCTCGGTGGTATAAGGTTCTGATCACTGACTTTTATGTATGGTAGAATCAGTGTTCTGATGTTCTGTGTTAAAAAAGAACTAAGTAATGCCGTTAGAAGAAACACACAGAATGAACGCACATAAGATCTATCCATTTTTCTTCTATTTATTTTCTATTGGATAAACAGAATGCTGCAACACTGGTTTGTATCTACAGAGCCTCTGGAAACTATTACTCACGAGGTAGAAAGTTGTAAGCTTTTCTGATTCAAATGCAGCACGTACAGATCTCAATGTTTTAATATAATGTCCCCATTTCCTGACGTTTTTTCTTTTTCTACATACACAGTAAACAAAAAAAAATGATTTAAAAATTCTGCAGATGTCCTCTTCTCATTCTCTTCCCCTGCTGTCAATCAAATGTTCAGTGGTTTCTAATTTAGTTTGACAGCTTGACAACTTACTCCTTTACCTCAGTCAGATCAACAGAGATTGAAATATCCAATACCCATCATCCACTAAGTGTTTCTGCAGAGGCTCGTGAGAGACATATACCTACACCTGCTGACTGACTCAGAGCAAAACCTGGAACACAAGTCCATCACTTTAAGCCATACCTACTGCCAATTCTGACTCACCATCAAACTAACAGGAACCTACACAGGTTCTCACAGGACATTTTCCTCTAAAGCACTTCTAGTGGTAGGCCAGGGCAGGTGTTACTGCTCATTCTTTACTGGCTCAACAGCTATAATAAATAGATACAAGAATGGCTCAAAACTGGTTAGTTTTACCTGAAGCGCCATATCGTTATCTTGCTTTAAACGTCTTCCACTTTGTTTGATCAAAGCAAAGTGCAAGCATCCTCGTCAGCTTAAAAGTCTGCGCTACATTTGAATCAACCATCACTATTGGCTAAGCGGTGGTTTGTGACGTTAGCCAGTATTTGTGATGTGGTTGACAACTGCACCAGAGTCTCTACCATGCCTCTGGCTGGCTCGGCCAATCACTAGCCGAGTAGGTGTGGTGAGATTGCTGAGCTTTCCTAATATATGAATATCAGCAAAATAAGACAACATCCACCTTTTCTAAGCTTGCTTTTTTGTGGCTTAAGTAATTAGAAACCTTTGGCTTAAACCATTTTTGAGCTAGATGAAGTATTGAACATTTATTCGATACATGAAGTGTTGGACATATTTTTTTCGGCACATGTTCCAACCAGCTGGGAATCTGACAACGCCATAAAGTTAACCATCCAAGGAAACTGTTTGGAACAATGATGTCTATGGAGAATCTGGTCCAAGATATGGAGGAGATAAAAAAGTCCTTGAATTTCATGTCACATGAGATAACTAAAGTGGCAAAACAGCAAAGCGGCCTACAGGAGGTATTGAAAGAAGTCAAGCAACTTAAGGCTTTAATACAAGAAAAGGACAAAAAAATTGAGCTGCTTGAACGGAGGGTTGACGAGTTGGAGCAACATTCAAGGTTGGATGATCTCTTGATATCAGGACTGGAAATACACCGTACCTATGCACAGGCCGCAGCCTGTGACGGGGGAAAAGACATTGAAATCACTGCTACTCATTCTCCAGGTTCTCCCTCACTTGAGGATCAGGTGATCAAATTTTTCAACAGCAAAGATATTGCAATATCCAGTAAAGACATTGTGGCTTGTCACTCATTGGCTCAAAAACATAGTAAAACATCAACCATTGTGATCAGGCTTGCCAGTAGAAAATGTAAAATGGAGGTGCTGAGGAATGCAAAAAAATTAAAGGGTACAAGTGTATATGTAAATGAGCATCTTACGAAAAGAAACTCAGAAATTGCAAGGCAAGCAAGGATCCTGAGAAAAGAATAGAAGATCCATGACACTTGGACAAGAAACTGCAAAGTACTGATAAAGCTAAATGGTCCCCCGGAGCAGGCAAAAGTGATGGTCATCAGAGATATTAAAGAACTTGATCAATACAAATGACATACGTCTGCTGTGGATCACCAAGGATGAACAAGAGGAAGACAACCAACTTCACGCATGGATGATACAACAAGAAGATATACGAAGAATCTGGATTATTCAACTCTCAATACAGTAAGAACAGAGACTGGTAATTCAAGTTATGAAAATTTACAATTGCAAAGGTTTGACTACACAGAATATAAACCACAGGATATGCAGGATGACATTGACCCAGATAACAATTTTTACACTAGAGTACAAAATCATTGTGAATACTATACTGAAGACCAGTTTGAACATAATGTCACTATAAAAGGTAAATTATCTGTTATACATTTCAATTGTAGAAGTCTAAATTCAAATTTTGTGAAGATTATGCAATGTTTGAAGCAATCAAATCATCCATTTACTGTAATAGCAATCTCTGAGACATGGCTCCAGGAAGGGAGGATATCTATGTTTCAAATTGAAGGATATAATATGTTTTCCACAAGTAGAGATTGCAAAAAAGGTGGGGGTGTGGCTTTGTATATTGATAAAAACTTTCAAAGTAGATTGGTGGGTGATATGACATTAGTTATGGATAACATTATGGAGTGTGTATCTGTGGAAATACAAATAGAAAAGTCTAAGAATGTGTTAGTCAGTTGTATGTATAGGAAACCAGGATCTTGTGTTGAAATGTTTAAAGAAAAAATAGTTGATATGTATGATGATATAATCAACAGAAAAATGTGTTTTGTCTGTGGGGATTTTAACATTGACCTGTTGAATCCTCAAATGCAAAATGCAAATACAGAGTTTATTAATTCCATGTTTAGTTTGGGACTGTATCCACTAATAACTCGGCCAACTCGAATTACAAAAACTAGTGCGACACTGATCGACAATATTTTTACAAATATTCTTGAATATGATGTGTTAAGTGGTCTTGTAATTACCGATATGTCTGATCATTTACCGGTTTTCACAGTTGTACAAAGGACAACTGTAACTACTCAAAGTGAATCTGTGGTTGTTACAAGGCTAAAAAATCAAGAAGCAGTAAATTCATTTAAAACTGACTTAATGGAACAAAAGTGGGAGGAGGTTTATGTGGAAGATGTAAATATGGCTTATGGAAAATTTTTAAATATTATAACTTCTCTTTATGAAAAAAACTGCCCTTTGCTTTATAAGGTGGATAAGAATAAATATGCTAAAAAGCCGTGGATAACTAAGGGGATTCAGAAGGCTTGCAGGAAAAAAAATAAGCTGTATAAAGACTTTTTAAAGAAAAGAACGGAGGAAGCAGAACAGAATTACAAGATATACAAGAATAAATTAATAAGTATTATGAGATCTAGTAAAAGAAATTATTATAGCAAATTATTGGAAGGAAATAAATCTAACATTAAAAATATGTGGCGCATATTAAATGATGTAATAAAAAAGGGTAGTGGAACCAATAGTCTTCCAAATATTTTTCTAACAAAAGACAATCAAGAAATTTATCAGTCTAAAGAAATAGCAAATGAATTCAATAAGTATTTTACCGAAATTGGGCCAAATTTGGCAAAGGATATATCAAATACTAAATTAGATGCTGATGCTGTGAGTAAAATAACAAATTTAGACAAAACCATATTTATTCAAGGCACAAATGAAAATGAAGTTATAACAGTTGTTAAAACATTTAAAAGTAAAAAGTCAGCAGATTTACATGGATTTGATATGTCGGTTGTAAAAGAAATCATTGAGATTATAGCCAAACCACTTACACATATTTGTAACCAGTCTCTCCAATCAGGAAGATTTCCTGAAAGGATGAAGGTGGCAAAAGTCATTCCTATCTATAAGGCTGGAGACAAACATGACTTTTCTAATTATAGACCAATTTCTATTTTATCTCAGTTCTCCAAAATACTAGAAACAATATTTCATAAAAGATTGTATGACTTTATTGAGCATCATGATATTCTTTCTGAACAGCAATATGGTTTTAGACGTGATCGGACAACTTCTCTGGCAATTGTTGATCTAGTGGAGAAAATATCTGATGCAATTGACAACAAACAATATGCTGTTGGGGTCTTCTTAGACCTGACCAAAGCTTTTGATACTGTTAATCATGACTTATTAATAAAAAAATTGTGTAGATATGGCATCAGGGGTGTGGCCTATGACTGGATTAAGAGTTATTTAGATAACAGATTCCAATATGTCCACATTAACAACACTGATTCACAGCTACTGACAGTGACCACCGGTATCCCACAGGGGTCAGTGTTGGGACCCTTGTTGTTTATTCTTTATATTAATGACATATGTTTAGTTTCTAAAACATTGCATTTCATACTATTTGCAGATGATACTAATGTTCTAAGTTTTGGGAAAGATTTAATAACATTAATGGACAAGGTTGAGAAAGAATTAAATGCATTAAAGTGTTGGTTTAACTTAAATAAATTAACTTTAAATTTAAATAAAACAAAATTTATCATATTTACTAATAGAGCAATTACAGTGGATACAAATCTCAAAATAAATAATACAGAAATTGAAAGAGCGAATGAAATAAAATTTCTTTGCGTAACCATAGAAAAAAAGTTAAGTTGGAAACCGCATATTGACTCAATTAAAGCAAAGTTATCGAAATCATTAGCAGTTCTCTATAAAGTTAAAGAATTTTTAGATGAAAAAGCTTTATATCTTTTGTATTGTTCCTTATTTCTGCCTTATTTCATGTATTGTGTTGAAGTGTGGGGAAATACCTACGAAACCCACTTAAAGCCTTTGTTTATAATTCAAAAGAGAGCAATCCGACTTGTAAATAAAGCAGCTTGTAGAGAGCATACACATTTACTTTTTATTCATTTAAAAGTATTAAAGCTAAGAGAATTAGTTACATTAAGAACTGCACAGTTTATGTATAAAGTGATGTATAATTTGATGCCAAAACAAATTCAGGATCTGTTCCAGATCAGAGAGAGTGTTTATGATCTCAGAGGGTATAAAATGTTTAGAAAGCCTAAAGTAAGAACTAAAATGAAACAACTTTGTATTTCTTGTGTTGGGGTTGATGTGTGGAATAAATTAGACCAGGAGCAAAAAGACTGTTCAACAATGGTAAAGTTTAAGGGTATGTTTAAATCAAATGTGATTAAATATTATGAATCAAGTCAATGAAAAAATGCATAAAACATTAAAGGTCTTTTTTTTTTATAAAGCTAGAATGGGGATTTGAATATATTCCCATACATTTCAAACATGATGTAAAAATTATGGAATCGGTATGCTATTCTAAAATTTTGTTTAAGTTCAAAGGGTTTGGGGGGCTGGGCTTATAAGCTTATGCTTCTGCCTGCGCCCATTCTTAGCATTGTGTAAGTTGTGTGTTTGCTTGTAAACCTGCAAATGTTTCTTTGTTATATTATATTGTACTATTGATTTTAATTTCTCATTAATTTCTCATTAAACTAGCCGATGCAGCTCAGGGCTGCTTGCCTTCCTCCCTTTCCTCTGGTGAAGGAGGTGGAGAGAAATCCTCCAGACTAGGAAGCGTGAATCTCAGTTACTGAATGGCTTTCCAGCCCGTTGGCAAACCCACTGCTTTCTGCTATGAACCAGGAGTTTTCCCCAGTGCTCTATAAGCCTAGCGAGTCACCAGGCCAAGTGTCCATGGTCACATGCTGCAACAAGTTTCCTTGTGCAGTTGTAGCCCTCAACCAACACCCCAGTGGCTGGAAATTTCAGCCGTAACTAACAAAATGTCAGTTGCAACTACAACCTCTACACACTAGATGTTGCTATAGTGTCTGTTACATATTCAACCTTTAAATGTGTTAGTCCTGCTTTTTAACATGACCTCACCGACCTGACCCTAAGTTCTGGAGCCGGAGACGGTTTCTGTACTCCGGTAAATAAGTGATCTAAAAGTAAAGTTTTTTTGTTGTGTGGTTTCTATTGATCTCTTGACCATTATGACACATAACACTTCCCTGGGGTTGTTGTTTTGACTTCTTGATTTAGTGTCGCTATAAATGAACATGGAGGATTTTCTCCTCTTTCTTATACTTAGCTTTCTTTTTCTTGTTTAGACAGTTCTGACAGTCCCGTCTGACATGGCTGAATGAGAAAGTATTACGTGTTTAGAGTTTATAGACACACCAGCAGTTAGCAAAGAAACATGAGTGGATGAATTTATATAACCAAAAGGAAAATGGTTACTGCACGCTGTCAGCTTGTACTCACTTTCTAATCATTACCATTGCAGAAAATTGAAAATGTGTATGCCAACAGCAACGAGATTGGTTGAAGGGGAGAATGAGCGATTTGACTTATTTATCGTTATTGAACTGCCAGAGTATGCTGATGGAAACTATCCCACTCCTCACACATGGCCTTAGGGACCAGAAACTTATCCTTAGACCCAAGCTGCCCCACTCCCTTTCCAAGTCTTCTCTGTGTGCTTTCCTTCTCTTGCGCTCTCTCAGTGTAAAGATATGCAGTCAAAGTGTTTCTGTTCTAATGAGACAGACCAGTCTACACAAATGGCCCTCATTTCACAAAGACATTACAATTGTTTATACAATAATGCATTATTTATTTGCTCTCTAATTATTTTATTAATTTATCCAAAAAATATAAAAAAAACAAAAAGCAGAGGACATTTCTGGCACTTGTAATTTTTCAAAAGATTTTCTTCTTTCAGCTTCAGTGACATGAATTAAAATCTGCTGTTATCTTTTGAGCCTCTTCTTGCTTCTCCTGGTCTTTTTGAATGCATCTTCCTTCCAGCTGAGTTGACAGTTATGCCCTAAACTACAAAGTAGTAGCTCCAACACAGAACTGAGAGGGTTAAATACATGAGGGCTGGGAGCTTGGGTGATTGGAAAACGAGAGGCAGGTGGGAGCAATTAACAGAGACACATGACTGAACAGAATGGGGAGACAAGACAGCGTGTGACACATTGATACCGGATGCTCTGATCTGGGTAAAGGACTATTTATGTGTCATGAGTTTAATTTAACTTTGTCCTTGTGTGAGTGCAGATGGTTATGACCTTGTCATATAAACGTGCTGAAACATATTGCAATCACTATAATCATGACATAACATTCATTTCAGACTTCAATAATTGAGCACAGATTAATGAAACATTTCATTATATTATAATTATTATGAGTAGCAATAAACAAATGTTTATTTAATGATTATCTAGCTTATAAGTTGTAGAAGTTCATATCTGATTTAGGAAATCCAGGCTGCGAGTGTTCCTTATATGGAGGCATGAAGAATCATGGAAGAATGGACCTTGAGGAGAGAACATTATTGTCGACACTTCATTATCTGTGTTCAGAGCTGCAGAGTCTCTGAGCTCCAGCAGATGGGATGAAGGCAGGCCAATTTAAAGGGGACACATGCAGTCTTGTGTCTCCTTTTTGACCAGATGTTGAATGGTCAAACTGTACCCCAAAACTGACCATTGCTGGACTTTACAGATGGGACCCTCATCCTATGTGCATAGCATGGCTCCCAGCCATTAAAACCTGGATGGTGGGAGCTTTCTTCAGCTGAATGAAGATTAGACTGAGATCCTCATCTGTGCCCCAGATAAGCTGGTTCCCAAAGTCAGAGACTCTCTTGGTCAGCTTGCTTCTCACACCAAACCTTCCGTCAGGAATCTTGGCGTGACCTTTGACCCAGCTCTCACCCTGGATTCTCAAGTCAGTTCTCTTGTTTGCTCTTCCTTCTTCCATCTCAGGAACATTGCTAAGCTGAGTCCCATTCTGTCTCGCTCTGAACTTGAGACAGTTCTCCACGCCTTCATCTCCTCACGCTTAGACTACTGTAACTCTCTTTTCATGTGTCTGAGCAGAACCTCCCTGAACTGTCTACAGGTGGTTCAGAATGCCTGTGCTCGGCTTCTGACCAAGGACGTAATTTTCACTTTAGAAGTGGGGGGGACATGGGGGGGGGGGGTATCTTTACAAAATGTTCTAAGGGGAAACAGGCTTCAACACAAACGGTTGCTTTCCGCTTGGTCCTAGAGCTCAACCAGTGTCAATTTAATATAGCGTAATATTGTTTTTGGATGGTAAAAAGTGCAGGGGTCAAAACTTGACTTTGGAAAAAGTGGGGGGGACATGTCCCCCCTGTCCCCCCCCAAAATTACGTCCATGCTTCTGACCAAGTGCTCCAAATATACCCACATCACCCCGCTTCTCCTCCAGCTTCACTGGCTGCCAGTCAACTTCAGGGTTCATTTCAAGATCCTGGTTCTGGTCTTTAGGGCCTTACATGGACAAGCACCATCTTACATTGGTGATCTTCTTAGTCCCTACACTCCCAGCAGGTCCCTGAGGTCCAGTGATCAAAGCCTACTGGTTGTGCAACGCACCAGGCTAAAGACCAAAGGTGACAGATCATTTGCTGCTGTGGCCCCCAGACTCTGGACCTCTCTCCCCCTGAGCCTGAGATCAGTGGACTCAGTGGTCTCCTTTAAAAAGCAGCTGAAGACTCACTTGTTCAAGCTGGCTTTTGTATGACCTTCTTCACCACTCTCTCTTTATTCTGCTCTCCCCACCTATTCCACCTTCCTCAGGATCCACTGATTTCCCTCTTTCCTATTCACTCTCTCTCTTTCTTAACATTTTTTCTTTTAAATCGCAATAGCAATTTTCGAAATGCTTTTTTATATTTTTACAATTTTTATATTTTTTGTTTTTGTGAAGCGCCTCGTGATTTTTATCTTGAGAGGCGCTATTGAAATGATATTTTCTTCTTTTTCTTCTTCTTCATGTATGGGTGCTGCTCACACCCAGGAATCGCAGGCTAACCCGCAGATATGCTCTCACTGCTCCTCTATGCCTGAGAAAATAAGGGAAAGGAGGCTTAAAGTGGCAGTGGCTAATGACAGGGACCCAGGCCTCGGCTCGGCCACGCCTGTAGGTGCAAGTGACAACCATCAGCTGCGAGCCTCCACAAGCTGGGCGGATATGATGGAAGAGGAGTCCCCGCTACCACCTCTGTTCGAGGGACTGTTGACAGCGGGCTGCTCGTGCGGGTGATAAGGAAGCTGAAGGTGATGCGAACTCAGACCTCCTCGACTTGGACATGGAAGAGGAGGAAGAGGATTCCACCATCCCAGCTCAACTCTTTAGGCCACCTAGCGGCACTGGGGTGGCATCACAGGGGGACGCCAATCTGTACGAGGTTTGCAGATGAGCAGCGGCGAAGATCAACATTCAGTGGCCGGCAGCCAAAGGGGCAGAAGGGGAGGAACGAGACCTGTATGATGGTAAGAGACTCCCACTAAACTCCTCTCCACCCAAGCAGCTCTTGCCGGCTGTCCCAGCATGCATGAGACAAATGAGTCATTACTGGTCCAGTCCATTTAAGAGCAAACTCCCCACCAAGGGATGTTCTAAAATGGAGGTGCATGGGATGGGAGAATAGGAGCTGGCCGAACCCCCAGCGGTGGAGCCTTCAGTGGCATACCACCTTCACCCCAACCGCAGATCAGTGTCAGCATCATCTAGCCTTGCTCTCCCATCTAAAATGGATCGTATCACGGCATCAATTTTTCAGAGGAAGTGCAAATATGCTGGACAATCTGTGTGTTCCCTCAATGCAGTTACTCTCTTGTCAGCTTATCATGGAGAAATCCTCGAGGAAATGGGTCGTCAGCTGGACTCCGGGGAGTCTAACCCTGTTTTATGGAGTGAAATTTGTGTGGTCAACAATCTCATCCTGCGCTCTTCTAGAGGAGCAGTCCAGGGCTGTGGGCATGGGATGGGATCGGCGGTTTCGGGTGAGAGAGCCTTGTGGCTAAACCTGTCAGGCCTAGGTGACACCCAGAAAGCTGATGTCACGGATGCAGCATATGGCCTTACCAAAGGTCTCTTTGGCCCTGCCTTGGAGAAGATGACCAAGACAAGTACCTGCAGAAAGCAGGAAAGTGAGACCTTCAATCTCTGCTTGCCTCATAAACATAGCCCTCAGCCAACTCAGAGACCCAAGCCTGGGTTTGCAGCAGCTGCCTTAGCTGCAAAGGGTCAAGAAGGCTAGACCACAGTGGTCAGCAGGTGGTCAGCCAAACTAGGTGGAGAACCCTCGCCCATGGGAGAAGCACTCCTTTGCAGCAGCAGCAGCCGCCAGGAACCGCTCGTCTCACCCCAGCGAGGGCAAGAGGAAGAATACATCCTAGCTATTCTTGCTTCTCCTCTCCAAAAAAAGAGGAGGTTTTCAGAGGAAAAAACAGGCCTCTGTGTTCAGGGTTCAAACACTCCTGTGGTTCCCAGTCCAGCAGGAGTTTTGTTTGCTTCTCCCTCAGAGAGACGAGTGTGTGAAGCAGAAAACCCAGTATCACCAAACACTTTTTAGTTTTCAAATGAGCACACAGTCACTGTCACCAAGCACTTTGCTCCCAAATGTGTGCAAAAATGTTCAAGGGGATCGCTTAAAAATAAAGACAGCTTTCATGCAGCCAGGCATTCAGCCATGGGCAGAAAGCTCCCCACAAAAAATAAACAAGCCCCATCAGGTCCCTTTGTGCCCAGCAGAGGGGTCCTCTCACTCTTCCCATGGGACGAGTTGAGGCTGCTCGGGTGACAGAGATGACGTCACCCAACAGCGGCCCGCTTTCGGCTCGGGCTGAGAGGTGGCGCGCATGCACAGCTCCCTCTTGGGTTCTGATGACAATTCGTCGGGAACACAGGCTTCAGTTTGCCTCAAAACCACCCCATTTCAACGGGATAATAACATCGGTGGCAAAAGAGGATTAGGCACATATCCTGGAAGAAGAAATCGCTTCACTGTTGAACAAAAATGCGATCAAGATAGTGCCAGGCGACGAGGCCCATCAGGGTTTTTATTCGCGCCATTTCCTCATTCCAAAGAAGGACGGGAAATCTCTCCATCCCATACTCGACCTGCATGAACACTTACGCAAGCACACTTTCAGAATGTTGACTCACAAAACACTCTGCCGTTTTAGTAGAAACCGAACACTTCTCACAACTGGGGTTCCACTAGGGGCAGTGGTGTCCAGAGTTACCATGACGACGAACGTGTCCCTTACAAGTTGGGGGCCACCTTGATGGGGAGAGCAGTGAACGGCGTTTGGTCACACAGTTTGAAACGTGTTCACATAAATGTGCTGGAACTCCTAGCAGTATTTCTAGCTTTAAAGCACTTCCTGCCCTACTAAAGGGACCGTCTGTCTTAGTGAAGACAGATAACACCACAGTGGTAGCTTATATCAACCATCAGGGTGTAACACACTCCCCACAGCTGCATTCACTAGCTAAGGAATTAATTGTGTGGTGCAGCTCCAGACTCCTCTCTGTTCGTGCAACACATGTGGTGGGCAGCTTGAACAGAGGGGCAGACCTTCTATCCAGAGGAAATCCTCTGTATGGAGAATGGAAACTCCACCCCCAGGTGGTGCACCAAATATGGCAGAGATTCGGTCAGGCTTCGTTGTGGCCATCCAAGCCGTGGGTGGCAGAAATAATCCAAGTGCTTTGGGACAAACCCTGGCCCCTGCCTGTCCGCAGGGATCTCCTGTCCCAGGCCAGGGGGTAGATTTATCACCCTCACCCAGACTGCTTGTCTCTGTGGGCCTGGCCCGTGAGAGGTGGAATCTGAGTGTGGCAGGCCTGTCCCCAACCATCATTGACACCATTCAAATTGCTAGGGCCCCCTCAACTTGCTCACTTTACAGCTGTAAATGGAGAGTTTTTGAGGTGTGGTGTGAAGAAAAACGCATTATCCCGTTTCAGTGTTCGGTGGTGGATGTACTCTGTTTTTTGCAGAGTCTGATGGACAAGGATAAAGCTTTCTCCACTATTAAGGTTTATCTGGCTGCAATTTCTGCAGGCCATGTGGGGTTTGGTGACAAACTCTCTCTTGTTCTGGAGGCCCTCTGTCATCATCTTTTTGAACATGTAGACGGGGCTGGATTGAAATTTCTTACTTTAAAAACTGCACTGCTCTTAGCCTTAACTACAGCAAAGAGCATGGCAAGGTCAGTCAGTCCCTCTTGTTTACAGTGGGCCCCTGGCCACACTATGGTGTGTCTGCGGCCCAATCCAGCTTTTGTGCCTAAAGGGAGTCGTCTTAGGGGCTCGACACACGGGAGGCGACAAACAACCGCGATCAGCGAAATTCGTCGCTGTCGCTTTTATTACCTGACACACGGGAGGCGGCCCGCGCCAGCGGCCAGCGGCAAAGCCATCTACGCATTCTGTTCCATGGCGAAACTGCAACTTCCGTTGTTTTGTTTGGCTGTGTCAGGTTGGAAGGAATTACGGTTATTTAAGCGGTTCCGAGTTAAAAAAGCGGTAGATATGATGTTTCACAAGGTGCTGCTAGAGTTATGTGAAATCTTACTTCTGATTTTACTATATAAAACATAATAATAATAATAATAATAATTAACTTCTCCTTCATATTTGCTCGGAAATGTACGGAGCATCCTGTCCGCTCATTGGTCAGTGAATGAAACCTCCCTTGATTGGTCCTCGTCCGAGTGACAGCGATGAAAAGTTGAAAATATTTCAACTTTCTGGAATCTCGTCGCTGGGTCGCCTGTGCACGACACGTGCACGAGCACAAAATTCACACGCACGTTTTTTGCGTTTCGCTTAGTAGGAGGGAGACCCGCGATTATCGCTTTGTCGCGCATGTCTCATTGAAAACAAATGGAGGAGAGGCGATGTCGCCTCCCGTGTGTCGAGCCCATTATAGCTGCTCCCCTGTGGAGCTGCTGGCTTTTCACCCACCTCCTTTTTCCTCAGCAGAAGAGCAGAAGCTTAATTGTCTCTGCCCTGTTTGAGCTTTAAGGGCTTATATGGGCAGGACTGCTGGTTTCAGAAAATCAGACTAGTTGTTTGTTTCTTGGACCATGGCCCATAAAGGCAAGCCAGTGTCTCACCAGAGACTGGCACAGTTGATACTAGAAGCAATAAGCCTTTCATATAGGTGTATGGGTGCTGAACCCCCTCTGGGGGTGAGGTCTCATTCTACAAGGAGCATGGCCACATCTTGGGCCCTGTTTCGTGGGGTGTCAGTCCAGGATATTTGTGCAGCAGCTAGCTGGGCCACGCCACTAACTGTTGTGCGGTTTTACAGGTTGGATGTGTCTCAACGTTCACTGGCGCACTCAGTGCTGGAGGCAGGATGCACAGCGTCTGCCAAGTGGTTAAACTGAATTTAGCTGCAGCCCACTTCGGGATGGACATGCAATCCGGGAGTGAGCCATATCTCCCATAGTGAAACACTGAACGAAGTTAGACAAAGAACATGGGGTTACGTTATGTGAACCCCAGTTCTTTGATAACACAGGGAGGTGTTTCACCAGCAATTCCCTTCTTGCTTTAACAGTAAGAAATCTTACGAATGAGTAGGAGGGGTTGGTTGGCCGTGGATATACTGGGTGGGTGGAGCCTGGGCACGGCACAACCGGTCTGTCAGGGACAGACATGTTGTCATTGGAGCTTCCATAGTTGGTCACGCCAGGGCAATTCCCATAGTGAAACACCTCACTCTGTTATCAAAGAACAGGGGTTTACGTTATGCTGTGGCGACTGGAGAGGAACTATGAAATAGTATTAAAGCTTTTGCTGTTTGAGTGTTCAAGTTGAATTCAAATAGAATATATAGTACATGAAATATATGATGATAATAATTGTATGTGTGATGTTAAAGCTAAAATGCAAAAGAGATAAAAAAAACTTGTTTACTTTATATCGATGAACTGGAACTTCATGGTGTCACACACTGAGTAGTCTCTGTACCACATTAGGCGAGTTGGGATCTAGTGAACCTAGCGCAGGTGTCAGCAACTCCAGTCCTCGAAGGCCACCATCCTGCTAGTTTTCTCAATCAATCAATCAATCAATCAATCAATCAATCAATCAATCAATCAATCAATCAACCCAGCATGTTTTAGTTGCTTCTCTGCACCAACACTTGCTTCAGTGGTTGAATCATGTGTGCAGCAGCTCATCAAGCTCTGCAGAAGCCTGGTGCCTCATTTATCAGCCGCTCTTACGCTCAGATCTGGGTGTATTTTGTGCGTAGGAACTAATATACACATTATGTGGTATTCTTCATTTTGTACTCGTGCATGGAAATGTTCCTACATATAAGAAAACGTCAGGCCATGTGTACAAACAGTATCTAGAGGTAGAACGTGGAACTGCAATACTGAAGGCCTCAGTCGTCCACACATGTTCCTCATGCACAAATTATTTTACCCAATAAAAAAATTATTTTGGCGGAAAAAAAGCAGTGTCACACAATTGTGGCTAAAACCTATAAAAGACACCTAAGACTGACAGACATCGTAACATGGCTGATCTTGAGTTTTTGGGAGGATTTGGCAAAGACGCCTGACTCTTTTTGTGTCTGGCGTCTCTGGCGCTGAACCAACCCAACACACCCACTACGGACTGATTGGCCAGCTGATGTTCATGCCTACCTTCAGGGTGAGGGCAGCATCAGCCAGCAGCTGCTGCCCACATGCGCAATTCATTATCAGTCTGGATGCAGTGGGGTAAACATCTTCTGTGACTGCAACCTGTTGCTCCAGCCATGGGAGCATAGGTTCATAGAGGTATAGGTTCAGAAACATTATGTGCCCAATGAGGTGAGCTGACTGAATGTACCGAATGACCTGATTAGTGTAGAATAAATGTTTTTAAATGCAGGTTTAGAGGAAGCTGGCCTTCTCGTGCTTTAAGTACTAGATTTCTACACCGTGTGTGTATTTATTTTAAAATATGTGCTTTCCCATAGTTTTGAGTTACATTGGTAACTGTTGTTGCATTTATGGACAAACTGGAGATTATTTACTCTCCTCAACAATTCAACCTGTCAAGTTCACTATTTACTGCCTATTGTACCACTTTATGGGTGTGAGATAAGAGTTAAAGGTGTGGTTGACTGAAAAAAACATTTTTATTATAATTTTTTCTGATTCTAACGGGTCACTCAAGAGTGTTTCATGCAGGCTGAACATGAAAATAGTCTCCTGCATTAGCTTCTGATAGAAAACAGACAGTGAAACTATAGGACTAGAAAAGCCTGACTGCTCTACGTTAAGCGGCCGCATGCTCACCCATCTTTACTCACGACAGGAAAGGCTGTTGTTGTTTTTCCCTCCAAGTAATCAGCAGAGAACTGTTAGCATTAGCAACTCCACCACACAGCAGAAGCTCCTCCAGGCTTATATTATTTATGGAGATATAACACCCATGCAAGTCAGTGGTAGAGTCACGTTGCTATTATCCAATCTGAGGTGAGATCTTAGGTGTGTTCTTGCTGTGTCGTGGTTCTAATTCCATACTGTCGTTCTTTTTTTAAAACACAGAAACTGTTTCTGTTTTAAAAAAAGAACGACAGCATGGAATGAGGATAGATGTTCAGATATAAGGAAATACTGCTCCAAAACCTGCCGTCTGAAGGTCAGCTGGGATGTGGGTAACTTCTAGTCCATAACCCCCGCCCCCCATTCATCATTCCTACCAGAGACCACTGCAAATGTATTGATTAAACACCTTTAATATTATTTAAAAAATAAAAAAGGAGACAAAAATTATTCTCTATTCATTCATTCTACATTTAAACTCTAAATGAGGTTTTCATTATTATCGTTGTTGTTATTATTGTTATTGTGCCAAAACAACAACATAGTCAACTTTAGGTTAATATTGAGGATGTATTTGCTCTACGTGCTTTATAGCCCAGCCTCATATGGAAGGTAAATGGAAGTGTTTGTTTTTAGGGGGCTCATTCCTGGGAAAACATCCATTTCTTTATTTTATTGCAAAACTAAATAAAGTTTTGTTACTTTACCTTGTTTAGAGAAACTAAAGTAAACAATAAAAAAATTAAATAAGATGCTGAAAAGAAGAAAAAGAAAAGAAAGCCAAAATATCTGTTTTTGTGTTTGTGCTCCATCTACTGTGTGTGTGTTTCTGGAGGGTAATTGCTGCTGAGGTCAGACTGCTGAGCAGTAAAGGGTTGTGTTTGATGCAGGTAAGAGTGTGTATGCATGCGTGTTTGTGTGTGTGTTTGTGTGTATGCATGTGTGTGTGTGTGCATGCATGTGTGTGACTGCTCTGCATGCCCTTGACTTGCAGCTGGCAAACAAGGCTTTAGGGCCCCACAGCTGCCTCATCATTACTGTTCACAGGGATCCCCTGCCACACACACACACACACACACACACACAGTGTGAGCCTTAGTCACAGCTACACAGACACAAACAGACACGCACAGAGACACTCACCCCTTCCCGCAGGCTCCTCATTAAGCCGGTGTAGGCGGTGGTGGGAATGAACCACAGTCCCTCTGGGGAGCCTCTCTTCTCCTCCTGGTAGAAAGGCATAGAAAGACAGGGAGGAAGGGTGAGAGGGGAGGGTGTACAGTTGGGGAGGTGGAGCAGTGGAGGAGTGGAGTGGAAATGGGAGAAAGGCAGACAGATAAAGTGAAGGAGATGGAAGTAGAGAGGAGCGAGTAAAGGGTGAGAAAAGGCCAAGTCAGGGAGGGGATTGGGGAGCACGAGGAGTCAAGACATCTTGATTACACGCTTCATCATCCCTGTGAGCAGCACGCTGCTCCACCTTCTAAGTAAAACCTGACAGTTGTTATTACAGAAAATACATTCATTAGTTTAAAATATTATTTTTTTTTTGTCCTCGAGACAATAGCTAAAATAAGCTTTAAGATGCTGTTTAAAGCTTCTTTTTTAAACAGAAATCACTCCTAAATATCACACAGTCATTTAAAACAGTGTTGTATTTCTTTAAGAAAACTAGAACAATGTCTGTGCATTTGTTTGGTTGAGACTACTTCTACTCAACGCAGTATAATTATGTGTGTGTAATAAAAACTGATCATTCCCCAAGCTGGAAGTTCATTTTTTCCTGTATTTTTGTGAAACGGTGATCTGCTCCTGCGCTGCTGTGCCCGAGCTCAAGGCTACATCTAACCTTGAGGAACAGGCAGCATTGTGAGCCCAAGGTAATCATCAGTGAAGGCTTCTAAAATAGATGATTGGATGGTTGTAAAACAGTCAGTTTTCTCATCTTAAAGGGATATTACACATTATTTCCAAATGTGTGGATTTCCTTCATCCAGGTTTTAATCCATCCGACTGCTGAGCATAATAAACTCATTTCATTCTGCGCATCAATCCACCACAAAACGAGTTGAAGCAACAGTATTCCTACCTGAAGCTGGAGAAGAAAGTGTTTCCCTGAACTAGTTGGTGTTTGAAATAAAAGAACCAGTCTTGTTCATGTGGAAGAGGATGCTACTCAGACAGATGAAGGTTTTTTTCTACTCTACAAAATCAGAAGCACTAAAAGTGTTGAGTCAGTTAACTCAAGGAAGAAAAGATGAAAACGAACTCCAGCTCCAGAGTTTGACCTTTTCTGGAAGAGTAATGGGGAGCTGATTGATTTTGAAGGTCATCCATCAGTCATGTAAATAAAAATCCTTGACTTCATTGACTTGCTTAGTCAAAACAAGGTTAAGCAGAAGTAAATTGGCAATGCCCTTTCTAATGAATGAGACCTTCTCCACACTTTCTTGTGATTTTCAGGAAAAAGGGTCAATTTCCCTTTAAGTCAGCATGGATTATTAAGCCAGTGTTCAATTCCATTCACTTCACTCAAGATTGGTCTTTCTCACTGAGGTAAATTTCCAACTCTGGCATGCGACATGAGTGCTGCTGCTGCGCATGGCTCACTCATTTAAAACATCATTTTACTTAAAAGTTAGAAAAGGGTGAGATTTTTGTTAAATCATACATTTTCTTTCATTTTGCATTCAACCAATTCTTAGAGGCTGGTGTTAATATCAGTTAGCCTGTTCTGCTGCTGTTAGGCTGCAAGTTTACAGGGTGGGAAGCAGATTGCGCATGTGTCAAAAGGTCAAGACCACTTGAAAAAGGCCCAGAAATCATGGTTGGATCTTAAAGTAAGTAAGCTTTAACATGCAACAAAAAGGAACGGAAGTGAAATAAAACATTTTCTGAATGGCAATCTATTGAGGACAACACGTAAGCCTGATTTATACTTTTCCGTCTGCGGGGGGTAGAGACATGCAAAACTATTATGGGTCAACACAACGGCTCTGCACAGCCGCAGTGACATGCCCAACTTTTTAACTGTCCATCAAAAGACTGCAAGCTTGATTGATGAGGACGTCTTTTCCTTTGAATTCATCAACAGCACCGCCATCCCACTCAAAAATGAAAGAGCACTGAAGATATCTAGAAGGGGAGAAGATTGAAGAACATCTCACAGAAACAGTCTAATGATAGTAGCAAACTTTTTATTCATGGACAGAAGTCACAGGAAACGTGGTTTTGGTGGTGGTGAATGCATGAAGAGATGCAAGAGAATGTTAAAAATGATCTGAAACACAAACACACAAGTACACCATAGGGAGCCTAAGTCACGCCCACCTACTTCCAGACCATGGGTCCTCGGAAGAATGAAAACAATAATGCAAGTCAACGGGGCTAAAAACGCTTTTTTCTAATTCTGCTTGTTTTGTTCCATGGATTTCACATATGATGTCTGAATTTTAAAGGGTGGTGGGGGGCTGGTGCCTATCTCCAGCGGTCAATGGGCAATCAGGCGGGGTACACCCTGGACAGAGAGCCAGTCCATCGCAGGGCAACACAGAGACACACAGGACAAACAACCATGCACACACACACTCACACCTAAGGACAATTTGGACAGACCAATCAAACTAACAGTTTTTGGACTGTGGGAGGAAGCCGGAGTACCCGGAAAGGACCCACGTGTGCACAGGGAGAACATGCAAACTCCATGCAGAAAGATCCCAGGCCGGGAATCGAACCCAGGACCTTCTTGCTTCAAGGCAACAGCTCTAACCACTGCGCCACCGCGCAGCCCAGAGTCAGTATATTGTTCATAAAATGAATGTAATTATTTTTCCTAAACTAATGATATATACAAGATATGAATAATGAGATGTGATGTGGTGGATGTGAGGTGTTGTGATGGAAGCTAGATGTTGTAGCAACCGTTCTTTGTATCTGAGAGAAATTGTGAAATCTGGGTGTAAAAGAATTTGTTGTTTGTTATAAACTAGAGTTGTTTTTTAAAAACAGCATCAGACACAATCTGTCGTGCCAAGTCTACGCACCCTTGGTGTGGAGGTTCTCGTTCGATCTCGGGGGTCGATGGTCACTGCTGGTGGAGTGAACTCTGATATCAGGAACCCGTAGACAGTTCCTATAGGACCCATCCAGTCTGAGATCCCTCGAGGTGAAGGCAGGAAGCTGGAATGCTTATTTGCATCTAAGGTTGATGTTTGCTTGGCTCTTAGAAGAGCCAGTTGTCTGGTATCAGCCGTAGCGTTGCAGAGGGGCTTTGACAGCAGGTCAAAGGAGAAGATGGTTTCAAAAAGTTCTTTAATATATATATAATAATAATAAATGCTTCTTTCCCGAAATGGCCGGTTCGAGAGCCAGTGAGAAACTGAATTAGCTGGGAAGTAATTCTTGTTTTCTTAGAGTACTTTGTTATGATTTCTGGCCAAGTTTGGCCAATCAGAATTTTACATGTTTCTGAGTATTTACCAACATCCCTCAGAAAGCCACGGCTTCTTGCAGACACAAAGATGTTCTTAACACACAGTGTTAAGAACCTTCAGTGTGTTAAGAACCTTTAAAACTCTTATGTGAGGTGCCTTTTAACCTTAATGAGTTTCTTATTGTAATGTGTATGAGTGTAGACAATGATTAACTTGTTAAATCAAACACACACTGATTTGTGACATAAACCGATCATTGTGAGAACAACATTCATTTTAAAGCCACCATTGGTTTAAGCACCGGTTACTCAAACATTTCATTTAAACTAGGGCTGGGACTTGATTAAAAATTTTAATCTAATTAATTACAGGCTTTGTAATTAATTAATCTCAATTAATCACATTTTAATCATTCAGGAAAATGTGCTCTCAAAGTAAAACTTTTAATTAAAATTATGAGATAGAGAATCAAACATTAGACATGGTTATTACTGTAAACTAAAGCTTTTAATAAAAAATGCATTTTAATTATTCAAATGTCACTGTGTGATATGAAACAAAACCCAAATCAACTATAATTTATAATTACAAATAGAAAAGACCTGCAAAGGGTTCCTGAGCCTTTAAATAGTCTCTCTGTTTAGTTGAATTACTGAAATAAATTAGACTTTGCACCAGATTCTAATTTTTCCAGTTTCACTTGTTTGTATAATTGGGAGTTTTTATTAGCATTTCTACTCATAATGTAGTAAAAACACATAAATAATAATCCTTCAAAATGACAGTAGAACAGGCACAAATATGATCTAGGACTTAAATGTACTAACTTTTAACACCAGAGCAGGCATGGCATATTCTGAGAATGATCAGGAATACTAACTGGTTCCAGTTGGATGACTGGAGGATGATGGGAAGATAAAAGATCATGGCGAGGAAATAATGATCTGACGAACAGGTGAGCGGATCTTCCTTACATGGGAAGTCCTGATGTCACGTTAAGAAGGGGATGCTGCAGAGTCTGCAGATTCACGCCTGCTGCAGAGAATCTGGTGTGATCTCCAGCCTGATCACAACTTTCTCGTTCCTCGCTGCCCCGATACACTTAAGCATCCGCCCCTTAGCTGATGACAGCTTCAACACAACTCGCTGCTTAATGATAGTAATGCATGTGATGTTTAGACAGAGACTCGTCTCAAAAACAGAATTGTTTAGAAAATCATCAGAAAAGTTTCAGAGTGTTTCTGTTTTAAATTAAACTTCTGTTTTCAACTGTAAGACACGTTGTTTGTGATTGTTTACAGAGTAGTGAGAACACGGAGCGTTCTCCCAGCGGAAGCCGGGTGCCTCTCGTTTGTCTGACTACTTTCATAAACTACTGTTAGGGCACAGAATTATTCTGTCTGGTGCTTTCAGCGCTGCACAGATGTTACGTAAATGTTAAAAATACAGCTTACCGCAACTTTTGTAAAGTTTCCGGTGCCACCGGGCAGCCGCAGCAGTGACGATCTCTGAAAAATGTCCGCGACACGGACTCCGTTGTTGTCTGGAAGTTTTTTTCCCAAGTTAAGGAAAGAGGCGGACGTGTTTCCTAAATCCTGCATCAGTCCAAGCAAGGCAACTTCTTTCTGTTTTTATTCTGTTTTAGTAGCCATTAGCACTGTGCATTGTTTTGTGCGTCGGTGATATTCAGTCTACGAGGAAATCGTGCAATGACAAAGGTTCCGCCGTGCTTGAAATGCAAGCTGCGATTAAATGCGTAAATTTTTTTAAAGCGGCATTTTTTCTAATTAATTAATCGTAATTAATGCGTTAAAGTCCCAGCCCTAATTTAAACATCTTGTTCATTCATCACATATGATTTTTGTAAGCTTGTGAGTTGTAAAATCATGGAGTCTTCACTTATTCAGAGTGAAGAATGTTGGCGTCTGGCTTTCATGCAGAGTGCATGAACCTTGGGTGAGAATGTTTGTCTGGATGTTTTGTCTTCTGTATGTCAACACGTACTGAGCAGAACCTTCTGGGTTTAGAAGGCCAAACAGAAAGTGGATTTATTTCTGTAGGTGAAAGGTTATTATGTAGGTCAATATAAAGGTGAAAATTGACCCTTTTGGACGTTACACTTGCATTCATTTTTTTGTTTTCCTAGAGACCCGTGAGCCGACCGGAAGGAAGGAGACATAGGCTCCACCAGAGACGTGACTCCAATGGTGACAGGATACACTCAGAAAAGCACTACGCCCTCAGTTGTCCTGGCGGGGAACTGTTTTGCAACACTCCCCTGGCAACAGAGAAGTTCAAAGGGAAAAGGTCTCCATCAGTGTGTGTGTTCAACTCTGCAATTGAGCTAACGAAGAAGTATAAATTAGACTTTAAAGAGAAACAGCAGCTGATAAAATGTCTAAGACCACATCCCTTTAAAAGGCCAAATCTGTGCATAAATGTGGAATATTGTCATTTTCTGTCAGGCAGGTCACACTGTCGTGATGTTCTGATGGCAGAGCCATATAATGATCACGTCGTTGAGCTGCATAAACAGGGTCTCTCCCAACGCCATTACTGCTGAAATGCAGTAATGGACTGTAAGACAGTCATTTGGACTTCCCTAAATGATCCTGAGAGATAATGGAACAAAAATGTGAAAGACCTAAAAAGGCCGAAGGATCCAATTTGCTGTCCATCAAGAGACTGGACGATCTTCGTCCAAACTTACGGCTGTTACTGGTGCTGACAACGGCCTAACCCTCAGACTGCATCTGAGCTGAAAACTCTCCTGTTCAGGCTGGCTCCGTCACCACACTCTCCTTATCCTGCGCTTTCTACCTAATCTGCCTTTTCCGGGATCCACTGATTTCCCTCTTAACAAATCATGTTCTCTTTCCCTTTTTTACAGTTTTAATCACAATAAAAAAATGGTTTTTTCCTCATTTTAGACATTTTTTAAATTATTTTTTCTAAATCCTTTTTATACATAAAATTTGTTGTTTTTGTCAAGCGCCTCGTGATTTCTATCTAGAAAGACGCTTTATAAAATACGGTTTTCTTTCTTAAGAAAGCAGGTCTAAATGGCGCGAGTCTAGTTTTTGTAACAAGCCACTCCTAAAGGTGTCCGTCCCCATCAGTCCCTGTGCAGCCTCTGATGATCTGAGCTTCAGCTCTTGCAGAGAGACGCTCCTGGAGCGCTGCGGCGCTTCGGTTTGCAGTCTCAGTTGATTTTGTTCACAAAGCAAAACTTACTGCCCATGTTTACTTTCATTTTCAATATAACTGCTGGCCAGAGCCCGGCATTAACTCCCCACATATCATGACACCCCTCTCTGTTGCGCCATGGTACAATGGCCGTTTATAAGACAGACCATTGCTGCAATTTGACAACCAAGCAAGGCGGAACGAATGCTGAAAAATTCATAAGATACAATTACAAGATACACAGTTGCAGTAATATTACGCCGATTGGTTGGCTTGGTCAAATCAAATCACTTTTATTGTCACGTCACATGTGCAGGTACACTGGTACAGTACATGCGAGTGAAATTCTTGTGTGCAAGCTTCACAGCAACAGAGTTGTAAAAATACAGTAACGTAAAAACAAGCAAAATATAAAAATGGCTAATCTAAGTAATAATATGTGTAGTATGTGTGTGCTAGTATTTTTTTTTCTACGTGTGTGCGTGTGAGTGTGTGTAGTGTGTATATACATTTTTACAAATGAATAAAGTAAACAATAAGATAAGAGATATAAAATGTACAGAGGCTGTTATGTGCAAAACTGTGGCATTAATGTACAGTATGGAGTGTGTAATGTTGGAGTTTCAGTAGTGAGGGTGAGGTGTCTGCGAAGTGTTCAGCAGTCTGATGGCCTGATGGAAAAATCTGTCTCTCAGTCTGATGGTTCTGGACCGGATGCTGCAGAACCTCCTTCCTGATGGAAGTAGTCTGAACAGTTTATGGCTGGGGTGACTTGAGTCCTTGATGATCCTCGCCGTTTTCCTCAGGCACCGCTTCTTATAGATGTCCTGGAGGGAGGGAAGCTCACCTCCAATAATCCTTTCTGCACACCGCCCTACTCTCTGGAGAGCTTTGCGGTTGTAAGCGGTGCTGTTGCCATACCAGGTGGAGATGCATCCAGTGAGGATGCTCTCAATGGCACAGCGATAGAAGGTCCTGAGGATGCGGCGGCTCATGCCAAATCTTTTCAGTCTCCTGAGAAAGAAGAGGTGCTGCTGTGCCTTCTTCACTGTATTTTCCGTGTGCACTGACCACATAAGATCCTCTGCCAGATAAACTCCAAGGAAACGGAAGCTGCTCACCCTCTCCACAGCGTCGCCGTTGATGGTGATGGGGGTGTGTATTCCTCTGCACCTCCGGAAGTCCATTATCAACTCCTTTGTCTTTGTGACGTTGAGGGTGAGACGGTTGTCCTGACACCAGTGGGTCAGGGCGCTGATCTCCTCCCTGTAGGCCGTCTCATTGTTGTTGGTGATGAGACCCACCACTGTGGTGTCGTCCGCATACTTCACAATGATGTTGGAGTTTCTCGTGGCCGTGCAGTCGTGGGTGTAGAGTGAGTACAGGAGAGGGCTCAGCGCACACCCCTGTGGAGCACCAGTGTTCAGTGTGACGGGGGATGAGGTGGTGCTGCCCAGTCTGACCACCTGGCATCTGTCAGACAGAAAGTTAAGGATCCAGCTGCAGAGGGAGCTGCTCAGTCCTAGATCCTGCAGTTTCCTGTCCAGCTTCGAGGGAACAATGGTGTTGAATGCTGAGCTGTAATCTACAAACAGCATTCTCACATACGTGTCCCTCTTCTCCAGGTGTGACAGGGCAGCATGGAGTGTCAGGGCTATGGCATCATCAGTGGACCTGTTGTGGCGATATGCAAACTGTAGAGGGTCCAGTGAATCGGGCAGTGCAGAGCAGATGAAGCCCCTGACCAACTTCTCGAAGCATTTGCTCACGATGGGGGTCAGGGCTACAGGTCGCCAGTCATTCAATGAGGAGATGGTGGAGGATTTGGGTACAGGGACAATGGTGGCCATTTTGAAGCAGGCAGGGACTACAGACAGAGAGAGGGAATGCCTGCAAGACCCTGGTGTGTCTTGTAAAAACAGCTATCATCTCTCCAGCGTGTACTGGATCTTCTTTAGGCCTTCTCCTGGTTGGACGTCCAGGAGGCATCCTAACCAGATGCCCAAGCCACCTCAACTGGCTCCTCTCGATGTGGAGGAGCAGCAGGTCTACTCTGAGCCCCTCCCAGATGCTCCATCAACTCCACCTATCTCTAAGGGCGAGCCCAGTCACCCCGCGGTAAAAACTCTTTTCGGCCGCTTGTATCCGTGATCTTGCTCTTTCGGTCACTACCTAAAGTTCATCACCATAGGTGAGGGTAGGAACGTAGATCGACCGGTAAATCGAGAGCTTTGCCTTCTGACTCAGCTCTCTCTTCACCATGACAGATCGGTACAACGCCCGCATCACTGCAGATGCAGCACCAATCCGCCTATCGATCTCACGCTCCAGTTTTCCCTCACTCAGGAACAAGACCCCGAGATACTTAAAACTCCTCCACTTGGGGCAGGACCTCATCCCTGACCCGGAGAAGGCATTCTACCCTTTTCCGATTCAAGATCATGGTCTCAGATTTAGAGGAGCTGATTCTCATCCCAGCTGCTTCACACTTGGCTGTTAACCGCTCCAATGAGAGCTGGACATCTCGTTCTGATGAAGCCAACAGGACCACATCATCTGCAAAAAGCCCAGACCTGATCTTCAGGCCACCCAAACAGATCCTCTCAACACCTCAGCTGCTCCTAAATCCTGTCCATAAAGGTTATGAACAGAAACGGTGACAACGGACAGGCTTGGAGGAGTCCAACTCTCACCGGAAATGAGCCAGACTTACTGCCAGCAATGAGGACCAAGCTCGGACACCGGTCATACAGAGACCTATCAGCCCTTATTAGAGGGCCCGGTACCCATCTCCTTGTTCCTCCAGGACCCCCTAAGTGAATAGAGCTGGTCCAGTGTTCCACGGCCAGGACGAAAACCACACAGGGTATCTGCAGGTTTAAGGGAGCCAAATTTAAGACTTTTTAAGACCTTTTTTAAGGACACTTTGACCAAATTTAAGCTATTTTTCTTTTTAATTAAATTTAAGCTATAATTTCCAGCTATTGCCTGGAACTGGTGCGAACCACGTCATGAACGTGGGATTAGCCATCCAGTTACCATTAATGTTGCACTTCCCCATGGCGCAAACTCCCACTAGCGTGCTCCTCTAAAAATAGCCCCCTTTCACAACCAACCGAATGTGTACGGTTCCGCTTATGCCAATATCATACACAAAAATGCTGAACTAACTAGAAATTCACGAAAATTTTAAAGAAATAACATTATCTTGTTCATTGGGTCTTTGGAAATTTAAGACCTTTGGAAACTATTTAAGGATTATTAGTCATTTTTAAGGATTTTTAAGGCCTTAAATTTGGAAAAGCAAATTTAAGACTTTTTAAGGACCTGCAGATACCCTGCCACAGTACTCCTCCTGAATCTGAGGTCCGCTGGACCATGCTTCTTCTACCACTGCAGAAGTATTGATGAAATGAGTGAACCACACATTTAATTTAGTAGAGAATAGAATGAGTTATGTGAAATATTCACTAAAACAATGTTTTCCCAATGCTGTTAATGGTGCTGCTGTACATGCTCCAGGGATGCTCATTTACACACCTCACGGTTACAGCACAGCTTTGCCCCCTTTGGGAAAAGGAGAGTATTGTGGAAATGTATTTATTTTTCATTTATTTAGGCTTCGAACTGGTCTGGCATTTGTGTTTACTATGCAGGGTCAGATCCAGGAAATGTAAAACACTCTCATAAAGTAGGTGGGTCAGCAAAATGATGCATTACACTGCAGCTGTGGTTTTGTTAACCATGCTGAAATCCTACAGCCTGCATCACAGATCCTTTACTTCTGCCTGAGACGCTGTGTACCCTGCAAACAGTGAATGTCTCATGGACGTGCACATCATGTCTATATTGAGTCCCATGAACCACACCACCTTCTGTAGGACGTCCAAACTTTGGGAAGTGGGTGCTGTCCCTTTCTGTCCAAGTCCCTCTCTATTGATTTAAATGATTCTGATTCTTTATTGATGAAATGTTCTTAGAATATATTTTATTCTGTATTGGATGGAAATAGAATAACCCACTTGGTCATGTCTCTTTTTACTGGTAATACCTGAGAAGAGATGAGGTAGAGGAACTCCCCGAGTGGCGGCAGCACAAACTGCTTCAGTTTACTGTTCCTGAGATTTTCCCTCAGCAGGTCTGTCATTGTTGACACAGCCTGAAAACAGTAAGAAACAGTTTTAAAAAGTGTTTTGGTTAATTACAACAAACAGATCTAAATAAATATAAAGACAAATTAGACACAATCATCGATCCGTGTGTTTGGTTTGTTAGGGTTAGGACAGACCTGTAAATCCTGAAATAGCTGTATTAACTTTCACCTCTGCGGTTTACCGGCCGGTTCATTCCAGATGAGCTCAGGCAGCAGACTCAGACATAAAACAATCAACCTCTGCCTTCCGATCAATATCTGTGGCACTATCCGTAATAGAGACTGTAATCAATTACTATGCACCTGAGAGGATTCAGGCTAGTGCAAACAACCATATCACTGCCAGTGAAATAAACTCAATGGGGTTTTATGCACCTGACAAGAAATACATAAAGGTGTATTAATTAGGAAAAGAGAAGAGAAAAATCAATAGAGGTCCTGAAAAATGAACGGTCATGTGACACGAGACAAAGACGTCCATCTGTGGTCCATCAGTTTACTGTGAGCACTATGTTTGCAGAGTAGAGACGCAGAGTGAAGCTTTAGACCTTCTGCAGGTTTCATTTTTAATAACCTCTGGAAGAAACCCTAAAACACTGCTGTTTGTTGTACTCTGCATGTGTGTGTGTTAACACACACATCACACTCAATTCACCGAAGCACACTTGGCTCTGCCGTTTCCCACCTGAAGCTGAAACTTTCCAGGAGCAGAGCTCAGCTCTTGTCATTTGGGACTCTGCCCGTTAAAAGACGAGCAGGACTAACAGGACAGGTTCTTCACACCAGTTCTGCACCACTGCTCGGCGTAGCTGAGAAACAACAACCATGAGGTTTTCTAAGACTGTGGCCTAGTCCACACGTAGCTGGGTTTTTTCAAAAAAGAATATCTGCCCCTCCAAAAACTTGCATCCACACCACCTCATTTAAAAAAAAAAACTCTGTCCACACGTACCCGGATAAATACGTTGTTAAGGACATGCCAGACATGTAGGCGGCAGTACTTCCCCCGTTCTTAACCTCGTCCTTCGTCTGTGGTCTTCCGCAAGGAGCAGTAATTCCGCTTGCAAAAACAAACAAGCAGAAAGCGCTTGGACAATTGATAAAGCGAGCGCAACTCTGAGGGCATCCATGCTGTCGGCTAGTGTAAACACAGGTCGCACACGTGATGTCAGCAGTTTTTTGTCACGGAAAGTGACGTTGCGGACCTTAAAACTCCGGTTTTGTCTGTCCACGCGCAGACACCCAAAACGGAGAAAACGCAGATCTTCACTTTGGCCGGAGTTTTTAAAAAGATCAGTTTTTGCGTGAAAAAACTCCGTTTTCGTGTGGATGACAGGCCAAAACGTAGAAAAATATCTACGTTTTGGCAGATCCCCGGCTACGTGTGGACAGGGCCTGAGACATTCGGAGGGTTTGGATGCTGTTTTTCCCAGTATGCATTTCTTTTATAACTTTATTGATATTGGTTAAAATCTGTGGAGTTACACCAGGTGAGTGCCCAAGCCTTAAATTAAGCAAACTTCCATCCATCCATTTTCAATCTGCTGCTATTAATTTGGACAGTGACTTTGATGACCATGATCCACAAGATAGCAGTACTGATGCTCCAAATGACCCCCCAGATAGAATTACGTGGAGTTTAGCTGCATCTTTGTTAAAATTAGAACATTTTTCCATTGTACCAAGCAAAGCAATCAATAATTTTTTGGTAGAACTTCACCACTTAACCGATTGTCTCTCAAAACCATATACTGAAAGTGTTCTAGTGGACATTTTTCAGAAGTATGCGCTCCAAGTTGACAGAAGTGTAATAGAGGAGATAATTTCCTCTCTGTGCTCTGCAAGTCCTCTAAATAAGGCCATTGAGAAGGGTGGCACTTTGAGTTCTACACATCAACGAAAGCAATATTACAAGGCTAACTTTAATGTTGTGGAACCAGTTGAATATATATTAGACCCAAAAGAGAACAAAACATTGCAGTATATCCCAATCCTAGAATCCCTTGGAGTGCTCCTGAGTAGGAAGGATGTTGTGGACAAGATTGTTACTGATCACGAAACACACAGAGACACAGAGGCCGGAAAAGAAATTTTGTACAAGTCTTATAAAGATGGCCTGCATTATAAGGAAAACGGGTTGTTGTCAGGTGAAGACCTAAGTTTATCAATTACTTTGTATGTTGATGATTTTGAGGTCTGTAACCCTTTGGGCACTTCCCGCAAAACTAACAAACTTTACGCTGTCTATTGGATTCTGAATAACCTACCCCCAGGGTCTCATTCCAATTTAACCTCAATCCTCTTGGCCATTTTGTGCCCAACAAACAATGTAAAGTCGTTTGGTTATGATAAGGTTTTACGGCCCCTATTACGTGACCTAAGAACTTTGGAAGTTGATGGCATTTTTATTCCACAACTGGAAAAATTTGTGAAGGGCACAGTGCAGACTGTTGTTGCTGACAATTTGAGAGCACATGGATTAGCAGGCTTTGTTGAGAACTTTACAGGTCCCTTCATTTGTCGTTTTTGTACAGCACCAGCTTCAGACATTCAGTTGCATGAGGTTAGGTCAGGGACTTTCAGCCTCCGAAATAAGGAAGTGCATGAAGCCCATGTCAAAGCAGCCCTATATATATATATATATATATATATATATATATATACATAGCCATGCCCTGATGTGGGGGCTGGGGGGTGCGTCGACATGGTCGGGACATAGAAGGGCTAAATAAGTTTGGGAACCACTGGTATAAGATCAAATTTGGGGGATTAAGAAGGTTTTTTTTTAAACAGATCATAATTCCATTTTCTTATTCTTTTGCAACAGAGTGTGAAGTACGACCATGACAACTCAAGCCATTCTTAGCGTCATCCTTGGACCGGACAGCAGTCAGAGGGTCAGGATTGCTGCTGGTCTGCCTTCAACTGTTGCTGAACTGGAGACTGAAGTAAAGACTCAGTGTAAAATAACTGAAACATTCAGACTACAATTCACGAATGTGCTTTTCGGCAATGAGTTTGTGAACTTAAACTCTATGGAAGAAATAGAAAACAAGACAACAATAAAAGTTGTTCACACATCTTGCCAACCTCAAGACCAAGCTGAAGACAGCTTTTCATTTCCATCAACTAGTGCTCCTGATTACACCTCGTCCAGTTCAGGTGACAGCACAGTGATTCTGTCATCTCCAGAGTCTATGTCATCACGATCTTCATGGCCAGATTTGTTCTGTGTTCCTCGTTTCACATATGATGCTGAAGTTGAGCTTGGGAAGGCCCATGTAGCTTTCAGAGAAAACGGGATGTTATTGATCCCTGATCCAAAGCTGAAGTCTGACATACTGGAAGGATTGATCCAGGAGATAGTCAAGCACACAGTCTATCTCACAGATGAAAAGTTTGACCTAGTTGCAGAGGCACTCATCCTGAAGCATCCATGTTTAAAAGAAAGAGGCTCACCCAGTGGCTATGCAGGATGGAAGATGAGCCTAAACTACAAATTGTCAAACTACCGCACTCAGCTACGGAAAGTAGGATGTACTGAAGTGTGTGTCAATTCTTTGAAAAATAAACCATCTGGGAAATGTTCCCCTGCTTTTGACGTCAAGAAACCAAAGAGAGGTGAAGTAGATTACTGCCCCTCTTTTCCACTCGGAGATAGTGAGAAATCCCTTGAGAAGCTGAGGATCGAACTGCTTTCTGATGTAAAGGAGCGCAACAACAGAGAAATGATTAGAGAAAAAATGAGCAGAACATTTGCCTTAAGAAGACAAGAAGTGATCTATGATGCTCCAATGATCAGTGAGGTACAAGAGAGATGGTTAGCTCTTTTTGAGGCAGCAGAGGTAATTGAAAAAGCCTTGACTAGCATTGTCAAACACATTAATGTATAATGGCAGGGTTTCCCCAGAAAACTTTCTAAAGCCTAATTTATACTTCTCTGTCAGCTCCAGGAGGGAGAGACATGCACGCATGGACAAAGACAATTTGCCCTCATACTTCTCTGTCTCCTGGGGAGTGTTGCAAAGCAATTCCCCGCCAAGACAACAGAGGACGTAGCACTGTTCTGTTGTATCCGGTCCAAGATAGTGTGTTTATATTGTGTTTTTATGTATTTAAGAGACTTTTTGACACGGACAGATTTGTCACTCATCCTCCTCTACCTCTTCATGCGCTCTCCACCTCTAAACCCACGTTTCCGGTCATTTCCGTCCACAAATAAAATGCTTGCTGCGCATCTTTTCACTCTTCCAGGCACGGGAGAATAAAACTTTCATATTTATATAATTTTTCCGAGAGGGTTTCTTCAATCTGCTCCGTGTCTGCTGCTAAATATCCTCAGCTCTCTATGTTTTTGAGGGTGCAATGGCAGCGCTGTTGACGACAACAACGTCTAGATCAATCACAAGCTTGTGTTCTCTGCCTCAATGTACAGGTGTTTAGAAAGAGCTCGACTCCGTCCGTCCTTGCGAGCCAGCTGGGGAGCCCTAGAAAAGACTGATGATGAAGTTGCGTGCGTCCGTCCCGACGCGGATGGAGAAGCATAAATTAGGCTTAAGCCCGGCAGACCGTGTAGTACACAGGTCGTTTTCTGTACCATTCGTTGTGTGGGGGTCAAAGCAAAGCCTGCCAGGTTTGTAAAGCGCTGGGGGAAACCCTGAATGGTAATGTTTCACCTTTTTTGGGATGTGTCTCCAGAATGTTTGGATCGCAGACTACTAATGACAAACTATGCACAGTAAATGCAATCATATGGCAGGCAAGTGTGGTTTTAATGTTACAAATGTCTTTTAAAGTCTGTGGGCTGTGCTACTAACTAAACGTTGTGTCCTTCAAATAAATGCAGAGTTCAAAGGCATCACAAGCATGCCTCTACAGTCACGATTTCTGTCACAGCTGGACCTTCTTTCTGAAAGTTTGACGAGAGTGTTTGCAAAGCGATCTGGGGAGCAGGGCAAAAAGCTTAAATGCATAACTGCCACAATGACGGTAAGAACTTTTGTAGATGCATTTAGTAAAACATCCAATGTAATGTTGAACTTTTTTTTAATTTTATTTTTTTAGTGTGGACTAATTCTACTGAATGCATTGTTTTATCATTTTTATATGATAATTGTCCAACAGCTGTTGCGGCTACATTGTGACTAATCGCTGTGTGTGTGTGAGTGTGCGTGCACACGTGCGTGCTAAACTGTTGTAGCGTAGTGCCTTGGAGGATCTTGGACTCTAGAAGATGTTATATAAATACAGACCATTTACCAAAATCTATTTTCTGTGTTATAATCCTTAAGGATGACACTGATGTTCGAAGGGAGTCCCTCATCAAATGTCTCTGCATCTATCTTAATGAGAATCCGGATGACTTGGTGCAGGAATTTGTGGCGAGTGTTTTGAGTTGATTGTGGATTAGCAAAATTTCAAAATGCATCAATTTAACTCAGTAACCCATTTGCCTTCCTTATGTTTGGAAAAGGTGATGTCTGTGCTGATATTGGAAAAAAATGTTACATGTGTCACCCTAGGGTTGGGACGATAATCAAATCAATTAATCGTACGATAGATAAAAATGAATTCGATTTTTCCAGGCTCAATATATCAAGGTTAAGAAATGTACAACTGTATTTATTATCATCACCAGGGTTTCCCCCAGCGCTTTATAAGCCTGGCGATCCGTCAGGCTAAGGGTCATGCCCCGCCCCCCTCCCCGACCCTACAGTGTCCGCTGACACGAACGGCGCAACGAAACTAGAGCCCTCCGTCAGCTGATACAGGTGAAAAACAGCAGCGGAAAGTGTGCAACCCCCCACTCACGGAGGAACGCTGCGGGACGGATCCGCCAGGCTTAACTCATTTTCTGGGGCAAATCCTGCATTACTGAAGTGCAGTCTTGGTTGTTGACACTGGATAGGTCATTGCATCTATTGTTTTGGAAAGACAGGGTCTTTTATTTTTAATCATTTTTGGTTTAATATTTTCTAACAAAGTGTGTCCTTTTATGGGCAGCAGTAGCTCAACAGGTTCAACGGGTTGTCCAGTAATCGGAAGGTTGCAGGTTTGATCCCAGCTAAGGCCGAACGATTCTAGAAAGTTATCCAATAGTGAATTTTATTTTTTTCTTCAATATTGCAACTGTAATTTAATTCACAATTATTTTCTCAAGGGGCCTCTCTCATATTTTTCAACTAACAGAAGCAAAAAATACATAACTGGGTTTGTTGTGGGCCAAATGTCTTTCCAAGAAAAACAAAATGAAATCTTGTAGACTTCAGGGTTTCTGCTATATGTATTTTGCAGTGGCGCGCCAAGTGTCCTTGTAACCCCCCCCCCAACCCCCACCCCAAAATGTTGATGGTTAAAGCAGAATTGCAGGGCACTCTTTAACTGCTATTCTGCCCACACATGATAAATGATAAATGACCCGCACTTGTATATCGCCTTTCAGTGTAAGGACTCTACAGTGTATCATTCATCCATTCACACACACTTTCACACACTGGTGGTAATGAGCTACGATGTAGCCACAGCTGTCCTGGGACGCATTGACAAAGGCAAGGCTGCCGAGCACAGGCGCCACCGGTCCCTCTGACCACCACCAGCAGGCAAGGTGGGTTAAGTGTCTTGCCCAAGGACACAACAGCTGAATTCTCTGTCTGGAGCCGGGATCAAACCTGCAACCTTCCGATTACACATGTGTAACTAAAAGTGAAACTGCAAACATTATATATAAATATGGTTGGAAAAAACAAAAACTTAAAATGTTTTCTCTTTTTCACCAGGACCTTACTGAGGCCACTGCAATGATTGCTATTGAGAAAACCATAGTGGGCATCTACATCAACAGAGATGCACCAGACAATGACATTTCAGATGTTGGAATGTTGGATGTATGTAGCCTAGTGAACTAGACCAAATTCTTGCTTTGCAAAGAATGGTCTAGGCATGCTCCATTGGAACCTCCGCAGCTCCTACCAGGACTCTGGCTAGCCAATCACAGCTCTCTAGAGGGGTTTCAAACACATAAAGAGCTGTGATTGGTCCATAATGGTGGGCCAATCATAGTGCTCTATCTGCTTAGTGAACAAATCACAGAGCTTTATCTGCTTTGTGGGCCAATCAGGGCACTCCATATGCCTGGTGGGTGGGATGATGCAACAGAGTGAAACAAGATTATGTCACATTCATTGTCCAGTGGAATGCGGAGATCATTTGAAAGACAACGGTAGAACCCGCCCCACAACCGAGAGCCGTCAATGGAGCATGGCCAGACTAAATAATACATTCATTTAGTCTGGCTTGCCAGGCTAGGATGTATGGTCATTCTCCTGGATCTGGACAATGTGGCACTTGCAACAGCCATGATCTTTGGACTTTTTTACAGTTTGAACATGACCTACCCATCACAGCCCCACTACATTTTTGAGGTGCTTCAGAAGGTGGTAATGGAGTTGCATGCCACTCAACTACCCAGAAAAGCCCCAAACCTCAAGACAAAATTAAGCATGTAAGAAAAGCTCATAGTTGTGCAAATGAGGTGGTTAGCTCCATGGGAAGGCATTTAAATTTCAGTTTTGCTCTCACCTTTTAGATGTTGTTTACATTGAGATTTTACTGCTATTAAGTTTGCTTCACTGTTAAGTGGATTGTGAGCAGTTTTTTTTCTGTTACATGTACACATATTTTGAATATGCATCATTCAGTAACTTTAGTTTGTTTTTTGTTCTTTGTTTTTCCCTGAGTGAAGAGCTAAAGAACTGTTAACTATGAAGTGTATTATCGAGGCAGCGGTAAAGAAAAAGTTAAGTTTAATGCAGTTATGATGATGCTGTTTTTGGACCGAGATGTTAGTACAATATGTTGGAATATTTTATACTTGCTGTATAACTGTTTATACTATAGCACTTAAAGGTTTTGTCATTCAACAATTTCTTTTAGATTGAGAGAAAATTGGTAGTATCATTAAGATAGTATAGAAACATATTTACCATTTCAGTAAATATGTATTTTAATGGTAATGGAACAAAACATTTCTGCATCAGAAATGACTTGAGTTGTTTCTTTGTATTGTTTAATCTTGACAAAGCAGAATGTTTTTGTTCTCTTCGATGATGGTTACTTTTTTTTTTTATTTTATTTTCATTTCCATGATGTGACTTGAGTTGAAGTAGAAAAAATTTAGTATTTGACTTTATAATATATTATGAAAATTGAATATGAAGAAGACATGTAGTAATAAAAGTGACCCATTAGTATTAGAGTAAGTTACAGAATAGTGTTGGAACAAAGTGAAACAATAGTGTTGAATTAAAATGTTTGAAGAGCTCAAATTACTTAATGACAACATGTTTCTATCAATTTGTATTAACACATAATATACATGTTTGTTTAAAATGAAAAACGTATGTTAATTCTACTTAAACGTCTGACTTGCAACTAAAGCAAAACAATTGTGTGCAACCACTTTCCATAACTGAATTAAGTAAATCCTACAAGTTTGTTTTTTCAGTGTACGCTGGAGCTACCACCAGGGACAAGAAGAGGCTGCAGCGTGTTGTACGCTCTGCTGAGAAGGTCATTGGCTGCAAACTTCCCTCTGTACAGGACCTGTACACTTCCAGGACGTTGAGGCGTGCTGGTTTATTGTGCTTGTTTCAAATTTTTGTTTATCATTTATCTTTTTGCACCAAGTACCGCAGCAATTTCCTAATGTTGATATTGCAATAAACCCTTCTGATTCTGATTTTCCTAACCCAGAAGGAACATTTAACGGTTTTCCAGTCAAGAACCACGTTTCCAACAGCTTCACACTGAACATTGAGGTGTGTAAATGTCAAGCAGAACCAGATGATCTGTAAAGAGCAGAGATAAGAACCCTGAGGTTTCCAACCATCAAACCCTCCACTCCACACATTGAGGTTCTGCCCATGAGCACAACAAACATGATCCGAGACCAGGAACAGCTCTGGAGGAGTCCACTCTACACATGTGCCTGACTTAGTGCCATTACCAACACAGACACAGCTCTAGCTTTGGTTGTACAAACACCGGAGCTTTTAAAAATGACCCTGCATCTTATTTTCCAAGAGCTGACAGAATGGACAACCAATCACACACACATGAGTCCTTCAGCGAGGATGAATAACTGGTCCACTGGTCCATGACTGGATGCAAACTTGCATCTATGAAATGATCTCGCATGCATAAACACACATCTTTGTGAGTGAAAATGAGTCAGTCCTAAACTATATTTAAAGACAGATTTGTGATTGGTTACTGAACAATAGTGTAAATCTGTTATTATCAGTGGTCACTAGTGTGTCTTCACTTAAAACCCAATGTGAGCTCATAAAGGAAACAGTTGTGTATCGGCTCATTAAGGGGGATCTCCTCCATAACATCATGGTAATGGTAGCTACAGTGGCTCAGAGGTTGGGTTTCTGGTTTGAAGCCCTGCTCTGTCCATGTCAGTCATTGTGTCCTCGGGCAAGGCACTTCTCCCGCCTTGCCTGTTGGTGATGGTCAGAGGGATTGGTGGCGGCTGTGGTCGGCAGCCTCGCCTCTGTCAGGGTAGCTGCGGCTACAATGTAGCTCATCACCACCAGCGTGTGAACGCGCGTGAACGTGTGTGAACGCCTGTTGGACGTGGGTGAATGAATGAATAACTGGGTGTAGCGCACATGCTTCAAAGTCCAACTTAGAAAAGAGTGATCCAAATCCAGGCCATGGCATTTACAAACCTGATCTTCAAATGCCAAAGTTCCCTCTAGATTTACCAAGTTGTTGTATTTTATTAAAACTACGACTGATGCATTTAAAATGGAAAAGCAGGCAACAACTTATTGTCATGATGTGGACCCAGACGCAGGTGAGCAGGCAAAAGAACAGTTTCATATGAATAATGGCAGGTAGGATGATACAGCAGGTAGACAAAGACGAGTGCGAACAGAGGCTTTAAATACAGGAAGGAGTCAGGAAGGTGGGTAGGATGCCGAGGGGAGACGGGACAACACGTCAGAGGGAGAAGGAGCAGATCCTCACACATATGAAGCAAATATAGTCATTTCAATCGCTGTTGCACAGGTTTGCTTAAAGATTATGTTGACCAAATAGTTCAACAACTCTTTATCTTACTATAAAAATGCATCTTCTACTTTATAACCCCTAAAACCTTTAACACTGCTATTTAACTCACTGGAAGGGTTATTCCCAAAATCTCCCATTAGTTCCTTTCTGGATCTTGAACCTTAAAATCTGCGTTCCTAGAGATTGCTCTGAGCTTTTCAGATGTCTTAAGCCTCCTTATCCCTGTGAAACACCCAGCACAGCCACGGCATTATTGGTTAAACTCCTGGTGAAACTACAAAACGTAACAAGTGATGATTAATGACGGGAAATTATACGTGCTCTTGAAGGCAGTTTTCCTCCAGACTGAAACACAACTCCGAGGAACGAGCTGGAGACAATCAGACAACAGCACGACAGAAAGAAAAGAAAGGACTCGTGTGCCATGTTTGCGTAAGTGTGTATATGTGTGTTTATTGGAGGGGTGAGTGAAACATACAGCAGTTACCATGGTAACTAAACCCAGCCCTTACACGCCAATCAGCAGGATTGCAGCAGGAGAACCCCTGCTGAGCCAATACTTGCACAAAGGGAAAAGCGCGAGTGTGTGTGTGTGCTCTTTTATTGGTCAGCCGTTAGCATCTTAAGTATACACACACACACACTGATACAGAGCACTGGCAAGCCCAGACACACACACACAGACACACACACCCCAAGAGGAACAAAACAGCACACACACAGAGAACTATCTACACAAAACCCCTGCTGAGAGCTCACACAAACATAGTTCAAAAGAGCCCATGAAACACACACACACACACACACACACACACACACACACACACACACACACACACACAACTGTGAAGTGCTGTCTGACAGCAGCTGAAGAGAAGTAAAGGAGAGCAAGAAAAAAGCTGTTCCGCCATTTGTCCACAAGTGTACTGAAACAACATATGCCAAAGTCGGCCATTTTGTTAATCGCTGTGTCGACTCAGCAGCAGAGCTGTAAAGAAAGTAAAACTAATGGAGCACAAACAATGACAGACGAGAGATAGGAATTCCTGGTGTCAGAACAGATTTCACTGTTCATCACAAAAAAGGTGGCTGAATGGAGGGGGGGGGGGGGGTCACAAACTTTGTTCAGGAATGTTAACTCAAAACCACTTTTAAACTAACAGTTAAACCCTGTGTGTGTGTGTGTGTGTGTGTGTGTGTGTGTGTGTGTGTGTGTGTGTGTGTGTGTGTGTGTGTGTGTGTGTGTGTGTGTGTGTGTGTGTGTGTGTGTGTGTGTGTGTGTGTGTGTGTGTGTGTGTGTGTGTGTGTGGACACAACTTGATAAAAGTAGCAGGCTGAAATTCCTGTGCTGCTTTAATTCCTCCTTAACTTAGGATCTGGGTCTTTAGACCTCTTGTGGTCGTGATGACAGCTAATGCTTTCTACCGTCATGCAAAGCTACCTGTCAGTTCATCACTGAATCACCTACCTGTATAATGAAGTATCACAAGGTGAGGTGAACACCCTGACACTCATGTATATGTAGCTTTGACACAAGCTTGTCTAACAACTAACATGATGATGAAACTGCTCAGAGTGGCCGTCCTCAGCACCATAATGTTCCACACAACATTACGAGGATGTCCAGTAAACATCCCAGTACCAAGAAGCTAACCAGTGACGTCCAGCATCCATGCCCAACATGCAGGAGCTGCTTGTGGGGTCTTTTGCATCGAGACGTGGAGATCAATCCTACAGCTGAAATACGGTATGTACACCACAGGTGTCAAACTCCGGTCCTCTGGGGCCGCTGTCCTCCAGGTTTTAGTGTTTTCCATGTTCCAACACACCTGATTTCAATCAGCAGGTGATTAACAGGCTTCTGGGGAGCCTGATGAGCTGCTGAACAGTGAATCAGCTGCGTTGCAACAGGGAAACAACAAAAGATGCAGGATACCAGTCCTCGAGTACTGGAGTTTGATGCACACTAACATTAATATTATTATATCTATTATGATAATATCTCAGAATGATTCTTTCTGTGTTATTAGCTCTACTCTACATTAAAGATTTTGTGTCCGCAAATGTTCTAATCAGAGCAAAAACAACAAGCAGAAGAAAACAAAACTGTAAACATATGGAAAAGTCTCAGATTTGAAGGTGAGACAATCAGAAGCCAGTAGATGTGTCAGTGTGGGTAGTCATGACTCCTCTGGATGACACCTTACAGGGCTTTACTGCCACCTTATGGTACAAACGGGAACTGCACAGTTAGAAGACGTGTTCAGTCTGACTTTTTGAGCTGATTTTTACTTTCTTGATTACTGATGAAATGTTCCTAAAAACAGCAACAGCAGGAATAAATCTTCCTGCCATAAAAAGTTTATGTTGCTTCCTGTGACTGCGTGGTTCTGCCGCCCCGGTCCACACTGGTGTTACATAAATAAAATCCCCACGTTCCATCCTGTTCCCATGTTTAATACGGCTGTAATTACAAAGGAGCTTGTGCTTTTATAACAGTGGTTATTTTCTTACAGGGTACGAAAGTTTTTTTTAAAAACAAAACTAAAGAGCGTTCTCTCTGAGTGCCTGAGTTTGTTTTACTAATGTTATAAAGTTATTATTATTTATTTGAAACAGATCTGCTCACTATGCTCAGGCCAGATTAATGCTGATTTAAAACGCTGTGTGTGTGTGTGTGTGTGTGTGTGTGTGTGTGTGTGTGTGTGTGTGTGTGTGTGTGTGTGTGTGTGTGTGTGTGTGTGTGTGTGTGTGTGTGTGTGTGTGTGTGTGTGTGTGTGTGTGTGTGTGTGTGCGTGATCTTCAGACCTCAGAGACAGAACTGTCCTCTTCCAGGAGATCACAGTGCAAAGCCAGAAGACCCATCAGTCTGAGGACCTTGCTCCGCCTGAAAACCATTGTAGGTGAACATTAACACAGATCGTTCCAGCAACACTATCGACAGATCTAAAACAGATAAAAGCGGATCTGAAGCTTGAAACTCTTCGTCTTCGTCTTCGTCTTCCTCCGCTTATCCGGGTCCGGGTCGCGGGGGCAGCATCCCAATTAGGGAGCTCCAGGCCGTCCTCTCCCCGGCCTTGTCCACCAGCTCCTCCGGCAGGACCCCAAGGCGTTCCCGGACCAGATTGGAGATGTAACCTCTCCAACGTGTCCTGGGTCGACCCGGGGGCCTTCTGCTGGCAGGACATGCCCGAAACACCTCCCCGGGGAGGCGTCCAGGAGGCATCCTGACCAGATGCCCAAACCACCTCAACTGGCTCCTTTCGATCCGGAGGAGCAGCGGTTCTACTCCGAGTCCCTCCCGAATGTCCGAGCTCCTCACCCTATCTCTAAGGCTGAGCCCGGCCACCCTACGGAGGAAACTCATTTCGGCCGCTTGTATCCGCGATCTCGTTCTTTCGGTCATTACCCAAAGCTCATGACCATAGGTGAGGATTGGGACGTAGATCGACCGGTAAATCGAGAGCCTGGCTTTCTGGCTCAGCTCCCTCTTCCCCACGACAGATCGGCTCAGCGTCCGCATCACTGCAGATGCTGAACCAATCCGCCTGTCGATCTCCCACCTCCGGGTCGGGGGAGAGGTCCTACCTCAAGTGGAGGAGTTTAAGTATCTCGGGGTCTTGTTCACGAGTGAGGGTAGGAGAGCTTGAAACTCGTCTCTTTGAACTTTTCGCTACCATTTCCTGTAATTATAACATTTATGTTTCCTCCTAATGTGATGAAGACTTACACATCCCAGTTGGGAGCCTGGCGTAACTGCTGCGTCAGCGCTACGAGCTGTAGACATTAAAGAGGCAGAGGGAATAAAAACAAAAGCATTAACATTTAGAAGATGCCACTCGAGTCACATTTCTCGAGTCCTACCAGAGAGGAGTTCATCAGCCTGTTGGCTACGACTGTGTTTCCAGCCACACAGCAGAGGTAGCACAGCAGGTTGAGCCTGGATCGAACAGCTGTAGACTGAGCAGGAACATTAGAGGGCAGGAGAGACACGGACGATTTCTGTTCCTCAAAGCAGGAATGAAGTTGTAAAATAAAGGCAGTCCACTCGTCATCACTCAGAGAGAGCAGCTTTTCCACTGGAGAGGACAGAAGATGAGAAATCTATTTTCCAAGTGTGTTCAGGGATCTTTACTTCCTGTGTGACACTTAGCTACCAATCATAAAGCATACCTGAATAAGCGGGGACACAAAGGGTTTTGGAGTCGAACCGAACAGGAGGACTCTTGAGGATCTGGTAAGGTAACCAAGTTAGTTGTCCTTATATTATCTTGGTCATGTTGTCCCGTATCCAGACAACTTCAAACTCTAGAAGCAACAGACTCTCACCGTGTCTGGATCGATCGTCTCCGATTTGTTTCCGTTAGTAGGGGTGTAACGGCACGCTAAAATCGTGTTCGGTTCAGTTCAGTGTTTTAAAGAGTTTGGTTTGATTAATTTTCGGTATATATATATATTTTTTTTATTTATTCAATAATATCTGAAGCGGCTCCTATAGTTAGCAGAAGCAGGTGTCATCCCAGGCTGCTGATCTAGCATGATGTCTTTAATTACTTCACAGGTTATTAGTGCAGCTATGAGCGTCACACTCATACAGACAAGTGTTGTGTTTGACTGTTGATGCTCCGTGTTTTTATTTCTGCAGCGAGCCTTAAAAACTCACTCACACCGCCTGCAGTTTCTTCTTTAAAACTCGTATTAAACAACGAGCTTCCTCCACGCCGTATTTTTCCTTGTAGGATGAAAACATCAACGGTCACGGGGAAAATTCAGCAGACATGTTTGTTTACTTATTTGCCGCTGTGGGCCGGCAGTGCAAGAGATGGGAGGGAGGGGCGACGCGTCTCTACGGGCTCCAGCAGCAGCGACAGCCAGCTGGTTTGATCCGCTCTGAAAGGCGTTGATCACAATTTGCAGGTCACATTTTTTACACAGAGATCAGGCACGTGCAGCCATCATGTGTCACTGAATACAGCATCCGTGCAGAAACTCGCCTAGGAACTTTTATCCGCTGCTCTTAAATCACGCAATTAAAGATTCATTATTTAACGAAAAAAGAACCGAAACGGTACGCAACTGGACCGAACCGAACAGGCCGAACCAAAACGGTTCAACACCCCCCCCCCCCCCCCGTGAACCATTACACCCCTATCCATTAGAAGTGTGATTAGGTCAAATAACACATAAACACACACAGTAAACAAGTCGGTACCTTGGGGTTGTCAACAATAGGAGTCACATTCAGATCAGAGTCAGTATGGAGAAGACGTTTCACACACTTGGTCACGTCGGCACCGGCGTTAGTCTGAGGACAGATCATAAAAACCAGAGGATCAGAGGAGTCCACAGAGTTAGAGGTCAGATATTTTGTTTGAACAACAATAAAAACCTCAGGTGCTGAGCTCTGTTCTAGAGAGTCCGACAGGCTGCAGCTGCAGGAACAGGAAGAGGTTAATTATACATAAACAAACATGGATTTCATACAGGCCATCGGTTTAGCCACTGATCAATATTACCGGAGAAAATAAAATGAAAAGTTCCAACAAATTATAACTTTTAAATCCATAATTAATATTGTTGTTTCAGTCAGCAGACCTGAGCAGGAAGATGAGCTCAGTGTTGTCCTGGTCCTCTCCGCTCTTCGGCTTCAGCCGAAACACGTTCTCTAAAGCAGCAAGAACACCAACAGTTCTTTAAGTACGTCGTAAATGAAGACTTATAATATAACGTAACGCATGCAGCAGTGGAACACGTTTACTGTGGTGGAACGCGCGTGAGCTGTGGTGGAACGTGAGTGAGCTATGGTGGAACATGCCTGAGATGTGGTGGAACGTGAGTGAGATGTGGTGGAACGTGCGTGAGCTATGGTGGAACGTGCGTGAGCTGTGGTGGAACGTGAGTGAGATGTGGTGGAACGTGCGTGAGCTATGGTGGAACGTGCGTGAGCTGTGGTGGAACGTGAGTGAGATGTGGTGGAACATGCGTGAGATGTGGTGGAACGTGCGTGAGATGTGGTGGAACGCGCGTGAGATGTGGTGGAACGCGCGTGAGCTGTGGTGGAACGTGAGTGAGCTATGGTGGAACATGCCTGAGATGTGGTGGAACGTGAGTGAGATGTGGTGGAACGTGCGTGAGATGTGGTGGAACGTGCGTGAGATGTGGTGGGACGCGCGTGAGATGTGGTGGAACGTGAGTGAGATGTGGTGGAACGTGAGTGAGATGTGGTGGAACATGCGTGAGATGTGGTGGAACGTGAGTGAGATGTGGTGGAACGTGCGTGAGCTGTGGTGGAACGTGAGTGAGATGTGGTGGAACGTGAGTGAGATGTGGTGGAACGTGCGTGAGATGTGGTGGAACGTGCGTGAGATGTGGTGGAACGTGCGTGAGATGTGGTGGAACGTGAGTGAGATGTGGTGGAACATGCGTGAGATGTGGTGGAACGTGCGTGAGCTGTGGTGGAACATGCGTGAGATGTGGTGGAACGTGCGTGAGATGTGGTGGAACGTGAGATGTGGTGGAACATGCGTGAGATGTGGTGGAACGCGCGTGAGATGTGGTGGAACATGCGTGAGATGTGGTGGAACGTGCGTGAGATGTGGTGGGACGCGCGTGAGATGTGGTGGAACGTGAGTGAGATGTGGTGGAACGTGAGTGAGATGTGGTGGAACATGCGTGAGATGTGGTGGAACGTGAGTGAGATGTGGTGGAACGTGCGTGAGCTGTGGTGGAACGTGAGTGAGATGTGGTGGAACATGCGTGAGATGTGGTGGAACGTGAGTGAGATGTGGTGGAACGTGCGTGAGCTGTGGTGGAACGTGAGTGAGATGTGGTGGAACGTGAGTGAGATGTGGTGGAACGTGCGTGAGATGTGGTGGAACGTGCGTGAGATGTGGTGGAACGCGCGTGAGATGTGGTGGAACGTGCGTGAGATGTGGTGGGACGCGCGTGAGATGTGGTGGAACGTGAGTGAGATGTGGTGGAACGTGAGTGAGATGTGGTGGAACGTGCGTGAGCTGTGGTGGAACGTGAGTGAGACGTGGTGGAACATGCGTGAGATGTGGTGGAACGTGAGTGAGATGTGGTGGAACGTGAGTGAGATGTGGTGGAACGTGCGTGAGATGTGGTGGAACGTGCGTGAGATGTGGTGGAACGTGCGTGAGCTGTGGTGGAACGTGAGTGAGATGTGGTGGAACGTGAGTGAGATGTGGTGGAACGTGCGTGAGATGTGGTGGAACGTGCGTGAGCTGCGGTCATTTCCACTCTTGCTCCCTCTCACCAGTTCTTTCCTTCCCTGCCTCCTTCTGCGGGACCCTGTCCTGTTTTGACGCTTCACTCATCACATGTTTGGCTTGAAGGCCGTCAGTCTCTGGGTCACATGACCTCGTATTTGTTACATTTGAAGAAGAAAGTTTATTTGACTTCCCGTAGCCTGGCTGGCTGCTGGACGTGTTGTCTGTCTGTCCTGGACGGAAAAGGCCCGGTGTGTTTTTGCTTCTGTTGAAGACAAAATAAAGTTTATTTGTGTGTTTCTACATGTAGTAAAGCTGCTGCTACAAAGTCTCGTCCAACTGCAAAAAGTTATTATTAGAGAATGAAAATGCAGCAACACGCCTTAGGTTAGAGTCTCCTCCCTTGCAGCCATTTTCTCCTCCCTTATCAATGTGTTCATCCCCCTTTGCATCGTCTTCTTCTGCCTTTTTTATCTGTGCCCAGAACGGGTGATGCAACAACTCTGGCCAGTTGAGCCTACAGACAAAAACAACAAAAGTAAAATCAACAGTTATTCTGTCATGAAGCTTTTAACACACCTCGGACTCTGAGCCGTTTATAGAAAAGTGAACACCTGCTCATTAGTCTGAGCGTTGGCCGGTCAAGTGGCAGCAGCACAAAAGCATCTAATGCCACTCTAGAGCTTTGTTGTTCACAACAAATGGAAAAAGGAAAAACAAAAGTTATTCATGGGAATACCGATGGCAAGAACCGCTGGGGTGCATCTGCTAACAAAAATAAAGAACATGTATAAAATATTTGAATAATCTAATCTGGTATATTTCTGGAGCAAAAATCTAAATTGACATTGAGATTTTGTAACCCTGTATAAATGATGCTGATGGTGTTGGTCTGACCTTTTATCTGGGTCTTTGTTCAGTAAGCCTTTCAGAAGACTCTGGAAGTCCTGACCTACAGAAAACAAATACGGTATATATGAAAACAGAAAAGAACATATGTGTGTAAACATCACGGACATGCTCAAACGCGTGTGCTGACCCGTCTGCCTCAGAGGTGGTGGCTCCTGATGTAAAATCATCTCAGTCAGGTCAGTGAGGCTATCTGAACTAAAAGGAGGTTTACCTGCAAAAGGTACAGTGCAGTATAAAATTAGCATCACACTGAAATGGAACAGACTGTATAATAAAGTGATGTTAAGGTTTCAGTGGAGTTTGACGAACTAAATCTGTGTTTAGCGTGATGTTTAAAAAGAAAGATGAAGAAATATTTACTCATAAAATCTGATTCAGAGTGACTTTCCGTGCATGCACGTGTTTTTGCACGTATGGAATGAGTACCTGCGCACATGTAGTAGAGAATACAGCCCAGAGCCCAGAGGTCAGACCTCACACTGGTCTCGGATCCCTGCAAAACCTCCGGAGCGCTGTAAGTCGGACAACCTGTTAAGAAAACACAAGCATGGTCTTAAAGACAAACCTGGCAAAGGAAAGCATCACAACATAAAGGTCATGAAGAACATTAACCCCTTAAACACCCAGATTTTACAGATCTAAGATGACAAAACAACGGCTGTTCTCGGTTTTCCTTCTCCACCTTTCACCGTGTCCAGTAGGCCTGGGGCTTTCTCATCCCTCCCAGCATCCCTTTCACTGCTCTGAAATCCGTGATGCAACACTGCACAGAGTCAGTCATGAGCTGCTCTTCTTTAATACTGGCTGCCGATAAGCCATTGTTAATATTTATATATATATATATACATATATATAATCCTTGGTAAAATCTCACTGAGGTGTTTAATCTCATTTCCAACGGTGACCTGGTCCATGAAAGCAGCGTAAAAAGTACAAAGAAGTTTACACAAACAAAACACTATATCCAGAAGATCAGAACAAAGAAGCACAAACATTTCTAGTTAATCAGAGTAAGGCAGCTACATCCTCCCAGAGAGCCATTTTCACGGTCCTTCAAGAGCGAAGTTATCCCATCACTGATCTTTCTTCTAATCTATCCTTGAAACTATTTTAAAACAAAAGTTTTACGTCACTCCGGTGAAATCTTGGCCTTCCTGGTATTACCAGATTTAGGAGCATTACAGCTTCATGCTCATCGTTTTAGTGATTTTTTCATAGGTGACTAAAGAAACCAGTGAAAACGACGTCCTTGTGACAGGCTGTTTGTAACAAAGAAGAAAACGTCATTCATAAGTCCATCACGCTGATTTATTTGGGTAGCTGGGAGCCCTTTTATGCTTGACATCTTCAAACAATGAAGTTATCCTTAAACTACCCCAGCGTATTTGTTCTGAGTCACGGTTCAAATAGACCAGCTACAGTTATTTTAGTTTTCCTCTTCTTTAATTACCAATTCAACGTGATAAAATCTGACCTTGTAGTTTTTTCCTCAGATGATCAAAGTTTTCTCGTCTTTCTCCAGCTTCCTCAGATGTAGAAAGCAACTTGAAAATGTCCTCCAGCCTCTCTCCTTCAGCTTTGGACAGGTAGAAGTTACTAAACTTCAAAATACCACTACCATCCAGAAGGATCTGAAGAAGGAAAATAAGCCTGGAATGATATTCTGTGTACCTTCAGTCCTCCAGCTTTATGAATGCAGATGCTAACCTTAGCAGGAGTCAGGTCTGACAGGATGACTCCTAATTCATGAATGTGTTTCAGTCCTTTGACCAAGCCCCATCCAAAGCTTCTCACCACACCTTCCGGCAGCCTCCCATCACGAGCAATTACAAACTCCAGGGAACCACCTAATAAATGCAATAACTAATTATTTCAGCAGAAGAAGAAAATCAATCTAAGAAAGCATTGAAGATAATATTTGCCAATATTTTAAAATCTATAAAATTAAATTGAAAACTGTGAAGGAATGAGTGACTAATGACTTGCTGACCTGTACAAAGCTCAGCCACAAGCCAGAGGTGGTTACTCGTCTCATACCATTCATAGAAGTGCGTTATATGTGGGTGCTCCAGATCCTGGCTGAGTCGAACCTAACAGGAGAGAATACTGACAAGCCTTTTCCAACATGACTCCAGCTTTGTTTGCTCAGACTTATCCATCATTTATTGTTTTATTAATTATTGGTATCAGATCTGTCCACGTCACCCAAACCGACTACTGCTAAAAGTCTGGTTTAAAACGGACTCTTACATGGTTGGTGACCAGAGGTCTCTTGGACTTATCAGTACAGATTATGGCCACATAGCTGAGATGGCCCTTTCTTCTTCCTTTATACACAACAGAGGTCCGGCCGGTTCCAAGCTTCTCGTACAGGATAAAGTTCTCCATCTTCTGTCAATGAATGAATGAAATGTGTAATTTTACTCAAACATCTACAAAACCAGAACATCGCACCAACTTAGGCTGTCACTATAGTCAAAGTAATTGTAGAAACGGCGCTTACAGGGAGGCTAGCTGATGTAAACCGGTGCACACCTGTCCCGTTACAGAGGCTTAATTCGCACAAAAACGTGTAACCTACGTGCTGTAAGCAGCAATAAAGTATGAGGTTCCGAATGTCACCTCATAATAAAGAACACCAGATATCTATATTCTAGCTAAAGTCACCTGTTCACGGCGGACTTGTACGTGTAAAGCTAACTTTAATGGAAAAGTAAGACGCTAACGGATGAGGGTGAAAAAGTTCGACACAGCACCGGCAACCGCTAGCAATTGCGATAAACTTGAACGCGAGTATATATTTTGAGACGTTTCGACATAGAAACTGAGATCATGGGAGCTACCTTGTGTATGTATTAACAAGTCACAACTTTTATATTTTTCTGTGCAAATAAAAGGTCCAGACCTCTTCAACCACCCGTCGCTGTGTTGGCGTAAGGCTGGTGGGTGACGTATTTTAGGGGGAGTTTCGGATTTACTTAAAAAAATTAACGTTGCTCGTGCTAATCATGGCAAATTAAAAAGTACATGAATTATTCCTTGTATTAATCACATATTTATACTTATTATTAACTCAAGCAGAATGTCTGTTGTTCTATGATTAGGTTTTAAAATGGGATACGAACCCACCTTTCAATGGAGTATTCCGGCGTTGCTAGGATACTGGGCCTGACGATAACAGACGGAACATGGATACTCGGAAAATGTCTGTTTTCTGTTTTCATAAAAAATGAAATAGTAAATCACAGAAACCAATCATTTATTGATGTATTTGCAAAGTCTTACCTTCATTTAAATACATATAAAACAATAAAAATAGCACTCCAATTTCGCTGTACCCTGCGAATGGAAATAAAAGGCTATTCTATTCTATTCTATTCTATTCTATAATTTTGATACGTGCACACTGTGAACCCCATCTTCCACAACAGAAAACATTAGTTTACAAAAGTAAAGGGACGTTTGCGTAAAAAGAGAAAATAATCAATTAAAAGAAACTTCTTCTAATTCACAGTGGCCGGCGTGCACAGCCACGCAAAGAACAGAAGGGGACAGTGGACACCTTCCCACCGCTTCATAGAATTTAAAATTACTAACTTGTAAAGATAAAACTATTAGGAGCATCGTTTCCTGTCGCTATTTCTTAGTCAACAAAATAAAAGCAGATATTTCCCCTTCTAAATCTAAATAAATAAATAAACACTGGTTACTTAATTTGTTGTTTATTCCCCTCATTTCTCACTGAGATAAAAGCATGGTCTACTCTGATGATCGGAATAAGAAAATAAATGGCATGCGAATGAGATTCATGTTCACTTTTATTTACTATGTTAAAACAGGATCTACAATTAAAACAATAGTTATAAATAATACATTACATGATTTAATTAATTTGATTTCTTAAATCTTATAATCTTGTTCAATAAACATGGGAATTATTATTATTATTATTATTATTATTATTATTATTATTATTATTATTATTATTATTATTTCTGTATGATAATGTTGAGTATTTAGTTTATTTCTTGGTCAACAATTGACAGAAGAACTCAACGTTTTATTTGTCTAGTCTTAGCCCTTAAGCTAGCTGCTATTGGAAGGGTGATCTCAGCATCAGCCAATCATGAAGAGCTTAAATGTATGCCCACCAATGGTGGGCACCCCCGTGGGTATATAAGTGGAGCGACTCCACTGTTTGCCTCTGCTATCTCTTCAGGCCAAGCTTAAGAACTATTGTTAAAGAGCACTATCCTAGAGCAAATTATCCTCATCAACCATGTCCAGCGACGTCAGGACCTGCCCGGCCTGCCAGAAGGGCTCCATCTCCAGTGGCGACCTTCACGCAAAATGTGAGGTCTGTCTCGGGGCTCACCACGCTGGCCTGGCCTGTACCCCTCAGGCCTTGTGCCCGTTTTGCCTTCTAAGAGAGCCTTCTAAGCCCTTGGGCTTAGGCTGAGCGACCCTCTCTAAGTAGAGAAATGTCCATTTGGTTTCAGCTAACCAGTGTGGTGTAAACTCATCCAGCTGTGCATAATTCCAATAGCAGCTAGCTTAAGGGCTAAGACTAGACGAAATAGATTGTTGGTTATGTATTGTAACCCAAGATTCTATGAGTCTAGTCACAGAGACCACCACAGACATTCGTCAGAAACTGTTACACCTCTCCCAGCGACGGAGAATGGTGGCAGATATGTCACTAGAGTTCAGGACTTTGGCGGCCATGACAACATGGAATAATGATGCATTAAAGGCAGCTTTTATTGAAGCCCTGAACGACAAGGTGAAGAATCAGTTGGCTTTGTGTCCCGAGCCACCCACCCTGGAGGGTTTAATAACACTCTCCATCTCCATTGACAAGAGACATCGAGAGCTTCAGCGGACTTCTTCGATGGATCCTTCTTCACCCCCCAAACACCGACAGCCCATCTCAAGATCTCATCCTCCTTCTGAGCCTTCAGAGGAACCTATGCAGCTGGGAAGGACTCACCTCACCCAGGAGGAACGACGTCATCGCATCAGTAAGGGTCTCTGCCTATACTGTGGACAAACAGGACACTATGTCCAGACGTGCCCGGTGTTGTTAAAAGGCAGAGCCCACCAGTAGAACTGGGAGTTCTGGTGGGTAGCAACACAGGAAGTACAACCTCCCGGTTCATCCTCTCCTGTTCAGTTATGTGGAACGGTCGACGCCACCAGGTCACGGCTCTTATGGACTCGAGTTGTGAACAATCACTTATTGATCCCCGATTGGTCTGTGACTGGGGAATTTCTACCGTTCCTCTCCCTGAACCCATGCCTGTTTCCTCACTCGACGGGAGAATGCTATCCACCATCACCCACAGGACTACGCCGCTCCAGCTCCAAGCCTCAGGCAACCACATTGAGACGATCTCACTCTTTGTGTTCCCATCTCCTCAGAATCCGGTGGTACTAGGGCATTCTTGGCTTACACAACATAACCCACACCTGGATTGGTGAGCTAACAGAGTCGAGGCCTGGAGCCCGGATTGCTACCAGAAGTGCCTCAGTTCAGCACCTCCTGTTTCTAACCCCCAAATTCCACTACCTCCGCTCCGCTCCGACACGAACGCCGGAGCAAAATCGGTCCCGTTGTAGTCAATCAGAGCAATTCCACTACTGCGGCCGTGCTCCGGCAGTGCGGCGCCGTGCGCCGCCCTCTGTTCCGGCGTCCAGCAAAAATAGAATCGATCCTACTTTCGCCGGACGCCGGAGCACCTCCGCAGTAAATGGACAGAAATCACAACGGCCCAACAGGAAAAGGAGCAAGCACAATTTCCGTTTTTCACAATAAATCGATAAACAAAAGGCGTTTTTGTTTCATATGCACAGGTTTAACAACTTTTAACAACTATCAATGGCGGCTGAAGTTTAAATGCACAAAAGTAAGCCATAAATACAGTTTCTACTATCAAAGTAGTCACACTTTGTTGATCCAAACACTGCTGATCTCTCAACACAAATGATGGGCAGATTAAACAGTTCATGCCGATGCTTCTCCCACACAACGGGTGTTTGGATCTAACTTCCGCGTTTATTGCTCGGACTGTATCGCAAGATCTCGAAAATACCGCGCATGCTTGTTTGCCCACCTCAGGTCTCCGGAGCGGAGCGGAGCCATTGTAGAAAGGGTACCAGTAAAAATTGAGTTCGGAAGCGAGCGGCTGCGGAAGGCGGGGGCGGACCGGAGCGGAGGTAGTGGAATTTGGGGGTAAGGAATCTGACATAACTCCTGTTGAGCCTCCTGACCTCACTAAGGTACCTCCAGTCTACCATAATCTACAACAGGTTTTTAGCAAGGTCCGAGCAGTGATGCTGCTACCTCACCGCCCCTTCGACTGTGGTATCGACCTACTACCCGGCACCCCGCTTCCGTCCAGCCGCCTCTACAGCCTCTCTAAACTGGAAAGGGACAGCATGGAGACCTACATCAGAGGCCTTGGCCAACGGAACCATCAGACCCTCAACATCTCCCTTGGGCGCCGGTTTCTTCTTTGTCGCCAAGAAAGACGGGTCTCTCCGCCCCTGCATCGATTATTGGGGGCTTAACCAGATCACCGTTAAAGACAAGTACCCTCTCCCACTACTGTCTTCCACGTTCGAGCCCGTCCAGGACGCAACTGTCTTCACCCAATTGGATTTTCGGAACGCCTACCATTTGGTTGGGGTCCGTCAAGGGGACGAATGGAAGACAGCCTTCAAGACACCGCTGGGGCATTATGAATATTTAGTGATGCCTTTTGGATTCACCAACCCCCTGGCTGTGTTCCAAAGACTGGTCAACTCAGTACTAGGTGACTATATCAATGACTTTGTAACTGTCTACATAGACACCAGAAGCACGTCAGAGCTGTGCTTCAATGCCTTTTGGAGAATAGACTGTATGTAAAGGCTGAGAAATGTGAGTTACATGTTCCTGTTGTCAAGTTTTTAGGTTTCGTTCTGGAGAGTGGGTGGTTAAAGGCAGATCCCTGCAAAGTTCAGGCTGTTACGGATTGGCCAACACCTACAACCCAGAAGCAGTTGCAATGATTCCTGGGATTTGCCATCTTTTATCGGCGGTTCATCCATAATTATAGCCAGACTGCCGCTCCACTAACACGTCTCACGTCTGTTGCTAAGCCTTTCTCTTGGTCTCCAGAAGCTGAGGCTGCATTCCGCGCAATCAAGAGGAAGTTCACGGAGGCTCCAGTTCTCATCTGACCAGACCCAAAGCAGCATTTCACCCTGGAAGTGGATGCTTCCGACACTGGGGTTGGAGCCGTCCTTTCACAGGTTTCCCCCTTGGACCATAAACTCCATCCCTGTGCCTTCTTTTCGCGATGATTGACACCAACGGAGAGCAGGTACAATGTGGGGCATCGGGAGTTACTGGCATTAAAGCTGGCCCTCGAAGAATGGAGGCACTGTCTGGAGCGGGCGGAACACCCATTTGTTATCTGGACTGACCATAAGAACTTGATTTACCTCAAAGAAGCTAAGAGATTAAACCCACGCCAATTCCGCTGGTCACTGTTTTTCTCTCGGTTGAACTTTGTAATCTCTTATCGGCCAGGATCCAAGAATACAAAGCCTGAAGTGCTGTCCCACCAATACTCTCCTGAGGACAAACCCGGCCCTGCCACCATCCTGCCACCATCCTGCGTAGTGGCAGGACTTACCTGGAAGATCAAAGACCAGGTTCTGGAAGCCCTCAAGGTCGACCCCGGTCCAGGTAACGGTTCTCCAAACAGACTTTTTGTTCCCCAGACTCTACGAGGAAAGGTCATTCATTGGGCTTATTCTGGGAGGTTCGCCATTCACCCCGGTGTGGGACGGACTCCGGCGTTAATAAAGCTCTACTTCTGGTAGCCTTCAATCTACAGAGACGTAAAAAACTGCTCTGTAGTGAGTTTTTTTGCCTGTCATCGACTAGTCGCTGTCAGATGATAATGACCGACTAGATGCAGTCCTCAGAAAAGACAGCAGGTGATGAGCCCCTGCGCATCGGGAGGCGACACGCTGTGCCAGAGCGTCGATACTGACACCCGCCGTAAAATGGACATTTAACCAAATTGTGACCTTTACCCTCTTGCAATTTAACCTTCCCCTCATCCCCATCCTAATCTTAACCAGCTTGCGCACGCAAAGCTCTGATCGATGACGCGCTCCAGACATCGGCGTCCTGAACACGGCCACAGTAACATTATCAAATTAGGTGTCACCACCTCAAAAACAAGTTTAACACGCAATCGTTCATGTTGGCTCATTTCCTTTTATGTTTTTTGGTTTTTTATTCTTTTATTTGTGCCTGATGTTTTTCGCTGCTGTGGATCAGGGCGCATCACCTGTTTTGTCCTCCGGTGACGCACCTCACTGATGCTGCCGGCGAGCAGCGCACACTCCGCTGTTTTTGCGGTCAGTAGATCTTTTAGAACTGCAGTTCAAAGATTACTCATAAGGTGAATATACATGAACCCAGGTAGCAGTTTTTCTTTAGGATTGAGAGGAGATGCAGGAAGATAATAAACAGACAGGACAGAAAAATAGTCAAATAAAAACAAGTTTGATTTTGTACCTGGTGGTTGCAACAAACAGACACCATTGAAGGTAATCAGAAGTGAGGAACAGAAAATGAAATAATTATTTTAATGTTTAGAGCAGCAGGAACTCTGCGAGGCTGCAGGTGCATCACTGAGTTTGCGGCCACTGCGCAGGGGGATGGGGGAGAGGGCTGAAGCGGAGCAGTATAGATGCAGAAACTAAAAGAGATGTGTCTAGCTTTGAAAATGTGGGCGCAATTTTAATTGACAAAAACTCCAGCGACTCTGGACTAACGCCTTATGGCACCCTGCTCACTGGACTTACCAGTGCATACTTAGTTCCCGTTTTCATAATAAAATACTTTATTTTTACTTACCCTGAGTTGTCGTGTTGATTCTGCATGTCTTGGGTTAGACACCTCCCGCAAGTCATGACACACTGGTTCTGATAGGACCAAGAGCCATCAGAGGCGAACAGTGGAGTCGCTCCATTTATATACCAACGGGGGTGCCCACCATTGGTGGGCGTACATTTAAGCTCTTCATGACTGGCTGATGCTGAGATCACCCTTCCAATAGCAGCTGCGACTAGACTCAGAATCTGGGGTTACAATATGTAACCAATGCTCTCATAAGTAGGTTCAATTGGAGAGTTAACTTTGTTAAGTTTGGCATGACTCTTGTCGTGATTTGGCGCTAAACTGATGTGAATTGAATCAAAAACGTTTTTAGAGATGAATGTGTCAGTGGAACTTGTTGTTTATTTTGAAAGTACTCAGACCGGATGTGTTCCTCTGTTTCCTCTGACTTGACTCCACCGTTGTTCTGCGCTTTTAGTAAGTGACTGGTAGACTTCTGCAGAGAACGCAGCTCCAAAACGACTCTCGTCTCGCGAATGGAGACGCGCGCAGTGTGGATACTCTCGTCGAACTGTTGCCTGTACGTGATTTTGTTTGTGAGAGGAGCGCGTGTATCTCGGTCGGTATCCGTCCGGACGAAGCGCACGCGCACCGGTGTAAAGACGGAGAAGAGGACCAAGTTCGTTACTGCAGCGGTAAGAAGCCCTTTTCGAACGTGTCAGTTTCAAGTTTTAAACCTTTGTGTAAAAACCGGAGCGTGTTCAGATGACCTCAGTTTGGAAAGCGGAAGCTCAACATTTGAAGTAACTATCGAATGTTTTTAACGCGTCTCTGTATGCTAGATTTCTCTGAACTTAAACACAAGTGCAGGCGTAGAAACCGACTGGGTTTTCAGATTATCCAGTTACAGCTTCACCTGACTTTAATCTGTCATTTCAATATGATTATAATATCAACAAAATTTGGTTAATTCCATCTCAGATTTTCAAAGTAAAATCCTGAAATCTGAAACAAAAATTACTCTGATTATTTGTCATACACACAAATGCTGTATAATTGCGTATTATAATTGAAGAATTGTTTCTTTTTTTAACTCCTCAAATCTTATTGAACCATCAATAACAGTAGGAGAAGACACATTTGGATGAGGGGCAAATTATATAACCCCAAGCCTTCAGTTGACAATGTAAAGTCAATTTAAATGTAACTCAGTGGGGTGGCCAATCAGATATCATGCTACATAGCATGCTACCCCAGGCCACTCCCTGGACACGCCCCTGTTTAACAGATCCATGGTCTATACATAACACGTTGATAACTCTTTTTGCACCGAATCCCTCACATAAAGTGATTTCAGCAGTTTTTTCTCTCGGTATTTTCAGTACCTTCCATTATGAGTCGTTTCAGGGCTCTGTCTGTTCAAGAAAACGCCTGCTGCTAGCCACACCCACCTATCCCCTGATAGGCTGGGTGTTTATCACATTTCAAAATGAGAAATTACAGTTCCCATTTCTACTTTTTCTGCCAGTAGTGTTAAAGCATCGTGTCACATCCCAATGATTTAAATCCAGAAATCACTTGGACTGTGTGCTATATGCACACACACACATTTGTTCGAACAGCTCATTTAAAAGCGTGTAAATGTCAACAACACAACGGCTGCAGCACAAACAACTCCTGAGTCGAATTTGTTCATGCTTGATGGAAACACAATCTCTCTCATCTACTGACTTGTCCCAGAGAGCAGGCACAGCTTCCACCACCAGAAGAAGCTGTCTGGCTGATCCTGCTGTGTAATGTCTGACGTTCTCAACAGTGTACTGAGCTGCACCACCAAACTACTCAGCACAATGAAGGCAAAAGCCATCAATTTGCCGCTACGCCGTGGCTGCATCAGGGAGCTTCAGGTCATTTATAAATGGTGAGACCGTTGCGGTAATGTTGCACAATCGTGTTCTTTACACAAAAGATTGGTGTCATAAAGGGGGTTTGGGTGTGGTTTCAGCACCTCTGTGAACTTCCGTTTGTCTTGGGCATAACTTGCCTTTGATTGGGATTGAAGCCATGATCGTTAAGTTTTTTTGACAAGCTGCTCCTAAAAGTGTCAGTCCCTGTGCAGCCTCTGGTGATCTGAGCTCCAGCTCTAATGGAGAGACGCTCCAGGAGTGCTGCATCGCTCCAGATTATCATCTCAGCTGATTCTGTTTACAAACCCGGTCCGTTTATACTTTAATTTTCAATGTTGTCGGCCGGAGCTCAGCGATAACTCCCCACGTGATCATGACACCTCCCTCTGTTGCGGCAAGGTGCAATCGCCGTTTATAAGACAGACTACTACCGCTGTATTAGTACCAAGCGAGGTGGAATGAATACCGCTAAACTCGTGCAGTGCCATGCTGGCATGGCACATTTATAAGACACTGCGGTAATATCATGCTGATTTGCCAGCACCGTGTGTCTTGTAAAAAGGTCTACACACACACACACACACACACACACACACACACACACACACACGCACACACACAGTTAGATATTTTATCCAAAAGAACGCACACCAGAGAAGATTGTTAGGTTTGATGCGCTGCAGTGGAGAGCGTGATCAGAACATCGCTTCCCAACTCTGCAGTCCACTTCCACCACAGCACTTTTATTCAGAGAGGCAACCTGAGGACAAAGACCTATTTATCACGTCCTACGCTAACCAATAACAGCGCTGCTTCTACCTAAGGCGGCTGCGGGACCTTCTAAAGAGGAAGTCTCAAGTTACATGGGTGGCTGCTAGAACCTAACATCCCCCACTGAAACACCCCCCACTGAGGCAGAGCAAATTTTATCCCTCAGAAGACATTTCAGGGCCTAAACACTTAAAAAGAACATTTAATATAAGTGAAATATGAAAAAACTCTTAACAGTTTTCCCCCTGAAATGCGATTTTTAAGTGATAAAAGATAAACATGAGGACTTTTACACCTCCTGAATAATACCAAAATATGAGTAAAAATGTGAACTTTTACATAGCTTATAAGGGTGTTAAATAGAACCCTGGTAAAGGTAAATGTAAAAAATAGAAAGTAACAAGTAAAATAGAATGTAATAAGTAAAGTAGCAAAATAGTAAAATACAATTTCATATCAAAAGACCTGAGTAAGATCTTAACAACCCAAAGATCAACCATAAAAACCTAATTAGGAATTATGACATACCTTACCCGTGCAAAATTTAGAATGTCCAAACAACCTAACGATTTTAGCTTTGCCAAATAATAAGACATCCACACCTACATGTTACCTTGTGAGTAATTTAACATAGGTGTATCATTGAATTACTAAGCTAAACTGCACTCCGGTACCTCAACCATCTAGGCCAGGTCAGTCTTTATCAGGAACCTACTGTTGGATCAAAGTGTAAAGGGCTCGACACACGGGAGGCGACAAACGACCGCGATCAGCGAAATTTGTCGCTGTCGCTTTTATTACCTGTCACACGGGAGGCGATCTGCGGCAGCGGCCAGCGGCAAAGCCGTCTACGCGTTCTGTTCCATGGCGAAATCGAAACTTCCGTTGTTTTGTTTGGCTGTGTCACGTTGGAGGGAATTAAGGTTATTTAAGCGGTTCAGAGTTAATAAAGTGGTAGATATGATGTTTCACAAGGTGCTGCTAGAGTTATGTGAAATCTTACTTCTGATTTTACTATATAAAACATAATAATAATCAACTTCTCCTTCATGTTTGTTCGGAGATGTGCGGCGCATCCTGTCCGCTCATTGGTCAGTGAATGAAACCTCCGTTGATTGGTCCTCGTCCGAGCGACAGCGATGAAAAGTTGAAAATGTTTCAACTTTCTGGGATCGCGTCGCTGGGTCGTCCGTGCACGAGTGCAAAATTTCACACGCACATTTTTCGCGTTTCGCTTGGTAGGAGGGAGACCCGCGATTATCGCTTTGTCGCGCATGTCTCATTGAAAATGAATGGAGGAGAGGCGATGTCGCCTCCCGTGTGTCGAGCCCATAAGGCTTGACTCGAGCTGAGCTGAACCGGAGCGAGATTTCGGATTGTAGCGTGTTTTTTGACCCAAGCGCGGAGTGACTGATGCCGGGCAGATTGACACGCGTTTGCTCTAGGAGTCAAACCGTACAAAGCTGGTGAGCACGGCGGCTCCAAAAGGAAACAAGCTGACTTACTGTGAGTCGGCAGGGTGAGTGGCTCGGGCTGATCTGGTCAGAACAGGCTGAATGATCGGGTTAGGTTTGGTCAGAACTCGGAGCATAGTTCGGTTAGAAATGATGACTGAGTGGTTTGGTGTTGAGCCGTACTTCCTTATGTAGACGTGGAGGGTGACATGGGCCGGAAGGCTGGCGCTGGGAATGCTGGGTAGTGGAGTTCGGTTGGGCTGCGTGCGTGTGGGATCCTCTGGGGGAGGATGTTGTGGGTTGTGAAGGAGGCAGCATGACAAGACCCCCCACCTGAGGGACGGCCCCAGAAGTCCCAGGGCGGTGAGCCCAGAAATCCGAGATGAGCGAGGGGTCCAGGATTGCGCTCGTCGGCTCCCAGGAGCGTTCCTCCGGACCGTAACCCGCCCAATCCACCAGGTACTGCCAACCTCTGCCGCGGCGACGGGCGTCCAGCAGGCGCCGCACGGTGAAAATCCCATCCTTGCCAACCCCTCGAGGTGGAGGCTCGGAATCCGGAGGAGGAGCGAGGGGAGAAGTCCGTACAGGCCTCAGCTAGGACACATGGAAGACGGGATGTATTTTAAGAGGCCTGGGCAGGCGGATGCGGTACGCCACCGGGTTCCCTCGTGAGCGGGACCAAAACACAGACTCTCCGTGACCCCTCGTCAGCGGGACCAAACCCAGCCCTTACCGGAGACGTGAGCTCTCAGCAAGCGGCACACAAAACCCGGCCCTTACCGGAGACGAGAGCTCTCGGCAAGCGGGACGCAACCTGGCCCTTACCGGCCCCAAGCCTCAATTTAACGGAACAGTAGCTGATCATTCACTAACTCACTTTGATTAGGTGTAAAAGGAAAATTGTACATACCAATCCTCTCCCCACCGGGACATGTGGATCAAACCGAGTCATACGTAGGAGCGGACACGCTGGGAGACAACGCCGGAGCAGCTGACCTGTGGGACAATCGAAGCCCCGGGACTTTAAAGTCGGCTTGACGACATCCCTCAGTGGCCCCTCTACGCCAAGTCACGGCACCAAAATTTTGGGTATTTTTGTCGCGAGCGTGTCCTATTTGTCGGTTCCTTTAAAACCTGGTTCCGTTAGAACCTAAGACTGCGCTGCTTTCTCAGGGTTCATGGGGCGTCGGTGAGTTTTATTGTATTAGACCCTGGTTTGGACCCCCTAATTAGAATCAGATTCCTATTTTAAGGTGAGAATGATATGCCGTACTTTTTCTTTTGTGATAGCACACTTTCTTTTTAGTTTCTCCCGTTATTTAGTGGTTCTAAATACTAGGGCAAAGTTCAGAAGCAGGCCATTCTTCTGACAATTCTTTGGGTCATATTAGGATTAATTTGCGCCTCTGTCAGCTTTTGTGGGTGGTGGTAACTAGAAAATGATTCTTGTTAGTTGATCAGACTAACATAGATTTATCAATTAATCTAATTAATCCAACCTTCCCACGCTGGCAAAGACTTTTTCACACTTGCAAACAGAGCCTATTTTAACCTACTAATGTTTTGGCTTATCAATCCTTAGGATATCTCGTTACTCACGGGACAGGAGAAGACTAGCTTCTTCACCTAAGGTTTCTTTTCTTAAACTGTCACAAACTGTAAAGCAAGTCCTGAAAATTCAGGAACCTGTAATTACAATATGCTTTCCTCTCCTATTGTTTCGGGATCGGGGCTCCCACTCGAACCTTTAAAGAGGACCTTTAAGAATCAGGAATGTGAATTCTTTTTCAAAAAGTTTATTACAAGATTAAGAAATACAAAAAATAGGTAGATATAAGACTGATCACTTCCCCCAAGGAGAAATGCTAATCCTAATAATTAACTAAGAATAATCAGTTGACTTGCACCAACTCTTAAGTCTTCTTCAGCTTCAGGCTAACACCCTCTTGCTTTGTTTTAAAAATTGCAAAATACAAAAAATAAGTAAATATAAAACTAACCTATCCCCTGTGGAGGATGCTAATGCTAAAATCTTCCTGAGAATAAATGGTTGACTTGCGTCAACACTAACCTGACACTCTAACTCTAGGTGCGACTCTCTCCTTCTATCCCCAAAAACTGACCTGTCGTCCTCCGTCCAGAGGACGGAGGATGACCTCTTGACCTCTTCTATCCTGAATCTGCTCTGTCTCTCACTGTCGACTGCCCCAACTCTCGTCAGCTCTGCTTCTAGCTGCTCTTTTTATACTCTTCTTGGGACAGCCTAAACAAAGTAAAAGTTTTCCAGTTACACATCCATCATTATCACATGACAGCAAGATCATGGGGTCATTTATCAGTTTCATACTTTTTAGCTCAACTAGTGTCATTAGTGTCCATTAGTGTCATTTTTTGCAACTGATCTTCAGCTTCTCCCGAAGTCTAGGATTCTTCATGAAGGCTTTTTAGCTCAACACAAGACATTTGGTGTCATCATTGCAACTGATCTTCAGCTTGTTCCGAAGTCCAGGATTCTTTATGAAGGCCTGTCGTCTCCTGATGGTCTCTTTTCAGTCTGCCTCCTTTGACCCCACCTCTCTTGCTGATGGCTGGGTCAAACACTACCAAAAATAGATCAGATACAGAACTTGCTTATGGAGTCTAATCTGGATTTCTTGTGTATGTCTGAAACTTGGTTGACTAGTAATATTCCTACTGACCTAATTAATATACCAAGATACACATGCTACAGGAAAGACAGGGTCAAGGGAAGAGGAGGGGGTGTCTTAATTTACATTAGGGAGCAGTTTAATGTTACAGAGCTCGATTTGGGTGTAAATTTGGAGTGCTTAGGATTGTGTGTAATTCTCTCACCAACCATGAAATTTAGTATAGTCGTGCTCTATAATCCTCCATCTCATGATGTAAATTTCTATGATGAACTGAGAAATCTTTTGTCTATTGTCGATGACTCTCATGAATGCATGCTGTTTGGGGACTTTAACATCAATTGGAAAGATAAAAAGGGTAAGGCAAAACTAAAGTTAACTATGGACAAATTTAAATACAAACAGCTGATTGACAGTCCTACACGAGTTACTAGAAAGTGTGAAACCCTTATAGACCTGATTTTCACAAACAGGCCAGAGAGAGTAACAAAAATATACAATCTTATTACTGGTCTTTCAGATCATAATATGATACTGGTCATAAGAAAGCTAACAAAAAAGCGTCTAGTTTATCATAACAAAACAGAAAATTATACTTTAACTACTGGAATTCCCATGTCAAAAATGGTTGACTTTGAACATGATCTAAAGACAGCTAATTGGGACAGGGTAATCAGAGAGCCTGATCCAGACCATAGTGCAAGTAGTTTTGTCTTTACCCTTCATGGTATAATTGGTAAGCACACAAGAACCTGGAAAAGAAAACCTAAGAAAAAGTCTCTTCCTTGGTTCAACAGTGATATCAGTCAGCTGATCAAAGAGCGAGATTTTGCTCTGAAAAGATCCTTAAGGACTAAAACCAATACTGACCATTTAATTTACACTGGACTAAGAAATAAAGTAGTATCTGAGCTGCTGAAAGCAAAGACTAATTATTTTAATAACCTGATTGATGAGGCAAATGGCAACAGTTCTAAACTGTGGCAACATATAAACAGACTAACCAAGTCTAGCAAGCAAAAGCACCCAAAAATAAATAGCCTTAAAATATGTGATGAACTCATTAATAGTAATGAGTCAATTGCAAATGGTTTCAACAATTTTTTTATTGAGTCTGTGAATGATTTAGCCAGTCGTTTTAAATCAACTGACCCACCCTATAACAAATGTGATAAGGATCACACCAACTCCTTCTATATAAAAGAAGTTTCCCAGGATAAAGTTAAAAAAGTGATTGCAAACATGCGGATGTCCATGGCAAAGGATATCCATAACTTAAATACTACATTTATTAAGAAACATCACAGTTATATGTTGGAGCCAAACACATATTTAGTAAACTTATCAGTTCAAACAAAGAGTTTCCCAGAAAGCTGGAAAACTGCAATAATTGCTCCAGTCTACAAATCGGGAGAAAAGGACTTAGCAAGTAACTACAGGCCTATTGCCATCCTCCCGATAGTCTCAAAAATCCTAGAATAGATTGTAGCTGAGCAACTAATGGATCACTTAGAGTCCAACCAACTGCTTTATTCACAGCAGTTTGGCTTTAGACAGAAATACTCCACAGAATCTGCAAATTGTTATCTGCTTGAAAAAATCAAAACTTCTCTGGATAAAGGATGTGTTGTAGGGGCAGTGTTTCTGGATCTAAAAAAGGCTTTTGACACAGTAAACCATAGCATCTTACTTAATAAATTAATGCAATTTAAAATATCACCTGAAGCTTTGAAATGGTTCAGTTCATACCTGGAGGGTAGACAGCAGTGTGTTAGGGTTAATGAGGTCAAGTCAAGTTTGCTTGCAAACAACATGGGTGTACCACAAGGATCCGTGCTTGGTCCATTGCTGTTTACAATGTACATTAATGACCTTCCGATGAGCTGCTCAGGCGTCAACTGCCAGATGTATGCTGATGACACCGTCATTTATGTGTCCACAAAAACACCTGGCCTGGCAGGAGAGCGCCTGACGCAGGCTTTATCAGACATCTCAGAATGGCTAGAGTCATCCCACCTAACTCTTAATGTTAAAAAAACTGTGTCCATATGCTTCTCCATGAGAAACAGGCCTGATCAGGAACTATTTCAGGTTAGGATTAAAGAGAAAATCATTGAAGTAAGGAGTGATGTGAAGTACCTTGGGATCATCCTAGACAAACACCTAAAATTTGACAGTCAGGTTAAGCACGTCTGTAATAAGGTTAAAACAAATTTAAACTGCTTCCGTTTTATCAGAAGGAACCTGTCACACCAAACTGCTAAACTGTATATGCATGCACTGTTCTTTCCCCACTTATCATACTGCATTACATCATGGTCACAGGCTTCATCCACCACTCTAAAACCTATAGTCTTAATATACAAGCAAGCAATAAAAATTATGGACCAGAAACCATTGAAATGGCATCATTGCCGTATTTTAAGGAAACTTAATCTTCTCACTTTTGAAAATTTTATTAATTTAAGCACTCTAAGATTCTTTTTCAATTGTCTAAATGATAAATTGTCTAAACTGTTCTCTACTGTGGCCATCAGACGTCGGAGCTCTCATAGAAAGATCACTCGAGCCTCCACCTGCGGCGATTGTCTCGTCCCGCGGTGCAAGACTTCTTTTGGTCAGTCTGCTCTTTCTGTAAAGGGGGCCAAACTGTGGAACTCTCTACCTGTTGACCTAAAACTAGAAACGGACAGTAACGTTTTTAACAAAGAACTCAAAAAATGGTTAAAGTCTAAACAACAATGTCTACATGAATAGTTTTAAAGTCTTGCATTGCTGCTCAAATTGCCTTGTTTTATTCTTTTTATTCTTTTTTTATTGAAAATTGTTTGCAATTTTAATCTGTTTTCTCTTTGATTTATTGTTGATCTCTTTGTATTTTATTTAAATGTAGTCTACTTTTTAGAAAGGTTCTATGGACAAGTGTTGCAAATTAGCACGTGTGCTAACACACTAAACAATGCATCTGGTTCGTCCAATGTAATTGCTGTGTCCATGTCAAATAAACATCACTCAATTCTCAACACTTCTTGACCTTCTGCCCAATTTTACTCGCAGAAGCAAGTTCTGATCCCTTGGATTCTTCATGAAGGGTTTGTCCAATTCTGAGATGCTTTATCTTCAGTTGATCTACTTTTGTCCCAGCTTGGATGCTTGTTGTGCAGTTGGGCCCCTGTCTTCTGGCTGATTTTACTTGCATAAGCAAGTTCAGTGTGTTTCAGTGTGGGTCCAATCTTATTTCTGTGGCCCACCTGTTGACTCTGTTTCTTGCCACTGTCTTTGGCATGTGGGAACTTGCAACATTTTTATATCCTAGAATGAACCACACAGGAGAGAAGTCAGTAGGTTTTTACACTGTGAAGAGGCAGCGGAGAGCAACCAGCCAAAAGCCTGTCCAAGGCCCTTGTCCGATTAACTCCGGTGTGTTCTCTCTCTTCAACTGGTTTTAATTGAAACACAGGCAGACAGTGACAAAGGACAATCTATCACTGTCCACACTTAACCAATAACACTGTTGCTTCTATCTAAGGCGGGACCTTCTAAAAATGAATTCTCAAGTTACGGGGTGGCTACTAGCTTTTCTGTTGCCAAGAAGAGCATTCCAGAAAGGAAGTCTTAATTTATGACTGACAGCCAAAAACTCAGTAACCATGGATACCTCTTAGGCAGGCTACTTAACCAACCCCCACAGCCTACCAGACAAACATCAGGGCTTATTAGCCACATTCAACAGTAAGAGGGAAGGAGAAAGAACTCTGTGGCTTAAGCCGGGCGTACACTGTGTGACTTTTTCACTTTTTTGAGCCGATTTTCCACTCCTGCGAGAATCCACAAGATCGGGGCGAGTTTTGCGCTGAGCGTCGTGTAGTGTACAGGGGGTTACGAGAGCGATTAACACCACGTGACCAGCTACCGATCAGCAATCGTGAACTCGCACGGACTTCTGGCGTGTTTGATATTTTGCTCGTCCCTCGTGAGGGTATCGCACTGTTGAAGCGGCGCTGCGAGCAGCTGCGACCCAAAAACTATCAGAACCGCTCACGGCGCATGCGCAATCATGCATCAACACCGCTCGCCCGCTATTTCCCTAATAACACATGTTGTTTGTTTTTATTTCTACAAGTTTATTTTACTCACAGTGATTGTCAAGAAAGCGTGTTTGTCGTGTTCATGTCAAATTAAACTGATCACAAAACACAGATTTACTTTCTTTATTTCGTTTTCCTCATCCAGCCCCCATAAATCCCTGTGTGTCCTCCTGCAGCACTCCCGAAGGACAACAGGCAAGACAAGACAAAAAAGTCTGACGTGTTGAGTAAAAACTGCTATTTTTAGCATATTTTTAGGGCCGGCATGTTGCTAGCAGACGTACAGTGTGAGCAGTCAGGTTGCATCCGAGAACTGGGTCATGCAGTGTGAGCACATGACTCGTGAGATCTGCTCTGCGAGGAAGTCATACAGTTTGAGCTGAAGCTGAGTGCTACGAGTGAAAAAGTCGCACAGTGTCCGCCCAGCTTTACTTATTAACGTATGATTACGTATGAAAGGAACATTTAAGACAGTAATATAAAAAAAATACCTAACACACACACACACAGAGTAAAAGATTTTTGCTGGGACATAGGCATAGAACAGGATGTGGTGTCAACTATAGCTCTGCGTTGCTTCTCCATTCATTCATCTATGGTTTTCTGCTTAGCAGGGGTCGGGTCGTGGGGGTCATTGCCAAACTTCCCTCTCTCCAGGCAATTGAGCCAGTTCCTTCTCGGGAATCCTGAGGCATTCCCAGACTATCCGAGACACATAGGTCCTCCACGTTAACCTGCTCTACGTCTCAGTAAACAAAAATGTTAGATGCTCTAAAATGTTGATGGGTGGGGACTCAGCAGGTGAATAGTGTTTTATGCTAATTTCCCCAATTGTGGCATCACAATAGGGGACTTTTAGGAATAACTAATTTTAGGCGTGGGATTCCATAACCAAACCCTGACAGGAAACAGATGCACCATTTTTTCACATTTGAAGTGTTTGTGGAGGCAGTAGAGAGCACAAAAAAAGGCAAAAAGTCTAATTTGAAGAATAGGTCCACGTTAGTTTCCTCAGCAGTAGAGCAGAGCTGGAGGATTTCACATCCAAACTTAAAAACTTAACATGGATCCAGCTGGTTTGCCAGCTAACGACACATGATCCTCAGAGACACAGCTGACCGTATGGTCTCTACAGTCAGCAGAGAAAGTTCACACGACCAGGGCTGCAAAACAACACAGGCATAGAGGGTAGAAAGGTGGTTTTATGGTCCTGTTGCAAACCCATCAACTTTCTATGTAATATTTATGGATAGTGACTTTATATTATTCGTGTGATATTAGTAATAACACTGATATATATGATACACACACACACACACACACACACACACACACACACACACACACCCCTACTATACCCAAAAAACAATTATATATATATATATATATATATATATTAGGTGTTGTTAACATTTCCAGTAGCTTACTACTGAACATGTTAATGAAAGAATGAAATTCTACTGATCCTATGTGGATATATTTAGATATGGTATTTTGACTAGGATGGGTGATTTTAATAAAAACTTGAAATGTTTATGAAATATAAGTCAAATTTAGTTCCATACAATATTTATCTTATAAAAATATCAGCTGGGACAACAGAAACTAGATAACAACACATATTACTGAGCCTTTTATAATTTAGTTGTTTTATTTTTATATTTTAGCAGCAGACCACAGTCTCGTCTCACATGAAACATCGTCTAATACAATCTTGGATTAATTGATGGAGGATTTTAAGGAACATTAGAAACTAAACTATTTGATTGCTGCAGCCCTAATAACCTGTTGGCCAATAACATCACGGTAATAACCATGAGTGATAAACAGGCTGTATTTTATACCACCTTCTTAGGGTTCTACAATCCCCCACGGCGCTTCACAACACAGTCAGTCATTCACACACTGGTGGGGATGAGCTCCGACGTAGCCACAGCTGCCCGGGGGCGCCCCGACAGAGGTGTGACACAACACAACATTTGTGTTTATCTGGACTGAATGACCTACCTTCTCAGTGGCCTAGAGTGTACGCCCTGGGCTGGGAGGTCGGGTCAGAACCTCGCTCGGGTCATACCAAACACTGTAAAAGTGGGACCCAATGCCTCCCCGCTTGACACTCAGCTTTAAGGGGTTGGATTGTGGGGTTAAACCAAGCTGCAGCTCACCGCTCCTCACCAGTGTGTGACGGTGACTGTCGGACTTTTCCTCCAACACAACTCCTGATTTTATGCTGATGTTCTAATTTGGGATTACAAATAGGATGCTTTATCGAGGGGCTTGAGGTGTGGTTTTCCACCAGCACCTGTTGTAGTGACTATCAAGTCCCACTTTTAGTCACCCTCGGGTGCGGGTGGAGGCAATGACTCGCTTCAACAATATTGTCCAGGCAGAAAGCGGGTTTGGGTTTATTGTCCCATTTATTGAATATGATGACGATCACCAGCTGGGTCCAGAATGGCTATTTCTTGTCCAGGTTTATGTAAATGATGAAAGTTATAACGGCAAATTAGATGTGGCATATGAAACCAAATGAAGCGGTAAAAACCGTGTGACCTCCCGTCACCCACAAAACGCCAGTGCACTGCCACCTCAACACCTTTATAGGCTCCGCAGTGCCACCAGTGGTCAAAGGAAATACAAACCATAGTGCAATAAACTGAAATGTACATAAAACATTATCAAAATAAACTTAGACCATAAGATAATCTAAACCAAAACAATATTGGCTCCTACACCTGTTCTTTTTGTCCCCTCTGCTCCCGATCTGTTGAAGACTGTGTTTGAGTAACGGTGTCATATCTGTTTAGTCTCACAACAAGCTAGATTTGAGTCTGCAGGACTACAAAACGCTCCTTGCTGTGTGCTTTGGAGAGGCCTCGGACAGAGGAGGAGGAGGGGAAGCCCATCAGAGACATGGTTAATGGACCTGAAGCGGATGACAAAATGTACTTATCCATGTTCCTTTTATCTCACAGTGGTTCTCTTCACCAAACACACAAGGGTTCAAACGTGCCTCAGCAATGACGTCAGCCACACAGTGTTTGGTAACTCAACTTGAGTCTTTTCAACAAGAACACGTTCAAACTGTTACCGTAAACAGGGTCTGCATGTGTCTTCTGCAGCGTTTACTGCACTTTCCTTTTCTTCAGTAAGACCTGCGAGCCTTCTGTGTTAACACACTGCTTTACTCGTGTTTCACGCCTTACTTCTGCTTTGTAAATAGGCCTGTTCTGATATTTAGAAGCATTTCTTTAGCCTTTTATTTTTGCCACATTTTTTTTCCTTCCTAAAGATTTAGCCTAACTGTTGCTGGAAAGAAAAGGAGGAACTGAGTATGTTTTTGTCACGTTAACAGGCCCCTCTGGAGCTCTTTACCATTAGTTGGAACAACATGAATGTGGTTTTGGAAACTGTCAATGAAGCTGAATGCCAATGAATTAATGAGGTTCCCATGAAATGATCAAATTAATGAAACCAGGCAACAAAACATTGTAACCGGTAAAAGAAACTCAAGAGCAACGAGAATAATAAACCTTAAAGAAGTCCTCCAGGAAATTTGGACACACTATTTCAGTTTGTAATTTCTCTCTTTTAAACATTATAACTGGCATTTTATTTTGGTAATTCTTCTTTTTACAGTCCCCTAATTACTAAGTACTTACATGGAAATAATAATAATAATAATAATAATAAACTTTAACTTACTTTGTAATTACCATCCATACATCCATCGATTTTTGTCCGCTTATCCGGGGTCGGGTCGCGGGAGCTGCAGCCTAAGCAGGGAGGCCCAGACTTCCCTCTCCCCAGCCATTTGGACCAGTTCCTCCGGAGAAATCCTAAGGCGTTCCCTGACCAGCCGTGAGACATAGTCTCTAGCGTGAAAGTAATTACCAAGTAAGTACTTAGTAATTATGGGACTGTAAAAGGAAACGTTACCTATATTTTATATTGTTGGAACGCTACGTCTGATATGTCCTTCTTGGAAATCAGCTAACTAAATGCTGACAGCTGATTATTAAAAACAACAACAAACTGGTCATAAATTAATTAGTCAGAATCGCTTTTAGGAAAGATTAAATGTTTCAAAGAATAAAAACCATTTGTCCTGTACGTAAAGGTAAAAATGTTCAAGAACAAATTTTCTATCATTCATTAGCTAGGGATGTCCCGTTACGATACCGGCAGTCATTTGATATCGGCCCAAATACACTGTGTTAGATTATATCAGACAAACATCTCCGATATAAGCCACCCGTTCCGCTTTAAATTTCAGTCCAGGAATTCTATCCAGCAGCGGCCAGATCCAGCATGCAAATCCCACGTGATCAGAACAGTGCGGGCTAGCAAAGTAGCAAGCAGCAATGGTAACCGTGTAGCAGCATTTTTGTTCAAGTCCATAAAAGACAATAGGCTCGGTGCAACATTTGCCATGCACAAGTTTCCCGTGGTGGTGAAGATCCAGGAACATTTTATACGTCCAACCTCATTCCACGTTTGGCGCAGCATCACAAAACACTGCATGGGGATTTTAGCAGCGTGTGAAATGAAGCTTAGGACACTTAACTTGTAGCAGTTATGTCTCTGCTCTCAGCAGTTCCTACCATTTGATGACAGTAAAACATAACTGAAGTGACCCATCCATCCATCCATCCATCCATTGTCTGAACCTGCTTGTCCATGTAGGGTTGCGGGGGGGCTGGCGCCTATCTCCAGCGGTCAATGGGCAATCAGGTGGGGTACACCCAGGACAGAGAGCCAGTCCATCGCAGGGCAACACAGAGACACACAGGACAAACAATCATACACACACACACACACACACACACACACACACACACACACACACACACACACACACACACACACGTAAGGACAATTTTTAGACAGACCAATCAACCTAACAGTCATGTTTTTGGACGGTGGGAGGAAGCCGGAGCACCGGGAGAGAACACATGCATGCACAGGGAGAACATGCAAACTCCATGCAGAAAGATCCCAGGCCAGGAAGCGAACCCAGGACCTTCTTGCTACAAGGCAACAGCTCTAACCACTGCGCAGCCAACTGAAGTGACCTTGAATTAGTATTTTGTACTTTGAAAATAAATCTATTTGTTTATTTTCTTAAAGTATTTTTGAGAGTCTTTTAATTTATCCATAAGGTTGGGGTTAAAGTCAACCTTTTTAGGAACTTGGCACCAAACCAGTTGAAAACTAGTTTTAACCAGTTCATTTTAAAGTACAGGTTTTTGTCTCTCTGTGGCATGCTAATGTTTTAAAAAGCAACAAGACCATGTAGACATGGACCGTTGTTGGCCAGGTGAATTTTACCGGTGCTATCATAGATACTTATTTATTTTAGTGATGCACTGATAGGAAATGTTTGGGCCGATACTGATATCCAGTGTTAATAACACTGTTGTGATAACCGATATTTACAGATACCGATATACTGACGTTAATGCTTCTGAAATCAGCAGATTTGATATGGAATGAAAATTATTAAAGCTGAATTTACGTTATTAAGTACACATGCCACACACATTTATGCATCTGAGATGATTACAGTCACTGTCACATGACTAAACAAATACACATCTCCCCACCCCCACCCCCCACCCCCACCCTCTGAAACTGATGAACAAATAGAAACAAGATGGAAAAAATATTGGTTGTTAATATCGGCACAGTTTTATTTATTGGACCGATACTGATATGTTAAAAAAATGACTAACATTGGCCAATTCCAATATTGATGCCGATATGTCGTTCATTTCTAATTTATTTATTTGTCTGTTTATTTGTTTTCCTTTTTAGTTCCCAAGAAGACCAAGGAAGCTATTCTATCTTGCCCAGAAAAATAACAAACCCCCTCAGAATGTGGTCCTTGGGTATTAATGCACTTGCTAAACATAAAAAAGGCTCTTATAACATTTGATGGTCATAGAAATAATGTATTGTCCTCCTTCCGCTCATTAAACACAATGCACCTGATGCATTGTAATAAACTAAATAAATAATAATGAAAAACAATAATGTTTTCATCCTGCAGACTATGATAATTGATTTATCACACAGAATGTGCTCTTTCCTGACAAAGTGGGGAATGCACATGTGCAAAATTACAAATGGTAAATATTTCTACTTCTGCAAAATCAAACAAATCAATAGTAGTGATTTTTCCAGATAATGATAAATCCTCAAGTATTGTTGTTTATTGTGACAAAGTTGTGACAAAGTTCTTCACACATTTCTTTGACACTGCTCTGCCTTTGGTTGTCCAGTACTTGGACATTTACCTACATGTCCACATGGTGAAACCCAAAGTTAAACAAAACAGAAAGTCCATTACTCCCAAGTCAGAGTACTCCTCATGATCTGCTTTTGATAGTAATAATTTCTCCTTGAACAAGGTCAAATATGAACACTCAGCTGCTGAAAAGTGCTGCAAAAGCATCAAACCAATGTATCGACTGCCTTAAAAGCAGACAGGCTACCGTTGGAAACCTTTTAGGAGTGCCGTTAGTGTAGGCTGACCTTGTTCAGACTGCGGTCTAAAACACATGTAGGCTAATTGACATCTAATGCTTAATGTGACGTTTCTGCATCAGAACTTTTGTAGTTGTGTCTGGACTGCAGGGTGTAAGCTCTGGGCCGTGTTGTTGTGTACCACTGAAAAAAGGGACTTCTCCATTAGGAAAGTTTATCTTCATATTTTGAGATGACTCGTGTTTGTGAACACACTGAAACACGTTTTTTCCCTCTGTGTTTGTTCTCAGGCCCACACGGTGCATCGGTCACGTTGTGTTCATTTAGCTAAAGTACGCATATATGAAGACCTTTATGCATCTGCTTGTCTTGCTCGTGGTCTCACTTCCATGAGTTGTGAAACATTAAGACCACCAGGGTGAACCTGACTCCGTTGTTGAGTGAAATGTGTTCATCGTCTAACTAACAGAGGTTTGGGCGGTGCTTTTCTGGTGAAGGAACTGAGTTTGTGGTTGTATTTGGTGGGCCTTCCGCTTCTATCAGGAGTGATGGATGACATAAAATATCAGAGATCTTTCAGACAAAACGGTTAAGATTCAGAGGGCCTCGTCTGTATGTAAAACACTGGGTATTTCTGAGAGTCTTTGAGAACAGAACTTTTTACACACTTGCATCCACCTGAACAAAACCTTTGAGGGTCAGAGACAAACACATTGCTCAGATAATAATTCAAATGATACAAATAAGTTATGAAGCAGCTTCAGCAAAACAACATACCGTAAATCCTCTAATACAGGCCCGGGCCTGTATTTGACTCAAGCTCATCAAGCTCCAGGCCTTTATTGGAAGGAGGGCCAGTATTAGAGGCAGGCCTCTATTTCTATTTGAGCAAAATGAACTAATGGGTCGCTGGAGTTTTTGACAATTAAAATTGCGCCCACATTTTCAAAGTTAAACACATTTCTTTTAACAACGGTAGTTTCTGCTTCAGCCCTCTCCCCCCTCCCCCTGCGTAGCGGCCGCAAACTCACTGATGCGCCTGCAGCCTCTCAGAGTTCCTGCTGCTCTAAACATTAAAATAATCATTTCATTTTCTGTTCCTCACTTCTGATTTCCTTCAGTGGTGTCTGTTTGTTGCAACCAGCAGGTACAAAAACTAACTTGTTTTTATTCGACTATTTTTCTGTCCTGCCTGTTTATTATTTTCCTGCATCTCCTCTCAGTCCTAAAGAAAAACTGCTTCATATATATTCACCTCATGAGTTACCTTTGAACTGCAGTTCTAAAAGATCTACCGACCGCAAAAACAGCGGAGTGCTCGCTGCTTGGCGGCCGCATCGGTGATCGGTGCGTCACCGGAGGACAAGGTGATGCGCCCCGCTCCACAGCAGCAAAACGCTTCAGGCGCAAATAAAAGACAGAAAACATTAAAGGAAAGCCGACATGAACGATCGCGTGTTAAATTAGTTTTTGAGGTGGCGACACCTGATTTGATCATCTTACTGTGGCCGTGGTCAGGACGCAGATGTCTGGAGCGCGTCAACAATCAGAGCTTTGCATGCGCAAGCTGGTTAAGATTGGGATGGGGGTGAGGGGAATGTTAAATTGCAAGAGGGTAAACGTCACAATTTGGTTAAATGTCCGTTTTACGGTGGGTGTCACTACCGACGCTCTGGCACAGCGCGTTGCCCCCCCGACGCGCAGGAGCTTGTCACCTGCTGACAGCAGGTTGCTGTCTTTTCCGAGGGCTGCATCTTGCCGGTCATTATCACGTGACAGCGACTAGTCGATGACAGGCATAAAAAGTCACTATAGTGAAGTCGACTAGTTCATACAACCCCTACTGCTCCCCAGAGTGTTCTGCAGCATAATCAGGACGTTCTCTTTGAACTTGATATCAAATTTTTGCCTCCTCTTCGTCTCCGCACCTGCCAAATCGCGGTCTGTCACTGGCAAATCAAAAGTTAGACAGATGACACAACCACTCCCCTGTGGTACTTGCTTGTTACCACATTCCACCCGGCCACAATAAAATACCGGCCATTATTCACCTCCGCCGACTACGACACCGGCCAAAATATGATACCCGGCCGTTAATTAAATACAGGCCAATATTAGAGGATTTACGGTATTCAGATCCTTGTTTTACTGAAACAAGACCATAAATGAACCACGCCATTACTCTCATCTACAGCCAGGAAAACGTGGGATGGCACATGAGCCAAGTCTCAGTTTGTTGCATGATAACATCAAACATTTGGAATTTTATCTGAACAGAGCATTAGCCGGTGCAGACAACACATACCAAGCAGTTTGAGTCACATTCTTCATGTTCTTGTCAGGTTACGCAGAAGCTAGAGTCATTAGAAGGTGATGTTGTGTGTTTCCTCTATGGGAACTTGGGGGTAGTTTTATCAGAACTTTGTGGTGTCTACATGTCTCCACCTCCAGCTCCAGCCAGCTGAAAGAACCATTTTCAGGGCTACTGTCCAGAACCAGGAGTATGTACTGGGAATTGTCATGCAATCGGTGGATGTTGTAGCAGGTAAATGCAGGAAGCAGCCAGGTAGGTTAAAAAATCCAAACGTTTATTTTAAAGTTGTGGTTGTGGAGCAGGAGCGGAAACGATGAAGTGGGGCAGAGGAGTGGTGAGAAGAAACTGCGACAGGGGATGCATAAGAAGGCTGATTGAATACATCTAAGGGGACGGGAAAACAAATCTTATAGAACATGGGTCACACGAGGAGGAGCACCAAGGGAGAGGGGATATGGATGACATGGAGAGGAGCCAGGACATAGGACCAGTGGCGGTTTTATCATTAGGCATAGGTCTGCGGCTGCCTGGGGTCCCCTTGTGTTGGGGGGGGTCCCCTTGCCCTGACCGCTGGCACCCCTCTGTTAATGCCACAATATTCTTATTACCAACCTGTCGCTGCAGACGGGATTGGACATGTGCACTTCTCATTACCATAATTCCTGAACCGTTCAAGATATCATTAAAATTCTAAAAGTGCTGAAAAGATTGAAAATGGGGCTTTTCGTTCATACACAATACATTACGGTAGCCACCGGGATTCCCTGTCTTGAGCGCAACGAATCACAACACAGATTCAGAGACGTGCTGAGTTTGTCATCCAAAATGCTCCGTTTTATAACTTTTGAATGGCTGATCAGATTAAAAAAATTCCAACGGTTCCTAAAAGTACATAAAAGCAGCTTTCTAATGGAACGGGGAAGCTAATTAGCATAAAAAGGCGGCTTGAAATTATGGAAATGCCTCAAAGAAAATCAACACAATCTATTAGGTGTCCCAGAAGGCTTATATCTGAAGACAGTGACCACGAAGGACAGATCTCCAGTGAACCAGGGTATGAATGTTTGTTCAGTCTTTATTTTTTTATTTGAACAACCCTCAACTATTTGCTAATTGTAAGATTCAGCTTCATTCCAGCATTATTTATTCTTTGTACAATAAATAATTATTTTTGCTAAAACAAAAGTTTTTGGTATAGCAGTGCACGGTGTGCAAGAGAAGCACCCCATGGCAGTGTGAGATGCGCTCTGCCTGCAGCTGGAGAGAAACTGCTTCAAGGCCTACCACATCAAATAAAACTGAAAGTTTACAAAAAATAAATGGTCTTAAAAACTGCTAAAAAAAGATACCAAGGTTCACACTTTTTTAAGAATAGATGCATTACAGTTCAAAATTTAAATTGTTCAGTCCAAATTGTTCGCCCAAGTCATTTAGAAGTTCCTGTTCAGTAATAAATGTAAAAAATTCAAATCCATTTTTTGCATTTTTCACTTTTAAGCTGATTTTTTAAAAGGCTTTAATAGAAATAAATTCTAAATACAAACCATACACTGAAAGCTGAGGTTGTTCTGAAAAAAGGAGAAGAGTTACACACACTTTGTACTTTTTATTACAATTTTACAGCCATAAGATTAAAAACATACCAGGCAGCCCTGTTATAATTATGGTCATAAGAGGGTTATTAAGACGGCAATGCACAAACAGGAAGTGATTAGTAGTCATTCCACTCCAATCCAGTTGGTGGCGGTAATGCACCAAATTGTTGTTTGCCAAGTGCCATAAGACCACAAATAAGAAGAAGAGAGGCGGGAGCGTTCGTAACAAACTCGAAGCAGTAGTCAAAACATTAAGCATGAAATGGAGTTATCCTAGTGGCTCCAATAAGGGAAAGCAGCATGCTTCATAAAAGCTTTTATTTTCACTTCTGAAAGTGACGTTGTTTCTCGATGTAAACATCAAAAGGAAGCAGAAAGGAAAGACAATGGTAATGGTTAAAGGGAGGAAAACATAGACCAAAATGGAAAATAGAAAAAAAATAACTAAGGCAAAAGCACAGGAGCAAGGAAGAAGAAAGCAGACCAAATATTGAAAGCGCTCAAAGGGAGGGAAATACAGGAAAAAAGAGGAGGACTAATAAAAAGGGAAAATAACTCAGAAGAGGGGAGAGTTTCGCAAATGCAGTTAAAGGTAAGATTGTCGAAAATTGAGGGTAAGGGGCCCCATGTCTGTGTTCGCCTTGGGCCCCCAAATTGCTAAATCCGCCTCTGCATAGGACGTGGCCCAGTAGAGACGCTAAGTGGAACTTGTGGTTAACTCATGCTGATTGGTTGAAACTCAGTAGGAAATGACATCGGCAGACGTTGCCAAAACAACCAACATTTGCAGACTTGCAATGCAGTGGAAGCCCCCATAACACCGTACTTCACAGGGCTTTCTTGTCTCAAGGAGCACCATAAAAAGCAATGTTATTTCTGGTCATTGAACGCCACATCTTATATCACACAGGCATCTCCCGGTCTTCCGACTCGATGAAATTACACCGTACTTTAATGGAATAAAACTTTTGTTATTAAAGTCTATAGGTGCGTTTTGGGGCTGGTCAGGGACGTCACTCACTACCAAAGCAGTCGCCATATGCTGACGTCTCAGCAAAGACCTGAAAGGGCTGAGACAACTGAGCCACGCTTCCTCCCGGCCAGTTTTCCCCTTCCAAAAATTCCCAGAACTCCCATAGAAGAAACACAGCTTCAGTGCCTCAATGTAAACATAAAGGGATCTCTTCCTGGTGAGCTGATTCAGTGTTTCAGACCAAAAGTTCATCAGCATGCGTGACCTAAACATGGTTTCAGTTATATTTGTGAAAAAGGACTTGATAAAAGTTATGTGAGTCCCCACGTTGCTGCTGTGGTCCCGACTCAGTCTGAAAATAGAAATCTGACACCTTCTTTCAAACCACCAGACCGTGTTATTCTGACTCTGGGAGAGTTATGGACACCGCAGAGCCGATCCTTTTTTTTTTTTTTTTTTTAACGTGTCCTGTCTGGCTGTGAAGCAAGCAGAATTGATGTCTGAATGCTGGTGACAAGCCTTACAGATTTATTCTCAGGTGGAGCATCAAAGCGTTTGCTTTTAATGTCACGCCTGATACTTAAAACTTTATTGTTATTGTTGTTGAATGCTTTGTAATTCCGACCAGACACGGAGACAGAGGTGAAAGAGAAAGGAAAATAAAAGGTGGGGAGAGAGAGGGGGGGGGGGGGTCCACAAAAATAAACAAAAATGAACAAGAGTCTGCTTCTAGACCTGCAGAAAAAAAAGACAAAAAAAAAACAAAGGGACACAAAAAAAGGGACACAACAACAATACAACAAGATCTACCTATCACTGTGTCAACTTGATGAAAAGAAAAAATATATATATATAATCAATATTGCTTAACTGAAGAATCACAATAATAAATCACAACGCATTAAGTGCCCACCATAGTCTTAAGACCTGTGTTTAACGTGCCCAAGCCCATACTTTTGAGAGCACCATGTGAGCACCTGTGTGTGTACACGCGCTTGTTTATTTAAGGTTTTTCTATAGGAGCGCCCAACAGAGTGTGAGGGACCACAGATCCGCCCCCCAAAGATGCGCAGGAGACGGGGGGAGCTCCAAGTCCCAGAGATCCAGGCGCTGCCCCAAAACGCAGGAACCCCAAGGAGACTGCAACCAGGAAGGCCCCCGCCCCCCTCGAGAGGCACAGAGGGTCGCCCCGGGGGGCCACAACCAGCAGCCGGCAGAGTCCCTGGAGATATCAGCGGCAAGCCCACAGGCCCGCCCGCAGCCTCCCACCCCCTAGCCGGCCGAGCCCGGGACCCAGCGACCCGGGACCCAGGGGCGACCACCCCCGCTGGGGACCCAGCAGAGCCCAGGGACCCAGACCCCACCAGGCAGCCACCGGGATCTAACAGGCAGATGCCAAAATCTTAAACCCCCAGACCCGGTTGCCACGAACACTCAGGCAGACCAAGGCACAAGCCCCCACACCAGGTGTGGCAGGGGGAGGGGGGACAGAGATCTATATCATCAAGAGAAGTTCCAGGAGAGGGGAGGACCCAAAGGCCCCACCTGACATATACAGTCATACACAAACACAGTCACACGCTCCCTCCCTCATTCTCACACATGCACATACAACCCAAGACTTACAAAAGTGCACGCCGGACACCCACTCATGCTCCCCATACACACCCTATTCACTCTGGTCCCGGTACTGCTGCACATTGGGTACAACCATCACCGGTAACCAGAGTTTGACCCTTTCTGCTGGGGTGCTGATGAGCAGGCTCCCCCGCCCAACGCTGAGCGCAGCAACCCACCACCCCAGACCCCAACCAGACGGCCAGATCTCCCTCCTAGCCTCCAGCCCCAGGAAGCCCAGCAACAACAGAGGTGGCTAAGACCCCTAGTCTCCCTCTGCCTGCTCCAATATAGTGTTGTGTGTTGATGAGGTGTATTCCATGGCTGTGGTGAGTGGGCAGTGCGGGCATCATCCAGCATATGCCAGCTGATGCCACTGCACCACCCCACTTACACCCTCAGCCATCAGTGTCTAAGTGCGGTTTAAAATTGGAAGTGGGCACCGGCCCTCGGGAGGAGGCTGAAATATCCCCCTGCCAAATGCTGTTGAATGTGCTCACTCCCAAGGCCCTAAGTGTGTGTTTGTGTGGAATGTCGTCAGTGGAAATGTATAAGGTGCAAATAAAATTGGGGGGCAGGTTTCCACAGGAATGCGGAAATGGGGTCCATTCCCGCACTCCCTGACTTGCCTACCCCCCAAGGTCCTATGTGTATGTTTGTGTGATGATGTGAGGGAGCAGGAAGAGAGAAATATGCGGGGATGGGGAGGAATGGCTGGTTGGGCTTAGCCTTCCAGGGAGCCAGCTCCCCTACTGGCCCCAATAGGCACCTCTGTTGTCAAACTGCCACCCAGGGCATGGAGACCCCAGCCCATCCTGCCAGGGCCCAAAGCAGCAGCATTACAGGGCCTCACGGAGTCCGAGGGCACCAACCCAGCCCCACCCCAGCAGAATATCTATGCCCACCCCTGCATTTGCACAACTTCCAGAATATATAAGACATGGGACATCCAGGTAAGGTTGGGTCCTCCCCCTCCTGGACCTCCCCCTCCCCTGTGATGGAACGGCAGAGGAGCCAAGGTCTACCTGAGGCCCCCGAACCCGAGCCAGGCACTGCTGGGTGTCCCTGCCTTCTTCCCGGCAGCATACATGTCAGGACCCGACCCCCAAGGCCCCGCCCAGATCCCCACACGGGGCCGGCCACCCCCAAACCCCAAGCCCCCAGGCCCCCACCCAGACCCGCCCAGGGGCATTGCAGCCGCCAGGCAGTGACCCATGGCCGCCGCCAAGATCCCCAAGGGGCCCCACTCACAACCGCCAGCAGTCCACCCCCCGAGGCAACCCAAGCACCTCCAAAGGGGGGCAACGGCCCCCCAGTCCCAGACACCCCCAGTGAACCCACCTCCAGGGAACATCCGGATACTCCAAACTCAGACCCCACACCCCCCCACCCACACCATCCCGCAGGACAACATCAACGGCCCCCCACCCTCGCTATGTGATGGAACCGATCAAAGGAGCCCAGAGAGATTCATCTGAAGTGGAAGCAGAGGCTATATCAAGTGCAATATGATCTAACAAAAGATTTCTATACTGGTTAATGCAGAGAGTTTCTTTATTTTTCCAATTCAAGAGGATAGTTTTCTTAGCGATGCATATGGCAGTCAGAACCACGTGAACCAAAGATGTTGCAATCGGGACATCGTCCAGGTTTCCCAGTAAACAAAGAGAGGGGGAAGTTGGGATATGACATTTCAGACAATTTGACAGATCCTCACATACTCTACCCCAAAATTCCTGGACAGGTGGGCAGGACCACAGTGCATGAATGTAATTGTCAGGAATGTTGTTTGTGCAGTGTGTACAGGTGTCAGACGACACAAACCCCATCCTGAACATCCGATGACCTGTATAGTGTACTCTGTGTAGAATTTTGTACTGAATTAATTGTAAATTGGGGTGTCTGATCATTTTAAAAGTTTTTAAACAAGTTTGGGACCAGAAGTCCTGGTCAAAGCTGACTGATAGATCCACCTCCCATTTTTCAATAGGGATTGCAATTTTATCGTCTATTTTGGACAGTGTCTTATATACTTTAGACAGTAGTTTGGGGGGTTTGAGATTATAAAAGTCTAATACTCTTGGTGGTGTTTGTAATTCTATTTTATTGAGCTTAAATTTTTGTTTGACTACAGATTTAATTTGGTGATATTCTAAAAAGCTATTCTTATCCATTCCAAATTGGGAGACTATTTGATTAAATGGAATGAAGTCCAATCCTTCACATATGTGTTCCAGGTATAGGATTCCTTTATTTTTCCAGTCCGGAAGGTTCATCATTTTGTTGTTTTGCAAAATGTCAGGATTGTTCCAGATAGGTGTGCGTCTGCATGGTACTAGTGAAGACTCTGTCATTTTAAGATACTCCCACCATGCTGTCAGAGAGGTGCTGATACTAATACTTTTGAAGCTTTCATGTTTTCTTATGCTTGGGCTAATAAATGGTAAGTCTGAAAGCTCTATCGTATTGCAAAGTGTCTGTTCTATATCTAACCAGGACTCGTCTAATGGGTTATCTTGCAACCATCTTGGTATATATTGCAGCCTGTTGGCTAAGAAATAATAATAAAAGTTGGGTAAATCCAGTCCTCCTCTGTCTTTGGTCTTCTGAAGCGTTTTTAAGCTAATTCGTGGGGGTTTATCCTGCCAAAGGAATTTAGTAATTGAGGAGTCCAGAGATTTAAACCAGTCAGCTGGAGGTTTGTTTGGGATCATCGAGAATAGGTAATTTATTCTGGGTAAGACCATCATTTTAATTGTAGCAACTCTCCCCATGAGTGATATTGGTAAGCATTTCCATCTAGCAAGATCATCTTCCACTTTCCTTAAAAGTGGGATGTAATTTAGTTTGGTTAGATCTGCTAACTTGGGAGAGATATTAATTCCCAGGTATGTGATATTCCCTGACTCCAATTGTGTATTAAGCAAATTGACAAATGAGAAATTAATTGGTAGAACTGTGGATTTTAACCAGTTTATAGAGTAATCTGAAACTCTGGAAAAAGAGTTTATCAGTTCTATTGCTTGGGAGAGAGAGGATTGAGAATTCTGGAGAAAGAGTAAAACATCATCTGCATAAAGACTGATCTTATGTTCTATTTTCTTACACTTTATCCCTTTAATATCTGTTGTTTGCCTAATTGCTGCTGCTAGTGGTTCAATAAAGATAGAAAATAGTGAGGGGGAGAGTGGGCATCCCTGCCTGGTCCCCCTCTGAAGACAGAAGCTAGCTGATATTTGGTCGTTCGTCCTGACACGTGCTGTTGGTGAACTGTATAATGTTTGTAGCCAGTTTATGAAGAAGTTCCCAAAACCAAATTTATGTAAAGTTGCAAATAAGAACTTCCAGTTAACTCTATCAAAAGCTTTTTCTGCATCTAGAGATAATATACTAGTTTCTATGTTTCTACTGTAAGAGAAATCTATCAAATTAAGTAATCTGCGTGAATTTGTGAGTGATTGTCTACCCTTAATGAAACCAGTTTGGTCAGGATGTATTATGAAGGGGGTTACCTTCTCTAATCTTTTGGCCAGGGCTTTACAAATTATTTTGAGATCAACATTAATACGAGAAATTGGGCGATAGCTGGTAGGAAATGCCGGGTCTTTGCCTGGTTTTAACAAGAGTCTAATATTGGCTGAATTCATGTTTGGTTGTAATCTGCCGCTCTCTTCGATTTCCCTCACCATTCTGAAAAATGTTGGAGCCAGAATGATCCAGAATTCTTTGTAGAATTCTACTGGGAACCCGTCTGGACCTGGAGCTTTCCTATTAGTCATGGATTTAAGGGCTTCCTGGAGCTCCGCTGATGTTAGTGGCGAGACCAGGACTGTAACTTGGCTGTCTGATAATTTAGGAAGTGTTATCCTGTCAAGGAACTCATTGATCTCATTATCTGATGGGTTTATCTGTGGTGAGTACAACGTTTGGTAAAAGTCTCTGAAGGTGTTGTTTATTCTTTCAGGATCATATACTATATTCCCGGTTGAGTCTTTAACAGCAGATATGGTAGTTTTCTCTTTATTTATTTTTAATTGGCTAGCTAAGAATTTACCTGATTTATTACTATGTTCAAAGTTTTCTATTCGTAGTCTTTGTGCTAAAAATTGTGTCTTTTTGTCAATAATTCCATGAAGTTCTAATTTAGATTTACGTAATTTGCTCATTGACTCTTCTTCTGTGGACGCCTCCAAAGACTTGATGATTTCTTCTAACTCCTGAATACGTTTGTTTTCCGTTTTTTTCTTATGTGATGAGAAAGAGATTATTTTACCTCTCATCACTGCCTTTCCTGCCTCCCAAAGAATAGATGCTGATGTTCCAGGCAGGTCATTATGTTCTAAATATAAAGCCCACTCCTTTTTAAAAAAATTCTATAAAACCTTCGTCTTTAAGCAGTGATGTATTAAACCTCCAGTTTTTGCTTGGTGGGATTGTCCTTTTATTTACCAGAGTTAAAGAAACCGGAGCATGGTCGCTGACAGCTATAGGGTGTATCTCAGTGTCTGAAATGTCAGCCAACAATGAGCTGCTGACTAGAAAATAATCCAAACATGAATGAGAGTGATGGACATGCGAAAAAAAAGTATATTCTCTACGGTTAGGATGAAGAGATCGCCATGCATCACAAAGCCCATAATCACTCATGTACTGTTTAACTATGTTAGTGGATTGCCAATTGCGCTGAGTCCCAGCTGTACTGAGCCAGTCTGTTAAGGAATTCATCCAAAAATTAAAATCACCTCAAAGTATAAGTGGACAGTCCAAGTGTTCGGAGAGTACAGAGAAAAAATTATGAAAGAATGGAGGGTCATCAATATTTGGACAGTATATGCTGACGATACATAAGCGTTGGTTCTGTATAGATATTTTTAACATTATAAATCTACCCTCTGGATCAGAAACTGTGTCCAATACTGTGAATTTTATGTTTTTGTGTATTAAAATAGCTACACCTCTTTGCCTAGAGTTATAGCAGGCAGAGAACATGCTGGGAAACTCAGGTGTTTTAAGTTCATCTGCAGATGTGGCAGATCTATGAGTCTCTTGTAACAATATTACGTCTGCTTGCACTCTCTTTAGCTGATCAAAAATTTTTAATCTCTTCTCTCTAGCGCAAGCCCCATGTACGTTCCATGAGACAAACCTTAGTGCACCCATAGATGTGTGTGTGAGTAGCTATAATATGACGCCTTCATGTGTATGAGATAAGATAAGTAATTAAACGCATATATTAATCTTATAGTAAATAATAATAATAAGGGTGTTGTTATAATCATTATTATCATTTGCAACATTAAATATAATAATAATAGTAGTAAAAAAAACAATAATTAAAAAAACTTTAATATAAAAATATTAATGCTGATGATGATAACGTAAAATATATAATAAAAAACAATAGTAGTAATAATAATAATAATAATAATAACAACCACAACAAGACAAGCCCAACAGTGTTTTGATGAATGAAACGCCTTAGGCTACTTATCTGTGTGACTGTGTATGGAATCTATGTGTTTGCGTCTGCGTATGGAGTCTCTCTCTGTGTGTGTGTGTGTGTGTGTGTGTGTGTGTGTGTGTGTGTGTGTGTGTGTGTGTGTGTGTGTGTGTGTGCGTGCGCAAGTTGTGTGCTGCAGTGTGCAAAGGGAAAAAATTTGTGCCATGCAGATGTAAAAATCCAGAAGCAGATTAAAAAAAAGGGAAAGAAAGGAATGAAAAAGGTTTAAAAGAGAAAACCGCAGAGCCGATCCTGGTATGATTCACCATTTTGTTACGGCCTTTAAGCTGTTCAGCCACCATAATGCTAACATGTATGAACCTGTACACACACATCCCGAACCCAGACATTTGTTTTATTTTAACCTGCCCTTATGATGAAATAGCTACTTTATCACAAGTTCTTCCCTATTTTTGACCTGGATTTACTCGTTTTTCCTTTTTTTATCTGACCTAAAACAGAAACTGGAACTTTGCCTGCGAAGCAAACATATGTTTTGTTGCCATTAGCAACACTGTTTGGATGTCTGTGCTTCTAAATAATGGAAATGTTTGACCTACTGCCTGTTTTTCAGAATGTTCCACTTATTCTGACTCAGAAGAACCTGGGATGGGAAAAGATGAAATGTGGGAATCAAATAGATGATGGAGGATGAATATAGTTAATATTAATGATATTAGATTTGAAAGCAAGTAAAGATCTCATCTTTTAAAGGGCTGCCATAAATAGAAACAGCCAAGTTCCTGTCTGTCACCACGCTGGGGAAAGGGGCCCCTTATTCAGTTTAAGGCTGGGTTAAAGCCTGAAGCAACCCGCCCATAAAAGCCCTCGCTAATCCATTTAGCATTTGATTGACACGTCGCCTTCATTTACCAAATAACCCCTTAAACCTATTTTAATTATATTGTAGGGCTGGGCGACATGGCCTAAAATCAATATCACAATTTGTTGAGGATGTCGCCTCGATAACGATAAATGGACGATAACTACAGGTATGCATACATTTTAGATTTATTGCCCAGCCCTATCATACTGTACAAATCAAACCTGACTCCAGATAAGCGGAAGAGGATGGACGGATGTAGAAAAAAATGTGTTTGATCAGCTGATCACAGCAAAGAGAACTCATCTCTATCAGCACAGATACTCGTGTTCATTAAGTGTCACAATTGTGACTAGCTGATCCAGACCGATGTCTCAGTAACAGACTCAAACGTGATGCAAACGTGTAATTTCTGCTTTTTTTCTCTTTCAGGTATGAAGTGAATTAATCAGCAGACAAGCAACTGTTTCTGGTTTCCCAGCTGCCTCTGGGGTCTCGTCCGGGTTCTTCAGGCTGTCGTTTTTCACTCATCCGGTCTCGAGATGCAGGTCGCTTGACTCTGGTCCTCTGTCTGTGGATCTAAGTTCTGTCCATGGCTGGTGCTGCTTTAAATCAGTAACCTCCCAGCGCCAAGCTGGACCCAAGGACCGAGACTCCCCACACCTGTTCCTGTTCCACCGCCCCGTCCCCCGAACCATCCTCTGAGCACACGCACACATGTCAGCTCCTCAATCCAGGACTCGCATTGGCCTGTGAAGAGGAGGAAGAAGAGGAGTATGTCAGTGAGGGGAGTCTGCCGAGTGCACTTCAGAAGATCACGGCCATCTGTAGAGATGCTGAGACCATTACTGGTAATGTTACACGCAAATGTTATTAGATAACTCATGTGAGTCCGTTTGGCTTTGCAGAAGCAGAGTTTTCTAGAACCTACCTGTCCAAAGTCTATTGGGCAGCACTACAGAGCTCTACAAGGTGCACACCAGAAGATCTGTCACAACCTTTACTAGGGATTAGCATCTGACCCATGCTAGCTGTTTAACCTGTCTGTGTCGGTCTGGAGAGAAAAACTGGGCTGACATTAACAACCGGGGGAGGGGGTAATAATATTGGTCACCGGCCATAAGTGAATCGCTGCTTCATATCCAGTGGCTTTGGAGCATCATGTGTATGAGGGTGAGCCATGTGGAGTTGTGAGAACCTGCCCCCTTCTGTGACCTTGTTCTGATGTCATATCCTGTTGGTAAAGGAGCTCCAGGGGACGTCCTCCATGTGAGAGAGAAGAGCTCCCAGGGGAGCGGTTCTGTCAGCTCCTCCTCCCATCTCCTCTTCTTTCTCTCCACCCTCCATTCATCACTCCCACTGAACAGGGCACTGCCTTTTGTTCATGCTCGAGCCTTTCTCGACTTTGTTTGTGAGCCGAACCCTTTTTACCCAAATCCCATTTCTTAGTTGTCGGGGGAAGGGACCTGCTGAACTGGAAGGGGATTTTAATCACAGTTTCCCCTCCTTTGTTTCCTGTGATGACTGCTGATAATTTAATTAACGTGTATACTGACCAGTCATTTAACTGAGCTTAAAGTGAGCAGACTTATTTGATGGAAGATACAAAAACACTTGTATAAATGTATTTGTTGTTTCATTTGTACATAAAAATATGGATCTTTTTTGAATGCTACTGAGAGTTTATCCGTCTGTCTCTTGGAGGATGGAGCTGTTGGAGTGATGTCTGCTAGGATCTTCTCAGGAGATTAGAAAACACATGGAAGGAAGGGAGCAGCATTGCACGAGACCCAGATTGCTTTGAGCAATTTTTTGTGTTGTTGATTTGTGATAAGGCTGAAGGATCTTTTGTTTTTGGATCAAAATTACAATATTAGACAACACAATCATGTGATCAGCAAAGCAACATTTGTTTGCTTTGGTTCAGTCAATTATTTTACACATCTAGGGTTTTCCCAGGTTTTAATGGTGTTAAGGCAGCGTGCAGTGAGGCAGTTTTAGCTTGTAAGGACTGGGATTTTAGTTTTCCAGTGAATTATTTTTTTTCGTGGTGCTAAATTCAGTGTTTCGAACAATAATGTACTAATGACTCTTCATCTGTCCCTCATTCAACACTGTTTGAGCTGTGAGATGGATGGACAGGCTAATTCCTCAGCTTCTTGCAACAGCTGACAGGGATTTACGGGAATAACACTTTGCAGACTTGAAAGAGCAACTTCTCATCTTTAAAAAGATTTTTTCTCATGGCACACGCCATTGCTGAGTTTTGGCAATTCGGAGTACAAATGCAAAAAGCTTCAGCATTCAATGTTAAAGCTAGCCTAGAAATCTAGACAGACAGTAGTACAAGTGGAGTTCTGGCTGCAGCGGCGGCCCAGTGAGTCATGGCTGTGGAGGAGTGGAGCGTGGGCTCACGCGGCTCGGGAGTCCTGGCTCCGATCACTGCCGTCTGAAGCTGTGTTTGTCATCTGTGGAGCTCTCTGAGGGAGACCACAGAAACTCTGCAGCTGGTGAGTTGATGCATTCTACACTTTAGAGTCACTCAACCACATCTTTCTACGTAAAGCACTCACAAACCTGCGTTAGCTTTGGTTAGCTCAGTTAGCTTGTAACCGCAAGAATTGCCGCACTAAGATCCTCAAAATTCCGCTCTCAGCTCCACCTCTTGTCCATTTTCGTAATGTTTGGGAGTGTCGAGATGTGTGACATGTCCAAGATGGCAGTGATCCGAACTGCCCACTAGGCTTCAAGTCAAAGCCTCAGAAACCTCCATCACAGAGGCTTTGTTTATATTTTTCTACAGTCATTGATGTCGGTCTGTCCACGCTGCATTGAAAGCTCCACAGCCCTGGCCAGTCTGGTGGTTTGCCAATCACAGCGTTCTGTCGGTTTGGTGGGCCGCATTAGTAAAACAATACTGGGGAAAACTGCACGCATGTTTCCTGTTGATAAACACATTTGAAAGTAATTCTTATCATTCATTCTTTAATAGCTTTTAATATTTTTATGGTGTGATATTGTTTTCAGTTATGTTTGTAAACGCTACTCTACATTGTGATTATTGTGCCGAAGATAATTTAGTAGAAAATCATGAATCAAATTAAAATGGGAAAGTCCATCCATTCATTTTCAGCCCCTTATCCAGAGTAGGGTTGTCAGGATCGGGGAGGCTGAGCTGGCTTGGAGCGGGAGTTTGCTTGTGGCGTGACTGTATGACCCTAGCACGGAGTAGCTGACGCTGGATTTGACAGAACACGCAGTTTGATCTAGGAACTGCGACGCCATGCTGGGCAGCGTCGAGATGGAGTCGCGGTTCCGGAAAGACGGAAAGGCCGACTTACTGAGAGTAGACAGCGTGGATCGATGATTGTGGGTCTAGATGGCTGGTGGGCCTGTGAGCTCGTTGACAAGATTTGAATCAACCGACGACTGAGTGCTGATCTGGCGGGAGGCACTTCCTTATATGGAGTTTGGCTGGTGACGTGGTGTGGCTGCGCCAGTGATAGGACTGCTGGGTATCGGAGTTTGATTGATAGTATAATTCCCCTAGAGCTATTTTTGCAATTATTTTCATTTAAAAACAAACAAAAAAATCAAAGTACGAAGTACTTTTAGTTGATGGTGGAGCGTCACATTTCTCCACACCATCTAGTCCTTTGTTCGACATCTTTAAGGGACACGAACATCAGAAACCTACAAATATTTCCCCTAAGAAAACGCTAAATATACCAACATGGGCCAAATGATGTTGGCTGTAGTCTTAAATTGCGGTTTCTGTAAATGTTTCCGTTTAGCCCCCACCTCTAGTCACCAAAGTGAATCCTCTGTCTCCATGTCCTACGATCCTGTGCTCACAACACTTTGTGTTTTTGTGTCAGGGGCAGGGCAGACACTCTACCACTAGGCGTTTTGCTTCTCATAGGAAATCCATAACTATTAAAAGTTGTTCCCGATACCTGGTTACAACTGGGAGGTGTATGGTATCACACATGAAAACCTTTATCTGAATGAAAAATGGCTGTTGCCTCTTTGCAGGTGGAAAGGTCTGATGTCATCTAGAGGTTTCAGTAGTTTTGCAAAGCAGTGGTAGCAGAGCTTCCTTCACATTAAAAAGTTGAGTTCATCTAACTGATTTCAGCCAGAGTGCTGAGGGTGAAGAGGTCAATCCCTCACTCCCTTATCTTATGCTGCAGTGGAGAATTAGAGTTTTTGTTGACTTTTGGAGGTGCAGGTAATCTCCACCGTCGCTACAGGACGCCAGGAAACTGTTCTGTACAGAAAACGGTTAGCCACTTCTTCGTTTTTAATTTGATCCATTCCAGCTGTTTGAGTTTGTAATATTTCCACAGTTGCACTTGTAGTTTGGAACTATGTGTGGTGGAGAAAATGCTAATGCTAATCACATTCAAACCTAAAGTTAGCACAAACTGAAGCTTGAATAATCCATGTAAGAAACTTGAGGAAACCAGAAGAGCTCCGTCTCACTCATTAGGGTCTTTGTGAAGACGGCAGCGACTGAGGTCATTTCTTTCTCCTACCCACAAACAGGAAACCTCTCCCCCACCTAGCTATGTGCATGGTTTCACTTCCTTTCATTATTTGACTAACAAAGTTGTTTTCACATTTTCGTCCACAGGGAATCACTTTGGTAAGCCTCTGTAGCTATTTATGTCTTGGATAGATCTCATCTTTCTTTTTAAGTTATAAAGATCCTTTTTTCTCAGGATCCTGCAGGAATGTGAGGTCGTTCATCTGAGGTTCACTGAAGTTTCTCAGGGTTTCACTGACGCTAACTCATAAAGATGTGTCAGTTTACCAAGTAAAGGTTGCATAATGCTGCTGTGTACATCAGTGTATCAGCTTTCCCATATGGTAGGGTTTTTTAAATGCACCACAGGAACTGCATGCTGCAATAAACATACTGTCTGAAGCTAAAACCACCCAACTGCATTTAACCTGCTATAAATGGAGAAATCGCATGACAAAGGAATACTTATGACACGTTTTTTTATCCCTAATTGTGCACTTACGAATGAAACTGGGGATGTCAGATGGTAGGCCATGCAGATAGCCAGATAGCCAATTAGAACAGTAGCTTGGTGACAGCCCGGAGGGCTCTAAGAAAGAGTAAAATCCCATTTGTCAGTGAAATTTGTTCTCCGCACTTGACCCATCCCTTGGGGGAGAGGTGAGCTGAGGTGGTTTAACCCATCGATGCAGACTTGGACAAAGGGTATTACCCACAATCCTCTGAATGTTTTAGACTAAGCTACAAAGAATGGAAATTTATTTCAAACAATTGTTTGGTTGCTTGTTTGAAAGTTGTTAATAAAGTTTTTTTTTAAAGTAGCACAGCGACCAGCATCCCTGCATGCATTGCGGTCAATGACGCATTACTCCCTGTCTCAATTAGGCTATTATTTTCACACGAATGTACCACACACTCAAATCCTTACTGCACACTTTTTCCAAGTGCACTTCACAGTAGACCGTAGGGCGCAGGGCGGGTGTTGAGATTGGGCCATGTACTTCCTAAAACGGGTTCACTGGAGCTTTTTTTCTTCCAAAGAACGATTTACTAGGCGTTCATTCCTACTAGAGACCACTGCAGATGTATTAAAAGTAAAGTTGGCCTTTAAATGGACACAAACATGGTATTGTCACTAATCTTTTCTAGTGTTTTTTGAATGTTTCTGTTTTTTACTGCAGTTGGAAATGTATTGGCTTGTTTTTGCTGCTCATCTTGGCCAAGACACGATTTAAAATATGTTTTATAATCTCAGTGAATTTTCTTCCTGGATAAATAAAGAATAAATGAATAAATGTCTAGCTTTGTAAAAATAAACTTCTATAAATACCATGCTGAAGTGAGGAAGTGGACAAATCCATTGCTAATAAGACTCAGTCAGTACTGACTCCTGCTGGTAAGATAGGATAACAACATCCAGATCCTGGCTCCGGCTGCCTTTCACTCATCCTCTGAAGGGTCTGTCTGTTCTCTGAGATTCTACGACTCGGCCACTAAATCCAGAGGCTGAATGAGCGCGACAGGCTGTTGCCATGGTGCACTTCCTGGGTATGAGGTTGTTATTCTGTGGTTAAACACAAGCAGTGATGTCATACTGAATGAGTCAATTATGGGAGGAGAGAAGCAGCTGGCAGAAAACACATAGTTTTGTTTAAGTCAGCTCATGTTTTTACCAGTGATCAGGTAGGATGGGGTGTTTGGACGCATGTCCCATCATGTCTCCGTCCTCACAACCCAGAGTGTGGACCTCATTATAACAAGTAAAACTCATGCAGTTGTCAGAATATGTTCTTGTTTTAACAGAAATCCCAGTTGAAGAGAACATGACTTGTTTGATTTATGTCCTTCACCCTCTTCAGCAGGTTCAGATGACTGATAAACATAATGTTGTGATGGTCGTGCAAAAATCTGTTCTATCTTCACTGTTGCTTCAAAACCTATTGAAAGATTTCTGAACCAAACAGTGGCTCATTGGATGATTTAGAGGAGGAGAATTTCTGCCTTTCTTTAGTTTTTGTTGTGCTTCTAAAACTCAGAAGTCTTCGGGTGTCTTCCTGTGCCAAAAGCAGGTTTTTGAAGGGTTTTATGGTCAAACTAAAAGTGTCCTGGTGGAGCTCTGGGGTTACCTGTTGCTGTGGCGATGGAAGAGGATAAAAAGGACCTGTTTGAGTTTAGCTCTGCTAGGCCTGCTCTGCTCTGGGTGTTTGTACAAGATCAGCGTTGTTAGAGAGCGCAGCACCCCCACCAGCTCTAAAGCTGGGAGGGTGGGACGGCCCCTGTGGTTTTCGTCACCGGCGGCGGCATGTCAGGCATGACGGACCAGTTTGGCTCGGGTCTCTCCTCTCCACTCACCCCTCCCTCCTTTCCTCCCTTTTTGTCTCACACACTCAGTCGTCCTCTAAAACTTTACTGCTCTCTCTCTCTCTCTTGCTCTTCCTGTTTGTCACCCTCCTGGTTCTCTCCCTCTGTCCTCTCTGTCCCCTCTGTTTCCCAGTGGAAAATGTGACTGAAGAACGTTGGTTGTCGGGCTTCAGGCACCATGAGTAAGTACCGTGATCCCAGAACCATTTCTGGCAGCTTTAGCTGATTTGTTTTAAAGTTTATCCTGACCTGCGCTCACTGTAGCCTGTCTCTGTTTGCTGAGTCTTTCTGCCTGCATGACAAAGACTCGTTTTATTTCCATTGGAAGCCTAATCTGATGTTGTCATTTAGTGATCTATCTCTGCACCGCGGGGTTCAACCAGATTGGTGTTAAACTTTAATCGCTGTTATGCAGAACAACATTGCAGGGGTCTCATCCAGTAATCTGACACCAGCACCATGTGTTTAGTTGGAGACCGGCTTGCATTCTTCTCTCCTGTTCCCTAATTTAGTGTTACACGTCACTGAAGGTCGAGTGCTGGTTACTGGTCCGACTGACACACAGATGATGAGATCTGTGGTATTAAAGTTGTTCTCTCATCATGCTGCCAGCTCCAATCCCTGCTTTGGACTTCCCCCTGCAGCATAAAAGCCCACAGATTCACACACACATAGCACACGGCAAGATCATTAATCCCAGACTCTCCCCCTCCGACAACCTTTAGGACGCGCTCGACTGTCCAAAGATAATCTCATCAGATAGTCCTGCATGTCTAGGGCGCTCTGGTGTGGAGGATGTCAGGACTGCCTGTTGAATTTGAAGTGTAGCCAATCAGAAAGCAAGGTGGTGGAAGCATGCTACATGGAGCCAGGTCTTTGTCCGCCATGTTTGTTTACACGGTTGGTGTATACACGCCACTCACCAGAGCTCCTTTCTCTGTGTGGGGTCGGTCTTGTTCTGAAAATCTCGCTGCGAACCGGGCCAAATTCATTTAGACAAAACCGAAAAGGAAACCTGGGCCTTTAATGAGCTGCAAAGCTCAGACAGACATTATTAAACAGTCATTCAAGGTAAAAAAGTCTGTTTACATGACCGATCGAGCTTTTCGGTGTCATTAGTGGCATTTACAGGATAGTATTTATGGATTTAGCAGATTTTACTCTGATGGGATAATCTCTGACTGAATTTTGAGCTGTAAGGCTTTCCCATCATATCACAGCTGAAGTTAAGGCTGTTTTTATCTTGTCATTTTCTTCTATTTAGAACGTTCTAGACAAAATGATCACTGTAATGTGTAATCACCTCTGACTGTCATAGAGTTCTTATTTCTGAACCTTTAACATTCACATTTGTTATCAGGGTGAAATAGTTAAAACTGAAACCCTTTCCAGATTACAACCCATCTACACACATGTTCTGTTTGTTTGCTAACCTCACACAGTTGCCTTGGTAACCAGCAGCAAACTACGTTTTTATGTTTTCCACTGTAGTATAATCGGTTTGAAGTATCAAATAGAATAGGAATGATGATTCTGTTGGTCAGAAAGGTTTCAATAACAGACAAATGAGAATTCCCACAACAAAATGGTATTTCGTGGTGGGAATAGTAAGGACGGTGTGTGTGTGTGTGTGTGTGTGTGTGTGTGTGTGTGTGTGTGTGTGTGTGTGTGTGTGTGTGTGTTCAGCACAGTTGCTCATTCAGTCTGGATTAGCCAACTAAGAGACAGCATTGTGAGGAAGTGGTAGAGAAATAGGCGGTGGGTTTCTGTGATTCTGTTGATCCAAGAACTTCTTTGTTTCTATAGAAAACATAGCCTAAGTCTGAGTTTTCTGTGTGAACAAAAAGAATGTGTACAGAATGAAGCCAAATACATATACCGGTCAATGACTGCCAATGAAAAATGGTGGACAAACCCTCCATAACGTTACCCATAGCTTTCTTAAGGGCTTGGGTGTTTCTCAATGTCAAGGCACCTGGCCTTGCGAGGCAATGTCGTGCGAGGCCAGGCGCCTTGCTTACAAGGACACTATCCTTCCTTGGTCAAAGAAAACGGTTAAATGGAACAGACCTGCATTATGTAACCGCGGTTTCCACGGCGGCCATGTACTGTCACGTGACACGGGAGATAATGTTATATTTATTAAGTATAAGTTTCAATATAAATATATAACCAACCTTTTACTTTTTAAATTGTGTATATATTTGTTGATTTAAATATATAAGCGACTTACTACCCGCTAGCCACAGAAGCTGCAATTAATAAGCAAATAACCAACCATAGATAACTTCTTTGGATCTAAAAAAAAAAACATTTTAAATTAGTTGACTTACGTTTAAAATTGAAAATTGCCCCGGAAGTAGCTGCCAGCTTTTAATCTGCCACCCTTTTGAAAATACCGCGACATATTCTGGGTAATTTTTGACCAAGGCTAGGCTACAAGACACCTCCCGTGTATCCTTGCTCAGCTAGCTAAACAGCTAACAAACGGAAAACACACGCCTCGGTAGAACATGAACATTGGAACATGTCTGGGTGGTTCCTGATGACGTATCTCCTAGGCAACCGGGGCGGGGCCAAGACATCAAGGCAAGGTCCCTTGGCATTGAGAAAAACCCTGTTTGAAGCCAAAAGAGCTGCTCCCACAACCTCCATCTTGGCCATGTGACTTGTGTCGACACTACCACCAAATAGAGGTGGAGCAATATGGGGTGCCATTTGTAAAGTCAAACAGTCATAATCTAACAGCAATATTTTTGGTTATTTAGCATATCATAAGAGAAAAAATTGGGAGTTCACTTTTTCAAAGTCATATTTTCACCATGTTATTCATACAATTATAAATGTTAAAGTTTCCAAATAAATATTTAGTTAGCAAGTTAAATATTTAATTAGTAGTTAAATATTTATTTTGTAAACTAAATATTTAGGTCTGATCTAAATATTTAGTTTGTAAAATAAATATTTAATTCACTAACTAAATATTTAATTTACTAATTAAATATTTATTTTGGAACTAAATATTTAATTTGTAAATTAGATATTTAATTTGTAAATTAAGTATTTATTTTCCAAAAAAATATATATTAGCTAAATGTTTAAGTACCAGCTAAATATTTATTTTCCACGATGTTATTTAGCTCCACAATATATTTTATATTTTTGGGTCAGACTTAAATATATATTTCCCAAATACTGATTTTGCAAACTAAATGTTTAGCTCCAAAATAAATATTTAGCTGGGATCTAAATATTTATTTCTGAAAATAAATATTTAATTTACAAATTAAATATTTAGTTCCAAAATAAATAATTAATTCGTAAATTAAATATTTAGTTAGTGAATTAAATATTTATTTTACAAACTAAATATTTAGATCAGACCTAAATATTTAGTTTACAAACTAAATATTTAGATCTGACCTAAATATTTAGTTTGCAAAATAAATATTTAACTACAAATTAAATATTTAGCTTGCTAACTAAATATTTATTTGGAAACTTTAACATTTATGAATGTATGAATAACATGATGAAAATATCACTTCAAAAAAGTGAACTCCTAATTTTTTCTCTTATGATATGCTAAATAACCAAAAATATTGCTGTTAGATCATGATTGTTTGACTTTACAAATGGCACCCCATAGAGCAAGAGTGGGATGGTGAGGGTGGGAGCAAATGATTGACACCCATCAAACTCCGAACCAATGTAGCTACGGGCTAACTGAGCTAACCCAAAGCTAACACGGAGCTAGGAGCTAACCAATAACTTAAAATACAAACACAGCATCAGACTGCAGACATCAGACCCTGAGGCCTTCCCCAGAGCTAGCTGCTAGCACTAGCTCTGACGCTCAAGCTACCTGTCAATCAAATATAATTATTCTTAATTTTAGGCATTTAATGACACCTAAACAAAAGAGTTACAAAAAAGGTACTCCCTCAGAGTTGTCATGACTGTAAACTAGACCTATAAAACCTAAAATGTTTTTGGAACCAGGCTGCTAACTAGTTTATTTCTGCTTTTGGTGTTTTTAACATGGGAGTCAATGAGGATTTCCTCACTTCTGGTGCCAACCCTTAGTGGATGAGGGTGGAACTGCAATTGTCACTTCTGGTTTGGCTTCACAAAATTCAGACAAAGCATGCCCCTCAGTACCGACGTGCGAGCAGTAAAAGAAGTAGTGTAGCAGAATTATGGAGCTCTGTTTTTACTGGTGAGTTGCCTCTGAAAACTCAATAATTTGGGCCATGTATTGTTGTATCGCCTCTAATAGTTTCAAACTGTGGTGCTACGCGGGCTCCCTCCTGTGGTGCACAGGATACATTTTGGCAATGGCTGCTCAAAGTGAAGACTAATTACCTTAAACTGAAACAGAAGTGGAGATGGCCCAGAAGATGGGTGTTTACAGTATCAAAGGCATCAGTGAGAAACATGAATAAATCTGAGTAGCAAAAGAGAAAGTTGGAGCCGATCTCAGGTGTGACACAAACACAACTTCTGTCCGTTCACCTGCTTAGTTCTGATGTTAAACAGTTTCAAAGAATTTGGCGAAAACTATGAAAATATAGTTGTCGTTTAGTAAGGATAGGCTTGTTCTGGCTACCTGGTAAACAAACAAGTCACACTGATTGGAGCGCTGTTAGCTTTGATTACTGCACTTATTCACTGTGTCACCGTTTTAATACAAATTTCCATCTAGTGTTGGATTCATTTTTCACCCAGATCTTTTATTGACTGTCTGCATGGTGGTCCACCTGGTGTTCCTGTGAGGTTGCATGTTCCCCCCATGCATGTATGTGTGTTCTCTAGGTTTACACGTTCTGAAAAAGTAAAAGCTGTTTTGGGTAAATTCATCTGCAGTGATGAGATAGTCCACCATTGTACAAAGTCCATCCCAAACATGCTCATTGTGTGAAGATGATGTGTCATGCTTCCTGAACCTCTTTCACAATAAGAGCGGAATATGCCCGTGCCATTAGGGGAGAAAATTCATTGATGGGAAAACCTGCTGTTTACTCTGATAGTCAGGTGACCTCATTCCTCTCTTAGGAAGGACTCGATAGGAAACTTGTCCCTATCTGCTTAGTTGAACGCAGGAGGCCATGTTTTGTTTAGCCAGGCAGTGAGTTGGCCTCAGTGTGGGTGGTTGCTGTCTGTAGTTACTCAGCTCCCTTTTTCTGATGTGTGCTTGCTGATAACAAAATCAAGTAACTAGAAATACTTCATAAACACGAGAGAATCATGACCCTGCTGTTTGGCCCTTTTGTGTGTGACTTTGCTCTTTCTGACTTTTGGAATCGGCTTATAAAGAAACAAAAAACCCGAAGGTGGTCCAGATGTTTCAGCTTGGAGAGCCCAGATATGGCCTCAGTTCTCCACTAGAGGGCCTCACCAACCTTCAGTGTCTCACGCCACTCCATCAAATTTTCCATTTTACATTTAAAGAGACCTTTCTATGGGGTGGAGATTTAGAGTAAACAGTCACAAGGTGGTGAAATTTTAACCCCAGACGTTGCCTGTGTTAGCAGTCTGTGGTGACCTTAAAGAGAGGAAACCCCTGCTTCAGCTCAGGACCCTTCTTTCTCTTTCTGCAGATGTGTGTAACGGGACTGACCTGCCTGAACTTGAGATTATCAGCATATTGGAGGAGCAGCTGCCCGTCTACAAGCTCAGGGCAGACTCCATCTTTGGTTATGAGCAAGATGATTGGCTGCACACGCCGTTCGTGGATCCAGACGCCGCTCTCGACCTGACTACTGAACAGATTGAAGAGACCCTTAAATACTTCTGTAAGTTGAACACACGGTTTTCAAACTGTAATAACAGCTTTTGTAACAAAACACAAACTGTCCGGAAGCTAGCGAGAAGTTTTATTGGACTCTGATTCAGAGACGCCAAGATGGGCGCGACAGACCGTCAGCGTGACACAAGCAACCTTCGGGTTAATGTTCAGCTTTCGCTCACACTCAGCGTGCTCACGTCTGCTCTGGACTTATCAGACCGCCTCATGGCTGTCAGTCTTTCAGCTGTACACACACACACACACACACACACACACACACACACACACACACACACGGTTAGAATGAAACAAGCAAAAGCACGTACGAACAGCAAACCCAGGGGGTGTAAGTGCATTTATTTACTTTACTTTGTGTTATTTATTTATTTTCCCCCAGCGTGGATAGGGACTCCGGTTGTGATGTCAGATATAAAAGAGCAGTTTCTAAGCTTAGATTTAGCTTCTTAGCTGTAACTGCAAAGCTAAACATCACCTCAGCGCTCTGTGGCAGCACGGTCACGTAGCAACACACTCCTAGTCAGTCAGGTGACTGTGCAACAGGATCATGTTACATCAGGAGCTTAAGAAGCATCGCGCTGGCTGTGCTGATCCTTCTGATGTCACGCTGCTCCTCAGACAGATGCTGGCCCTAGCCCAAGATGCATGAGCAGTGTTGGGTCATGTGAGCGTCTGTCTAGTCATCAAGCTTCAGGTGTCTGGAATGTTGCACCAGCCATCAGGAAGAGGGACAAAGGTGGTCGTATGTCAATGCTGTTTAAGCTGGGAGGAATCCAGCCTCTTTTGAATTGACAGCTCCTGTTTTTAAGTGTTTTTCTGTGAGCTATATCAGTTTTTATCGATTTAATCTCGTGTCAGTTGCCCCTTCAACAGCCTGAACAGATCAGTTCTGAGCAGACTGATAGGCTAACGGTTAGTTTGAGTGGGCTAAGTTACCACATGCTTCTGTTGTCAGTTCAAATCAGCTCATGTAAATGTCTGCTGACACATTTATGAATATAGTTTTTATAAAACGGGGTATTTGCAAAATCTGTGGAGTTCTTTTGACTGTGTTCCTAGTCATTATACTGGAAGAACCGTGCTACATGACTTTCATTGTAATGTTGTAAAACAGCATTTCTCTAAATTATTGTGAAAGTTTTGAGACTGAATGAAACGGACTAAAAATTGACTCTGACTTAGTAACTAGTTAGCTGATGTCTGCTTCTCTAAATTCATACTTAAATGTTCCTAACCTTTTCACAGAACCCCGGTTCTAACAACCTAAACTATTTATTTCTTTAACAGAACCATTTCTTCTGGCTCATTAGCAGTAAATTGATCACAAATGCTTTCCTGTGTGTGAAGTCCATCATCGTTTAGTCTCATTTGCAGTTTGCATCTCTGTGTTGATGTTGTCAGTGTTCAGGCGGTGCCTCGTCCTACTGTGTGTTGATGTTTTTATGATATTGTTTATGTTGATGCTGAATGGAGCTTTTAGCCTCAGGTGCACATGCTTCATCACTCCATAGATAGCATGGTGTGTTGGTTCTAGCCACGTCACCACTGCCAACGCTACACAGCTCCTCTGCTAGCTGCCTCTGAAAGGCCTTGGAGTCTGAGCCTGTTACTATAGCAACCGCTCAGAAGGACAAAGTAGAGGAGAGGAGGGGGGGGGGGTGGGAACACTCCAGTGGTACTTCCTCTCTTCCATTGGCTGTCGGCTGCCTCTAATCCCACCCAGCCCACGTTTCATCATCAGCATCATTTCTGCTGCAAAACCCGTGACTGCTGCTGCTTCAGCCCTCGCTGTCTCCAGGTTCATTGAGTCATTCTAGGAGATGCTTTGCTTTATGTGTGGAGTCAGAGCTGCCACTGAGGAAGGGATGTTGTGACGGGGTAGAAGAGGGTCAGTGCTGGACCGAGGTGACCAGCTAAGAAGCAGAAGACATGAAGCTACAAATGGACGTAGGGATTAAATAATCTGGCTTTGAAGCTTTGAAGGTAACTGCCTGGCAGGAAGAAGACACACTACAGGACATGAAGAGACTCGTAGAAGATAGCATGTTCTTATGAAATGGTAAAGATATTGTTGATGGAGTAAAACAGAACAAAGTGATGCTTTTGTTTTATTTCTGCTTCTGATGACACGATTCTGTAGGCTGAGGTGCTAAAATGGCACCAGCAGGCTGAGCATAAGCTACTGCTGTGCCTTCCACCAGGAAGGACATGTGACGAGAGCACGAAGACTCCTACCGGCTCACTGCCGAACATGGATGCTATCTGTTATAAGTTAGTGAGAGCTGACCGTCTCTTACCACGAGGCATCGCTGAATGTACCACGGCTGTTAGCGCCAACATGCTGGGACTTTGGTTCGTCTGTCTGCAAGAGCAGTGAGGATGAAGCGACGAGGCCAAACCAGAGGCCAGAGGTTCGTCAAGGCTGACTACTATGAGCTGGACTGGTACTATGAAGAGTGCACTGATGGTAAGGTCCTACTGCAGTTTCATACAGGACAGTGGCGTGCCCAGATCTTTTAAAATGGGGTGGCCCAGGTGAGGCACCACTTTGTGCATGGGTGGCACCAATGGTTATGCTTTTTTTTTTTTACCCCAAGTCTTTTGTGGACAATGAAAAGCCTATCTAAAGGGAATTCTGTGTGGTGGCACCTGGGGTGGCCAATCAGATTCCAAGGGTGGCATTTGCTACCCCAGGCCACTCCCTGGACACGCCCCTGATACAGGAATACAAACAACAATGATAGAAATGTACTGTAGAGACACCCAACAGGGGATTTGATTATAATTCAGTTGGATGGTCAGCTTCTGGTCAAGCTGTTATTGTGGGGAGAACATCATAACGATGCCTTCCTGGCCACAAATGGGGTAAAAAACACCAAAATGGATAAATAGATGGATATTATTGTTGGGCAGTGGTTAGAGCTGTTGCCTTGCAGCGAGAAGGTCCTGGGTTCGATGGAGTTTGCATGTTCTCCCTGTGCATGCGTGGGTTCTCTCCAGGTACTCCGGCTTCCTCCCACAGTCCAAAAACATGACTGTTAGGTTAATTGGTCTGTCTAAATTGTCCTTAGGTGTGAGTGTATGTGTGCATGATTGTTTGTCCTGTGTCTCTGTGTTGCCCTGCGATGGACTGGCTCTCTATCCAGGGTGTACCCCGCCTAATTGCCCGTTGACCGCTGGAGATAGGCACCAGGCCCCCCCTGCGACCCCACGTGGACAAAGCGGGTTCAGCAGATGGATGGATAGATATTATTGTTCTGAGATGCCTGCTGCACAGGTAGCTCAGGTGTGTGGGCGTGTGTAATAGCTCCACAGCATACAGAAAGAGTGGCGTGCGAAGCTTTGAATTAGTGTTTAAGTGGAAACGTTTCAAAGGTTACAACTTTGTATGAATAGGAGAAAGTTTCTGGTCAAGTTGAGAGTTTTAAACCATTTCCACGTGTTTGTTTTTCAAATGGGATCAAATCAGCATTGTTGGGTTTGGTTTCTGGATCAGGACATAAGAACTCACCTGGACTTCAGCCGACTAAAGGCTGACTTTACCTGTGGTACAGCAGTTCTTTAGTTGGAACTGAGCTCTTCTACTCACTCGCTCACCAGATCACCCAGAGCTAGTCGAGTTCAGCCAATTCCCTCTGAGGCTGGAATCAGGACTGAACCGTTTCATTGGTATAAACCCACCTTATGTAATGGATGCTACGGTGTTTGGTGCATGAAGGGGTATTTATGTGATACACCAAGGTCAGTTACAGCACCTTGTGTTACTGTCTGTAACCTGAAATGGTTCTACATTGATCCTCTTGCACCGATCACTGTGATTGACCGAGGAGGTGTGTGGCGGAGGTACCTGCTGTGTGACAGGTGTGACTAACAGCAGGCTGAGCGTCCTCTCCCAAGGCTTTGATCCAGGTTTCCTGTGGTCTGAGATACTTTCATCATTAATTGGATATTTTTATACACAGTAATGGGCATCATGAAGGTCTGGTGCAAACACAAAGAGAACATGAGCTACTGTACCTTAATCAGGTGTTTCTGGAGTACATCATACTTACATAACAGCAAACTCCTTCCGAGATGAGATGACACCAGTCAGTGGTAATCTGGTGTTTATCCTGTCGTGTTTTGTACCTTTAGGCGTGACGTTGCTGCTTAGACGGGATATTCTTGATGAATCAGAAATAGCAAGCAGCTGATTTAATTCAGACAAAATGCAAGAGGGGGAGGGCTGAGGAAGTAGGTTGGTTTATATTTAGCCTAATCATTAACACGACTCTCCCAGCCAGTTTCTTTAATGGCTTCTCAGGTTTTCACGTTTAGTAGATGAAGCCAGACCAGGACCAGGACCTGGAGCGTGACGTCTGGGATTGTGGAGGCTTGTTGCTCCAAAGGTCATGGGGGTTAATTGAGGTGTTTATCAGTTTCTTACAGGAACTATTTGTGCTGAACACTTGAACTTATTTGTTGCCTGAATGCAAGCAGGGCAAATAATGACCGTATTTCCTGTTTCTAAACATGTTGATTCCTGTAAGGTACCAGGTAAAGAGGACCTGGCCAGGCTAGGAAAGTAGGGAACTAAAGCAAGAATGTAGGGAAAAGGAGCAGGGAGGGTGTATGTGAGCAGAAAAGCAATGAGAAGAGAAACTGCTGCCTTTGGAGAGCGGTGTTTGTCCTGAACTCTGCTGTTGTCTACATCGTTGCATCCATGGGACCATTGACTGGAGCTACTCAGGCATGCAGCGCCGTCCTGAGCTCAAATCCATTTTCTAGACCAATTACAGGGACTGTCGCTCTAGTAGTGCTAATGAGCAGAAACTGGGCTTCTGTCCTGTGGTCTATAATTATTTATGAAGGACTGGGCCTCACAAGTGTCTGTAGGGCAGCAAACATGGCTATAATGGGCTGCATGGTGGCGCAGTGGTTAGCACTGTTGCCTCGCAGCACGAAGGTTGCAGGTTCGAGGCTCGGCTGCTGCCTTTCTGCGTGGAGTTGCATGTTCTCCCCATGCATGTGTGGGTTGTCTTCTGGTACTCCGGTTTCCCCCACAGATCACAACATGCCCTATAGGTTATAAATTGAAAGTCGCTTTGGATAAAAGCGTCTGCTAAATGAATAAACATAAATAAACATAAACCTATAATACATAAGTGTGGCTTGTTTCCTTATCTGGCCTTAGAGCTGATGCCACCACACAACAAACCACGTTCACACTTCGGTGCATCACCTTCATCGGTAAAAGTCATTGTTCCCTTGCTCAGGTTAGAAAAAACACACGTTTGGTTTCAGAGCTTCAAATGACCAACCCGTAACAATTCTATCAAGTTTATTTCTATAGTGCTGATGAATCATGACCAGAGTCGTCTCAAGGACCTTCACGCTAAACAACACAGGTCAGGTCATTAAGCCAATCAGTAATGAGTTTCCTATATAAGGAACCCAGCAGGTTGCATCGAGTCACTGACTAGTGTCAGAGTCTTTACAGCAATCTTCATACTAAGCAAGCATGTAGCGACAGTGGAGAGGAAAACTCCCTTTTAACAGGAAGAAACCTCCAGAGGATCCTGGCTCAGTATAAGCAGCCATCCTCCATGACTCACTGGAGATGGAGAAGACAGAGCGCGCACACACACACACACACACACACACGCACGCACGCACGCACACACACACACACACACACACACACACACACACACACACACACACACAAATTTTAATCATACAGTTTGAGTTAAACAAAGACAAAAATGGAGGGTTTGATGTCACACCTGTCATCTAAAAAAATGGGTCGTGTTTTTTTGCTCAAGCAGAACGAAAGTTGGCTCAGCACCCGGGATGGTTGATTACTGAGTTCTCTGGAGATAGAACAATGAGGGCACTGTTTGTTTATGCTTTACCGCTCACCCTCAACCAACCACGATGACAAGAGAAAGCCATTATACCAGCAGAGAAAATGGTCAGCTTAAACAATATAATAAAAGGCTGCATTAGCAGCGAGACGGGCCTCCAAGCGCTGCTTAGCATTTTAAACCCAGCACTTTGACTCTATGTTTGGTTCTGTGAGATGGAGTGGATTTTATGTTTTAAACTGGAGAACATTTGAACTCGACCCGTCCTTTACAATGTTTTTCTAAGTGCAGTGTTTTTAAATGAGTAACAGTTTATATTGTAGTTGTAGACGATGCCTTAAAGGACCTTAGTTTGAATGAACACGGGCTAGCTCTGAGCAGGTAAACAGCCTGAGTGGATCTCTCCCTCCTAAAAACAGTTTCCATCTAAACGTAAAAGTAACTGATGCTAATCTGTCACCAGTAGCAGCAGGACGTGGCCCAGGCTGCTCTGGGACGCTGATGGAGGTTGCTAACACACAATCTAAATAATCATGCTGTGCAAAAGTGACGGTGTCTGTGAAAAGGGTTTGCATGGACTGCTGTAAATTTCATTCATTCATCATCTTTTCCCTCCTTCAGAAGGTCTTAGCTATGGCTTTATTCTCTCCTAATGTTAGATTAAATGTTGTTTATTAATCCTGTCAGAGACTTAACGTTTCAATGTCCTCCTGAGCATGCACAGAGGGAGGGGCAGAGACCTCTAGAAACAAGAGAAAACTGGAAGAACCAGGACCGGGGGTGGGGTGTGTGGCTGTCGTCTGTGATACGACGATCTGAGCCAAAAACAAAGAAAAGTATTCCTTTGTCTCTAAAATGTGATATCTGGAATAAACCTAGAAAAGAATGCATCCTTGCCACCACTCATACACCTGTGCTGGTTAAAACATTCACCTGTGAAGGTGTGCTTGGGTGGCCACGCCCTGGGAGCAGGTGCCTGTCTGTTCCTGTTGTGTCACCATAGAGGCTGAGCAGGACTGTACCACCTTGCTGTTCGTCTCAGCTGAGAGAATAAGGACGATGTCGATGTTTTGACCAGATTACAGATTTAAGGATCAAATGATGCTCATTAAATCCTCTAGTCTGTTCCCAGAAGCTGTTTTAGCTTCATTCTCTAAGTCTGGATGGGTCTGTCTACCCTCTGTGTATGGGGGGAGTGGAATAGGCCATGGACTGACCAGTCAGGCAGGGAAAAGAGGAGGAGTCCAGCTGTCTGGTAGTCTCACCAACCTGCCCAGGGGACGAACCCAACTCACTCCTGATTATACGACTCATACAAACTCACGGCACTCTTCCTCTTAGCTGCCATGAAGTGGCTGGAGAGGGATTCAGACATACTTCTCCTGGGAGCGTTTCTCCAGAATCCCTCCCAGATGTGATCAGATCAGCAGGTTGGAGGCATGGCTTCGCTCCCGTGGACTTTGTGGTTCACCGGTTAGCTGCAGTGCCAGGAGGGAGCATGGCACTCCACGCATCCGGCTCTGAGAACAAACTGGAGTTCTCCAACCTGCCCGATGAGGAATATGTTTGTTCACCTGTTCATGAAGGTTCACCGCAGGGGGAAGAGGTGGAGGAGGAAATCTTCTTCCTCCCCAGGCATGAGGTGTTCCAACAGGAGGAGACCGGAGAAAGGAATGAAGCTCTGTGTGAAGGTAGACTTCAGGCCAGTGTGTGTGTGTGTGTGTGTGTGTGTGTGTGTGTGTGTGTGTGTGTGTGTGTGTGTGTGTGTTTATGAGCGGTGTGCTGAAGTGTGCAGCCCTTACTTTTTCTTTTCAGATTATTTAAAATAGCTTCTAGGAGGACATGAATGAACCTCGTCTCATAGACAGCCTTGTGGATTGTTTTTGTCCTTTAGACTAATTAAAAACAACGTGCTCGGAGCTAGGACTCCGCTTAGCCTGGCACATGAAACCAAGTGTGTGTGTGTGTGTGTGTGTGTGTGTGTGTGTGTGTGTGTGTGTGTGTGTGTGTGTGTGTGTGTGTGTGTGTGTGTGTGTGTGTGTGTGTGTGTGTGTGTGTGTGTGTGTGTGTGTGTGTGTGTGTGTGTGTGTGTGTGTGTGTCCGTCCGTCCGTCCTAGAGTACCTGCTCTTAGATTACATTTACATTATTCACATAACCCGGGTTGCAGACATGCTTTCTAGTCTTACACCCTGTTTGGGTTAAGTCTATCTCCTGTATTTATCAGTAAAATAATTATTAGCATTTCCTCTTGGCATATAAGTTAAACCAACTGCATTCTGAGCCTTAGTCACACCTGGGTGGAGTTTTATTGTGGAGCTAAACCAGCATGTGTTTTTTTTTATGGGAAGTGTGTACATAAATAAACAAGTAAACAGACTGCACCTTGTGCTATCAAGTTCACAATCTCATCGGCGTGCAGAAAGCAAAAGTAATGCAAATGCTGTGGTTGGACGTGTTTAATCCTCATGTTGTTTTTTTCCTGGACAAAGAGGCTTCCCTACCCAGAAGAGTCGGAACGTTGTTCCGATTCTTTACGTGTTTTTACTGTGGGACTTTGTCCCTGAAGCGTTGAGGTTTTCCTCCCCTCCAGTCAGGTTTTCATATCTGCAGGCTGATGCACTTACACAGCTCATCTTTAAGAGTTTCTGTGGGAGGTTTTAACAGTCGTTACCTTTTGCTGGTTGGTTTTAGACTGATGGATTGGTTAGCTGTTGATGTGCAAAAAGCTACTTCAGTTGCTGCCATCTGAAAACGTTTCCTGCTTCCTACAACAACAGTACAGATAAAAGTCAGTGTACCAGAACCACCATGTCAATATCTGCTTTTAAAGCTGTTTCATCTCAGTTATAATCCACTTCTTAACTGGACCCAGCTGTCAGTGCATCTGCATTGCTGCATAAGCAAGTAAACAAGAGGAAAATGCAGGAGTTTTAGTTCTGCTCGGGAAACGTCAGAATGCTGAACCTCGTTGATGACAAACATTAGGAGTTTTCATGCTACAGCTTTAATATTTACAGCATGCTGACGTCAGCTCAAAGCACCATTGTGTCTACGCTAAGTGCAGCTGAATGCATGACTGCAGCTTCTGATTACATGATGATTACACAGATGAAATGGTTCAGACCCTGCAGAAACCTGGGGCTGCTCGGGGACTCGTTCAGCCTAGTAAAACCTCATTAACTGATAATAAAAATGGAAAATAAAGGTAGCCACCACCCGGTCAGCTGAGGCTAATGTTGAGTCTTGTTTCAGTGTCCATATATGGTTTGGGCCTGCAAAGATATGGAAATGTGTGCTTTGCATTGCCTGACTCTGTTTGCATCCTTCATGGACTCTTGACCTAAGTCACCCTATTGGGTGTTTATGCAGTTTGATGCACTCTAAAATTGTAAAATATATATATATATTTTTAAAGCCACTTGTGACAATCAGTGTTCCATTTATGATTTAGCAACAAACACACGTGACTACATCTGTAAAGTAAGCATGGTGGAGCCGTGGCTGTTGCCTCATAGCAAGGTTGCAGGTTTGAATCCCAGCTGCAACATTTTTTTGTTCCCCCCACAGACCAAAAACACGCATGTTCAGGCTCAATCATCCCAAACTCCCCTCCAACCCAAGGAGGAAAAGTTGTTGAGAAAATAAATGTGAATAATATCTAAGAGTAGGCCACATGAGTCTGTTGTATCAGAATTTAGTGTTAAATCAATAAAATTAGTGTATATAGCACACATTTGCAACAAAAATCTTCTGTAGAGCTGTTGTAAAAAACAAACAGCATTTAATTTTTTAATATGTACGTATTCAAACCCAGTCAATTCAATGTAACTGTAATGTACTCGGATACAGTAGATTATAACATAGAAAACGTCGTTCTATTTAGGAAACCCTGCATGTTGTGTCAGAACAATCCTCCGCAAGTACATCAGCATAGACAACAGGGAGAACCTCCATCAGAACCGGTCTTAAAATCTGCAGCTTCTTGCCTCCACTTCCTGGGTTCTGAGACGACAGGAAAGAGGGGTTAGGGCTAGTTGTTTCTATGAAAGATAAACAAAGTTAATGTCAGCAATAACTGTAAACACAAACATGGAGAATAGAGAGAATAAGTGCAGCAGGGATCAACGTCGTCCTCGTGCCCTCCAGCAGTCATGCCTAACAGAATAACTAAAGGGATGAGTCAGAATAGCTTAAACTAACACTAACCGTAATATCTATCAAAATGAAAGTTTAAGGTTCACCTTTTATGTCTGTTTGTTTAAAAATGTTACCAAATGGAGGCATATAGAAATTAAAGTGCACTGGGCCAAACATTGAGCCCTGTGGAACTCCACGACTTGGCTTCATCACATAAATATGACTTAAGCCAGTTCAGCGCTGTTCTCTTAATCCCAATCATTTATTCAAGCCTTTGTAATAGATTAGTATAATCTGGTACTGCTATTTTTAAGCATTTATTCCATATAAATGGCCAGTTTTCATATTGCTGGATGAACTGTGGTTGATTGTAAACAACCAGACCTGGGATGTGCCCTCCCCCACGCCACTGGTGCGTAATAGCTTATCACCAGGTGGATTAAAGGGCATCAGGTGTGTGCGTATTCGTGTATAAGGGTAAAATGTGTTTATGATTGAAACACAACATGATAAATGGACTCTGCAAGCGTAAAGGAGATGGCATTCAGTGTTGGCCATGTCAGTCATGCATGCTGCAGTTTCAAATGCAACACCTGTTTGTAGTGTGTTATGCAAAGTTGCTTAATAAACAGTCAGATGGCTCAAAGCACTCCACCCATCAGTGAGGGTAAATACTGAGAACACAATCAGCCTAATTATGCAGCAAGTCAGCAGCTTCGTCCTTTCTTCTGAGATAAGTTTTAGTTGGCTATAGGTGAAAAGTGGTTTGTCCTCTGAAACATCATAATTCTTCTCTGTGGGACTGGGAGATCGGGGTTCAAATCCTGGTCAGGTCATACCAAAAACCTTATATTTTTATACAATGGGACCCAATGCCTCCCTGCTTGACACTCAGCTTTAAGGATTGGGGTTAAACCACCAACTAGTTCCTGAGCACAGCCACAGCTGTGAGCTGCAGCTCACCACTCCCCACGGAAATGAGCAAAAGATGAACTTCACCAGTGTGTGATGACTAATGGGACTTCAATGAGTCTCAAGTGTCATCATCTCTGTGGCATTTGCTCTTTTAGGATTTTATTTACACTTGTTACTTTGCTGTGGAAAATAATTTTACCCCCGAAAACTAATTTGTGACAATAGATGGTCATGAATGTCTCAAATCCCCAAGGAGATGTTTGTCCTACTCGTTTTTACTGAGTAGTTTAACTCAGCCCTCGTGGATGGTTTTCCAGCATCGACAACCCGTTTAATGTCAGACATTCTTGTTCAGGATCCATGCTTCCATCAGTCAGAGCAGCCCCAGACCATCACACCACCACCACCATGTCCTTCTGTTGCTGTGATGTTCATGTTTTGTCTCATCTGTCCACTGTCCTCCTCATTTAAAGTGACATTAACAGCCTTCTTTTGTCTCCCTGCAGTGCTGTGCGCTGATAGAGTGGGCCAGATGACAAAGACCTACAGCGACATAGATGCTGTCACTCGACTGCTGGAAGAGGTTCGAGTGAATTCTGTTCATTTTTTATTTGATCGTTTTAGAAACTAATAAGAAGTTGAATTACAACAGATGAATCAAACCAGCATAAAAAACAACAAAAAACGAGCCTGACAAGCCAGACTAAGTAAATATGTTATGTAGCCTGGCAAGGCTCCATTGTCAGTTCTCATCGTGGGGCGGGTGCTACAGTTGTTTTTCACACGACCTCTGCATGCTGCTGGACAACAAACATTGTGATGTACTCACCTCAACGGGTGTCGATAAACGATGTGTTTTGCTGTTGAATAAGGAGAATTACATCCTTTTTTCCAAAATAAAGGACTTTCTAAATAAAAGCTTCTAAATCTAATAAAGCCCAAGTCAATTCAAAATAAGACAGAGGTCCCTGATTGGCCCACAAATCCGATAGAGCGCTGTGATTGGCCCACCTTTGTTGACCAATCACAGCTCTCTATCAGTTTGAAACCCTATAGAGAGCTGTGATTGGCCAGCCCGAATGCTGCTAGGGGCTGCGGGGGTTCCAGTGGAGCGTTCCTAGACCAAACTTTGGTCTAGTTCACTAGGCTAACAAAAATCTGTACATATGATGAAAAATACATGACATATAAAAGTATTTCATGTAAAGTTACATACAATCATCACATAATTAGTTCTAAAGGGAGTGGCATGAATGAAGTTTCCTAGCCCTAAATAAAGATAACACTTATCTGTCGTAACATCAGACCTAATCGTTCTTTTTCTCCTTCATATTTGGTAAAAAATGTGTTATTTGTGTAATATTTTACATTTCTATAGTGTTAAATTCTTTCTGATATCATATTCAAACACACATTACCTGAGTGAGTGAGTGAGTGAGTGAGTGAGTGAGTGAGTGAGTGAGCCTTCTACAGAACACCAGAAATGTTTAATGTGTTTCTGTTTTTGTTTTATTTTAAATGACAGTCTGCTAAAACACTGATGCCCTTGGATGACAAGTGATAAATAGCATATAAAGACCAAAATGATGGGAAGTGACTCATTTGGGGCTTAAAAGAAAAGAGCAACATTTTAATAAAAAGGCAGGATTTGGTGATAGATTCCTGGAAGTCCTAAATGATTTTATCTCCTTGTGCAGAAAGAGCGAGACTTGGAGTTAGCGGCTCGCATCGGCCAGTCGCTGCTGAAGAAGAACAAAGCCCTCAGTGACAGGAATGAAGTGCTGGAGGAGCAAATCGAGCACGTGCGAGAGGAGGTACGAACGACACCGTGTCTCTGGGCTGGAAGATGGACTTCTGTTTTTACACTGTAAAGTAACACTAGATAGTCTCCTACTTATCCCCTCTACTGGTTAAAAGTGGAATTACAACTCTGCAGCAGCTTACTGTAGCTAGCGCTAACCACGAGCTAACACTAACATGAGCCAGTTACTATAAAAAAAAACCACAAAGTAAAAAAGATCCGCACTGTTGGACAAAAAAGTATTACTTACAAGTCCTGTAGCAACAAAGCCAGGTCACCATCAGTCTGTGATTTTGTAGTCTCCTTTATCTCCCTCAGACTAGCTTACGTACTCTGGTTTTAGCTCTTTGCGTCACCTCCAATGACTTTACTGACTTTTACTCCGAGGCTCCGCCATGATGCCAGCAGAGAAAGCAAACTTCATCTTTTTCTTCTTCATGTGCTTTTTACTGACGATAGGGGAACTGAAAATGCTAACCACTAGCATTACTGCTAACACCAATTAAGAAGGCAGAGGGCTCCCCCTATAGAACACCTGCCCGCTCCACAAGCCTATCTGGGTCAGCAGAGGGATGCAGAGTGGTGTCAGATATGAAACTGGTCTGACTCTGCAATCACTGAGATCTATGTTAAAGCTCTAGCTTAATGTTGTAAACTAGCCTGTGTTACTTTAAGGTTTCCTAAATAGCACAAATAATTAGCATCAGAAAAAGATGAAAAGGTTTGGGATGACATGATGCCGTTCTCAGCACCTTCGGGTACAGCTGCTGCAGCTTCACTTCTCTCATGCTTCCAGGTGTCTCAGCTGCGTCATGACCTGTCCATGAAAGATGAGCTGTTGCAGTTTTACACCAACGCTGCTGAGGAGAGCGAAGGGGAGTCTAACACCTCCACCCCGTGAGCCTATTTTTATCCCTCCTCTTGCCTTTTTCCTCCTGATCAGATCCAACGCCACGCTGCTGCTCAGCAGGATTCTGATTGGATGCAAAGAAACCGCTTCATTAAACACGTTAATATAAAAACTTTATGGTTAAAATCACTGTGTGTGTGTGTGTGTGTGTGTGTGTGTGTGTGTGTGTGTGTGTGTGTGTGCGTGTGCGTGTGCGTGTGCGTGTGTGTGTGTGTAGCGTGCGACCCAGTGAACCCAGTGTGGCGGCTCCAGCCTGTTTCCCTGTGGACTCCTTACAGAAGAAACTCAAAGATTTGGAAGAGGAAAACAAATCTCTGCGATCTGCGGTACACACACACACACACACACACACACACACACACACACAGCAGTGTTTTGGGCTGCACTAGTTAAAGCTGCTGAGCTGAATATGAAATAACTTCAAGCTTAAGAAGAAAATGACTTCATATCTAATTTTGGTCAAATGATGATACAAACTTTGTATTTTTTACAGATGACATAAGAATCCAAAAATACTTTCCTCCATCTCATGTGTCAGTTTGCTTCATTAATGTGGTTGACAGTAAGCGTGTCAATAGTTTTAGCAGAACGTCTAAACTAGGTGATTTATCAGGATCACACTGACAGATAAACGTCTGAGACCCAGAGACCGAGCTTCTGCAGCAGCGAGCCGATCACAAACAAACCATTAGTGCAAACAGAGTCCGTGTTGTGATCTCAGACGTTCAGAAACATTCCAGGCCTTGGATAACAATCCAATCGTTTTTCCAGGCGAATCATTTAGAGACTGAAACGATCTCCTACGAGGAGAAGGAGCAGCAACTTGTCAATGACTGTGTCAAAGAACTGCGTGAGTATTTGACTCATTTTTATCTAACACCAGCCATTTGTTTCATATTTAAAGAGTTTTTGCTCTCTATAATGACCCTCCCCGTGGTTCCAGGCGGTGCCAACCTCCAGATTTCCTCTCTGGCAGAAGATCTGGCCAGGAAGACTGAGGACGCTTCCAGACAGCAGGAGGAGATCACACACCTCCTCTCTCAGATAGTGGATCTGCAAAAGAAGGCCAAGCTTGTACGACAGCTCTGACATCGTATAAAAAACTTTATTTAACGCTGAGACAAAAGCATGTTCACAGCTGCGTCGTCCTTGCTGTTTAGTATGCCGTGGAGAACGAAGAGCTGACTCAGCATTTGGGAGCAGCCAAGGACGCGCAGCGACAGCTCACTGCTGAGGTAGGGTTAGGGTCAGTCAGCTCACGCAACGCCTTCACCACGAGAGCTACATTATTAACAGTTTGTTTATTAATTTTTTTGTAAATTTTTCCTTGATTTTGTTCTTGTGTTCACCTGCAGCTGCAGGAGTTGCAGGACAAGTATGTGGAGTGTATGGAGATGCTTCACGAGGCTCAGGAGGAGCTGAAGAACCTGAGGAATAAGAATCTGCCGCTCAGCACCCCGAGGCGCTTCCATTCCCTCGGCCTGTTCCCGATGGTCAGCTTCGCTCTTCTCCGTAGAGGCGGGCTCGCTCGGCCTGCTGCGGGAACAGAGAACAGATAATCACGGTGTCCCTTTTCTCCTCAGGACTCTCTGGCAGCAGAAATCGAGGGCACCATGAGGAAGGAGCTCCAGATGGACGATCCAGATGTAGAAGAACAGAGGTGCGAGGACGTTTGTAATCTGACCTCCTGCATCGTTCACACGTGTTTTTTATTCCTGCTCCCGTTTGTCTAGACTGCACCCGAAGCGCGTGTTCCAGACGGTGAAAAACCTCAACCTGATGCGGCGCTCCCCCGCCGCCCCCTCCCCCCTCAACATCCCAGGCTCCAATCAGACCTCCTGCCTTAACTCAGGGCGCTCCAGCAGGGTGGGCACGCCTCCATCCAACTCCATCTACGGGAGCGAAACAGGAAGCGGGATCATCCTGGACAACAGGACGAGCAGCATTCTGGAGCGTCCTGATGACGGGTACGGGAACTCAGACCTGTCAGGTTCCTTAGCAGAGATGACTCCCTCCTGATGTGCTAATTCACGTCTCTCTCTTCAGGCCAGAGGACTCTAACAAGCGCCCCCCTGGGACTCCAGGGACCCCGGGCAGCAGAGACCTGGAGGCGGCTCTGCGTCGTCTGTCCCTCCGCCGCGACAACTACCTCTCTGAAAAACGCTTTTTTGAGGAAGAGAGGGAGAGGAAGCTGGCTTTCCTCGCTAAAGAGGAGGAGAAAGAAGGGGGGGAGGGCAGCAGAGGCGCGGGGACACCCACAGAGAGTCTTCTGTCGTTCTGCTCTCATCCGTCCTTTGGAAGCGTCTGGTCGGGATTCTCCATCACAGCTCGCTCCTACCTGCCAGAGAAGCTGCAGATTGTAAAGCCGCTAGAAGGTGATTATTCTGTTAAGAGCAACAAAACAACTTTATCTCAACTAAATGACCTTCAGAACCACAGGCTGAAGGAGAAATCTGCCTCCCACATTTCCTCTGAGAGTCACCAGCAGCAGAATCAGTATCTAGTATTCCAGAACCGGGGTCGCTCCAGAGTCGTTCTCAGAACCGTGGTGGAAGTTAACGGTCTGCTGCGGCGCTCCGACAGCAGCCCGTCGGGTGTGCAGCCTCCCATCAGAGCAGCGCGGGCTCTGGGCGGGGTTCTGCGGAAGCTGCTGGAGCAACAGGAAGGAAGTTCCGTTCTGCAGCACTCCTTCTATTTCAGACACACTCCGCCTCGCTGCGTGGAAGCGTAGGCTGCTGCCCGGTTACGAACCGTAACATGAACATGTGTCTAAACATGTCTGACAGAGAAGAGCAACCATGAATACGTCCACGCAAATGATCCACACGATGTCAGCAAGTTAAACCTGAATGTGTTTGTGCTTTGATCCACTTTTTGTCACATGACTGATGGAAGGTGCTGGGATGTTGTGAAGCTCTACGCTTAGGTGTGATTTAAGTTTCCAACAGCTGCTGTAGATGTGTTGGTACATTTATTTTTATCTCATCCACTTGATGTCAAACAGGTTTGTGTCTCCGCCTAGTGGTCAACATCCGAATTACACCCACTTATTGTGTCTAAACATGATCTTAGCTGTGTGTGTGTGTGTGTGTGTGTGTGTGTGTGTGTGTGTGTGTGTGTGTGTGTGTGTGTGTGTGTGTGTGTGTGTGTGTGTGTGTGTGTGTGTGTGTGTGTGTGTGTGTGTGTGTGTGTGTGTGTGTGTGTGTGTGTGTGTGTGTGTGTGTGTGTGTGTGTGTGTGTGTGTGTGTGTGTGTGTGTGTGTGTGTGTGCGTGAACAAGGCAGGCCCACTCCAGTGGAACACCCTGGACAAGTGTCCCGTCCATCACAGGGACACTCACTCACACCTAGGGACGGTTTTGTTTTTGATCTGTGGGAGAAAACCGGAGCAGAAAACAGGCTGACTCCATGCAGCTGGGATTCAAACCTGCAACCTTCTCCCCGTTAGGCAGCAGTGCTGCAAACCGCAGCTCCTGCAGCGGCAGTCCTATCTAAACATTTATACGAAAGGAATAAAATAGGACGACTGAAAAAGCCATGAAGGTGTAACCAGTGAGAGAGCAGAAGCATGTTTCTATGTTTTAGTCCTTTTCCTCCGAATCTTTACTTTCTGCCACTTTTCTTCACACGCCTCCTGTTCTGTTCAGCGTTTGTGTCTCTGTTGCTGATCTGAATAAAATTCAGCTAATTTCCTCACCTTCCTTTTATCTCATCCTTGTTTCGTGTTCTGGTTCTGACTCATCACAAGGAAAAACACCGGATCACTAAGTAGGGAAAGTTCATTTAGCTGGAAACTATCTGATCTGGTTGCTGGTTAGATTCCTGTCATCTCTGTCCTGAACTGAAGGCAGACTTAAAATCTCTAATTGTTCTGATTTAAAGTCTCTTTTAAAAAGTCATAAAGCTAAAATCATCTCCTTTTTCCACCCAAGCGCTGCGTTGACGCACCTTTCCATAAACATGTTTTCATTTCTTATACATTCTCTCTCTCTCTCTCTCTCTCTCTCTCTCTCTCTCTCTCTCTCTCTCTCTCTCTCTCTCTCTCTCTCTCTCTCTCACACACACACACATTATTATTATTTTTATTAAAAGGGTTTTATTTGTCCTCGGTAGGCTCTGCTACTCTCCACGCCTGGCAGCAGCTGGCTCAACCCCACATGGGCGCTCTGATGGATCGCCGGCCCGGCGTGGTCACCAAGGGCTTCTGCACTTTAGCACACGAGCAGGAACAGGAAGTCAGCTGGGATCTGGACCAACCAGAGGAGGATGAAGTGTCATGTGACTCCTTTACCGGCTCGGCTCCACCCAGCCCGCTCCGCTCTACCTCTGTCTGCTGTAACAGAACACTTTGCACCGACAGCAGCAGCCGCTTCGAAGAACTCGGGGAAATTTGTGGTGTAGTTGAAGGAAACATGCCCCCTCCCGTTTCCAGCTCCTCTCCTTTGCCTCTCGCCTCCCCCTCTTCAGAGAGCAACAGGCACATGGACCTCAAGGAGCTCCCCGGCCTGCAGCCAACCTCTCTGGACCACATGCCTGGTGAGGGAGCCTCCTAGCAGGAGGCGCAGCGCCGCGTCCACCATCCAATCTTCACTTTAGTCTGGAGCTCGGGGGAGAAAACGGGATCATGGAGAAGAAGGGTGTGGGGGGGTGAGGAATCAGTGGGGTTTAACTGGACATTTCACCACCATAATGTGTCCCCTTTACCTGCATGGCCACACGCATGTGCACCCACCCACCTCAGGAGCAGTCACTGCAGCCATCGAGCTCCACCGAGACAAGAGTACTTTTATTTATTTAACTTTTATTTCTCAGTTCCTCCTTAAATGACCTTCTTTTCCTCACATTTAGCCACTTTTCTCCTCTTTCAAACTCAAACGTGTGAGTTAGGATGAGGCTCAGACGTTAGTGTCGCTGTGATGTCACAGCAGGAACATCCTGACCATGGTCCCGTTTAGGATCATGTCTGCATCAGCTGTTAGGGCAGCTGTTCAGGTCACATGGGTGTGTGACGTGTGTCGCTGCATGCTGAGAGAGACCCCCCCCCCCCACACACACACACACACACACACACTGGGGGGTGGAGCATAAACTATGGCTGCATTCTGTGTCTTTCCTACTTTGGTGTGTGTAGAGACTTTAAATGTGTTTTTAATACTAACAGCATCTCCTTTTGCCCCCCCCCCCAGTATATTTCCCAGGGAAGTCCTCGTCTCACACCAGCTCCACTTACACCTTCACCACCTGCAGGATCCTCCACCCGTCTGATCAGCTGACCTCTGTCTCACCCAGGTAACTCCTCTCACCAGTTCTGTCTCTCTCTTCAGCTGCTTTCTTTTCTTCGTGAATTATTTAGAGTAGCGACTTGAAACCACAGCAGACGACCACAAAGTAGCGTTCTCACGGCCCTCTCTGCCCCCGATTGGGTCGACAGGTCATGTGATGAGGAGGAGGAACTGTATCACATGGTTGTCATGGCTGAAGTAGAGCAGACCCACTGAGTTCAGCTACAGGTGTGAAGGGTGAGAGAGCATGGTGGTGCTGCTGTTGTAGCTGCAGGATTAACCTCAGACCCCCTCCCGTTGGGGCGGGGTCTTACCGGCTGTTTTCATGCCTGGCTCTTTAGCGACGGATGAAACAGCAGCGGGGGGTGACTGCTGACCCGGTGCATTTTGGGGTCTGTAGGATTTCTTTACTCACCGTTTGTTACTAAAGCAAACATTTGGCCTCCTGCATGGTCTGATGTAATGTTGAATAATCACTTCCTGTTTCTGCACGCCTACTGCTCTGATTCTTCATACACACCCAATCACACTTTCTTCTTCCTGTCCTCCTCTTGTCTCCTCCTTCTGTCCTCTCTTCTCCAGCCCGGCTGTGGCCTCGTCTCCGAGCAGCACTAACTTCAACACGCCCTCCCACTCTCCCTCTCCTGTACCCTTCTCAGCTCCTCCTACACCCTCGTACACCCCCTGCTGCACCCCACGCCGCCTCTCCCTTTCCCAGTCCTCCACCAACCTTAGGGACTCCACCAAGACCACCAGCACCTCTCTAGGCCTAGTGCGCCTCCTGCTGGAGCGGGGGATCTCTGCCTCGGTGTACAACCCGTGCAGCTGGGACCGAGCGCTGGATGCTGGTGGGGCTTCAGCCGTCCTGGGAGGAGTCCCGGCGCAGGTGTGCAGCATGAGATCTGTGGAGGGTGAAATCAGGAAGTCGATGAAGCGACCTGACACCCTCCTCCTGCAGCCTTCCACTCCACCCAGCTCACCTCGCTCCAGATCTGCTTCCTTTGCTGCAGCTAGCCCTGAGTTTCAATTCAGCCCTCTCAAAGACGACCCGCCGTATTATGACGCCTTCCTCGCCTCTAAGCCGGCTCGCATCATTCTGAGGGAGGTGTTGGGTGATTTGGAGAGAGAGCGCGGCATCCAGGAGGACGAGGACAGCCAAAGCGAGGTGACAAACCTCGGACTTGTGGACAAGCTGAAGCGTTTCCGAACACTCTCCCCTCTTTCGGCCTCGGCCTCCTCCAGCAGCGCTCTGTTGGCCCCCTTCGGCTCCTCCGGCCTGGGGAGCAGCGTGCTGGGCGGAGGGCTTCCAGGTCTAAATGCAGGACTGAGGAGGAACCGGAGCTATCCGGCCATGGTGGGGGCCAGCATGGCCATGAAAGACCCCGGTGGCCCGCCGTGCACGCTCATACCACAAACTGTGCACGACACAGAACACAAAGAGGAAAGGGACAAAGAGACTGAGTGGGTGGTTCAGAAGGCCGTACGCGTCCCACAGACGTTACACGCTCTGGAGGCGGTCGTACGGAGACACGCACGACCCGACTGTTCCTACTCGGCGCCACAGGAGCGCCTCGGTCAGGAAGAGACCGGAACATAGAGGGAATGCATATTTAGCCACACAGCTGTTGTCCCTGCCTTCCTTCCTCTCATTTACTCTGTTACTCTTCGTACTGTCTGTGCAATATCAGTGATTATATTAAAGCCCCAATCTGGTGCACCGTGTTCTTGATGAGGATGAAATCCTGGCCCATTTTATTCTCGTTCCATTTGTTTAAATGTGCCAAAAGTGGAAAATGACATCAAAGCTAACCAAATCCAAAACCTTGAGTTTCGTGCTCCGGCCCATTTCTGATTTTTGAGAATGAAACGATCAACACTGTGGCAACGACCCCAAGTGACCCTTTATCTCTGTACCAGGAAATGAATCCAGGTTGGGGCTTTCGTATGTCCTCCAGCTGTGACTGAATGTTCTAATGTGCCTAAAAACGAAACCACCGAATCTCATCGCAATAGATCAGTTTTCATTTGTGACACAGAATGTGCAATAGAGGTGAGGAAATGAGAGTGTGTGTGTGTGTGTATGTGTGTGTGTGTGCGTGCACGTGTGTGTGTGTGTTTGAAAGGGAACAAGCCAGACCTGCAGAGATCAGCTAGTTTCTCTTTAATCTTCCACTTCGGCCTGTTCTCCTGTGTGTGACGACATCGGTGAGGAGAGGTGGAGGACGGCCATGGTGTATTGCATCATCATCAGTGTCCACCAGCAGGAGATGCATCATAAAGTCCATATGCTGCAGACACGACTGAAACTTTCCTACGAGAAGTGACGAATCAGCAGAAAGTCTGAGTGAACGCGGCTCTGGACCAGTGAGCTGGCTGGAACGAACGGATGGTTTTTATTTTATGACTTTAGAAGCTCGGAGGAGAGCGTGACTCATTTGCACATTTAAGATAAGGATGTTTTCAGACTGTTGTGGATGTCTGGAGTCATTTTTACTGAGCAGTACATATGAAACTTTTTTTATTGGAAACATTTCCTTTGCAAACAGCGACGGGTATTATTCACCGTGCGTCGGCTCTGGATGTTCATTCATGTCAAAAATGCATTTCTGTTGGAGAAGAAGGCTGAAGTGTGTGTGTGTGTGTGTGTGTGTGTGTGTGTGTGTGTGTGTGTGTGTGTGTGTGTGTGTGTGTGTGTGTGTGTTTCCTTGCTTCATACCTGAAGTTCTTCCAGTCATCCTGCTTGTAGGATCATAGGTCTGTGGTTTATGTTGACCTCCTAAAGGGAGCTGTTATTTCATAGTGCTGAACATGTATACAACACACACACACACACACAGTAATGTAATAATTCAGTTGAGTTGTTAATCTGGGGTAAGAAGAGGAGCCGCTGCTTTCGTCAGGGACTGATTGTTCAGAATAAATTATAATGTCAATAAAAGACTAAATCCAGAAGGTTTTTTCCTTTTATGCAGAGAAGGGATCGTTTTACTGGTGACCGCTGCATGAAGGTCGGGGAAGTTTCAGGAGAGTCAGCATAGATTTGTAAAGACGCCGATCATAAAATATTCCTGATAAAATAACAGTCTGATCTCAAATGTTACCAAGTCTGATGATGTCCTCAAGAGTAAACGGAGAGAAGAATCAAAGATAAAAATTCAATCCATCCATCCATTTTCACCCGCTTATCCGGAGTCGGGTCGCGGGGGCATCATCCTAAGTCGAGAGGCCCACACTTCCCTCTCCCCAGCCACTTGGGCCAGCTCCTCCGGGGGAATCCCAAGGCGTTTGCCAGGTGAGAGACATATTCCCTCCACTGTGTCCTGGGTCTTCCTTTAGGTCTCCTCCCGGTTGGATGTGCCCGGAAAACCTCACCAGGGAGGCATCCTGACCAGAAGCCCGAGCCACCACAACTGGCTCCTCTCGATGTGGAGGAGCAGTGGATCTACTCCGAGCCCCTCCCAGATGACAGAGCTTCTCACCCTATCTCTGAGGGAGAGCCCAGCCACTCTTCGGAGAAAACTCATTTCGGCAGCTTGTATCAGCAATCTCATTCTTTCGGTCACTACCCAAAGCTCATGACCATAGGTGAGGGTAGGAACGTAGATCGACTGGTAAATCGAGAGCTCCACCTTCTGACTCAGCTCTCTCTTCACCACGACAGATCGGTACAATGCCCACATCACTGCAGATGCAGCACCAATCCGCCTATCAATCTCACGCTCCAGTTTTCCCTCACTCGTGAACAAGACCCCGAGATACTTAAACTCCTCCACTTGGGGCAGGACCTCATCCCTGACCCAGAGAAGGCATTCTACGCTTTCGGAATCAAGACCATGGTCTCAGATTTAGGAGCTGATTCTCATCCCAGCTGCTTCACACTCGGCTGCGAACCGCTCCAGCGAAAGCTGAAGATCACGTTCTGATGAAGCCAACAGGACCACATCATCTGCAAAAAGCAGAGACCTGATCCTCAGGCCACCAAAACGGATGCCCTCCACACCTTGGCTGCGCCTAGAAATCCTATCCATAAAGGCTATAAACAGAATCAGTGACAAAGGGCAGCCTTGGCGGAGTCCAACTCTCACTGGGAACGAGCCCGACGTACTGCCAGCAATGCGGATCAAGCTCTGACACCGGTCATACAGGGTCCTAACACCCTGTATCAGAGGGCTTGGTACCCTATACTCCCGGAGTACCCCCCACAGGGCTCCCCGAGGGACGCGGTCAAACGCCTTCTCCAAATCCACAAAACACATGTAGACTGGTTGGGCAAATTCCCACGCACCCTCCAGGATCCCCCTAAGGGGTATAGAGCTGGTCCAGTGTTCCACGGCCAGGACAAAAACCACATTGCTCCTCCTGAATCTGAGGTTCAGCAATCCGACGGACCCTCCTCTCCAGAACCCCTGAATAGACCTTACCAGGTAGGCTCAGGAGTGTGATCCCCCTGTAGTTTGAACACACCGTGCGGTCCCCCTTTTTAAATAAGGGGACCACCACCCCGGTCTGCCAGTCTAGTGGGACTGCCCCTGATGTCCACGCAATATTGCAGAGCCGCGTCAGCCAACACAGCCCCACAACATCCAGAGCCTTAAGGAACTCTGGGCGGATCTCATCCACCCCCGGAGCCTTGCCACAGAGGAGCTTTTTAACCACCTCAGTGACCTCAGCACCAGAGATTTGAGATGCCAACCCAAAGTCTCCAGACTGCTTCCTCACTGGAAGACGTGTCGGTGGGATTGAGGAGGTCTTTAAAGTATTCGGCCCACCGATCCACAACGTCCTGGTTAGAGGTCAGCAGCACACCGTCCCCAGTGTTGGTAGGGCACTACTTTCCCCCCTGAGGCGCTGGATGGTGGACCAGAATCTTCTCGAAGCCGTACGTAAGTCTTGCTCCATGGTCTCTCCGAACTCCTCCCATGCCCGGGTATTTGCCTTGGCGACCACCCGAGCCGCGTTCCGCTTGGACCGTCTGTACCCGTCAGCTGCCTCTGGAGTCCCACAGGCCAAAAAGGCCTGATAGGACTCTTTCTTCAGCTTGACAGCATCCCCAACCGCCGGTGTCCACCAGCGGGTTCGGGGGTTGCCACCACGACAGGCACCGACGATCCTGCGACCACAGCTCCGGTCGGCCGCCTCAACAATGGAGGCACGGAACAGGATCTATTCAGACTCAATGTCCCCTGCCTCCCCCGGAACATTTTGGAAGTTCTGTCGGAGATGGGAATTGAAGCTCCTTCTGACAGGAGACTCTGCCAGACGTTCCCAGCAGACCCTCGTGATATGTTTGGGCCTGCCTGGTCTGACCGGCATCCTCCCCCACCATCTGAGCCAACTCACCACCAGGTAGTTGTAACCCCTTGACAAAAGCTGTGCGCTAATCTGACTTGTAACCAGTAGATGGAATAATTGGTAACCAAAACTAAGTTCAACAAAGGAGTCAATAAACAGTATGGTCAAAAAGTCAACTGATTAGAGGGGTTTTCGTTCAAAGTGTATTTTGAATATTCACAAGGTGAAACGGTTTACATCAAATAAGCAGTGATATATTTACAAAAAACATAACCAATAGACCGTCCATCAGTTCCTTGAAGAGTTTCAGACTTCATCTGCATGAACAAGGGCTCGTTTCCTTGTGACATCAATCCAGGGTTCCACAGTTCAATTGGTTCATGGGTGGCTCGCCATCCAAGGAAAATTCAAGACGGTGAATGGGATGAACTGAATGTAAAGGGAAAAGGAAAAGAAATCCACACAAAAACCTGACCTAAAACAAAAGCCAGAAAGGGAAATGATTAATTCTGCTATTTACATATATACAAAACATCACAAATCATTCAGGTTCTCCACAGAATTTCCAGGAGGTCCACATTCACATTTCTCTTAATTACGTAACCATGTTTGTTTCACTCAGTTTGATTTATTGCTCAGCTGAGCTTCCCCACACAGGAAACAAGTGCTTGGGTCAAATATCTTTGGACAGGAATTATGTGAAAACAATAAACCACATTCTGTTCAACATCTCAAGACACTAAAAATATTCCAAGCAACACTGGATCATGCAGCTAATCAGTGTAGATCAATGAATATGTTTACTCACCGATGAGTAGAAACACATACACAAACTTTGGCCTCGGTTAGGCAAAAAGGGAGGATCTATGACGGTAAGTATAACATTAAAAACAAGTGGCTCCATCGGTAACTGAGGAAAATGAAAGTGCAGCTTACCAACACTCCTGTAACTTTGGCAAAGTGCTACCCTTTTTAAATGGTACGGTTCAGTTTCTTCCTCTCAGAACAGTGAATCAACTGCACCCTCAGGTAAGCTCAGTTGAAGGTTTTAGCAAGCACTGAAGACTGGCAGAGAAAACCAAACCCTGAAGCATCAATCACATGGGTTACATAGTGGTCAGTTGACAGCTCCGCCCCTCTCTTCACTCGAGTGTCCAAGACATGCGGCCGCAGGTCAGATGAAACAACAACAAAGTCGATCATCGAGCTGCGGCCTAAGGTATCCCGGTGCCAAGAGCACATATTAACACCTTTGTCTGAACATGGTGTTCATTATGGACTATCCATGACTGGCACAGAAGTCCAATAACTAAACACCACTCAGATTCAGATCAGGGGGCCGTTCCTCCCAATCACACCTCTCCAGGTCTCACTCTCGTTGCCCCCGTAAGCGTTAAAGTCCCCCAGCAGAACGAGGGAGTCACCGGAAGGAGCGCTCTCCAGCACCCCCTCCATGGTCTCCAAAAAGGGTGGGTAGTCTGAACTAGTGATGTGTCGGTCACGAACGAACCGGCTCTAAGAGCCGGCTCTTTGAAGTGAACAACGGGAGCCGGCCCGTCATTGGGAGCTGTCCCCTCCCCTCCCCCCTCCCCCTTTGCTTTGGTGAAAGCCACAGGCGATTGGTCAGCATGTGTAACTGCGTGTCCAGACTGTCCACACACAGAGCAGTAGGGGTGGGGAAGAGGGAGGATAAGACTCAGACACACAGCAGAGCACATGCGGGCGGAGGGAGGCGAGAGGGAATGAGGAAGAGGAAAAAGGCGAGAGAGAGAGAGGAGAGTGTGACGAAGACGGTGAGAAAATGAGCGCCAGCAGTCGGAACGTGGAGATTTCTGAAAGCGTTCAGTTATTAAATCCATAGAAATGATAAATATTTGATATAGCATTTTTTTACATTAGTAAATCATTTTACATATAGTTTTGCATTATTTTGGTTATAAATGTACTCTACGCAACAGAAAATCTGAGGAGCCACCTGGGAGCCGAAAGAGCCGGCTCTTTTTGGTGAGCTGAGCCAAAAGAACCGGCTCTCTGAAAAGAGCCGGAATTCCCATCACTAGTCTGAACTGTAGTTTGGTGCATAAGCACAGACCACAGTCAGAACCCGTCCCCCCACATGTAGGTGGAGGGAGGCTACCCTCTCATTCACCGGGGTAAACCCCAACGTACAGGCACCAAGATGGGGGCAACTAGTATGCCCACCCCTGCTCGGCACCTCTCAGTGGGAGCAAATCCAGAGTGGTAGAAAGTCCAATCCCTCTCAAGGAAACTGGTTCCGGAGCCAGAGCCATGCGTTGAGGTGAGTCCAACTATATCTAGTCGGAACCTCTCAACCTCACACACCAACTCAGGCTCCTTCCCCACCAGAGAGGTGACATTCCATGTGCCAGGAGCCAGCTTCTGTAGCCGAGGATCAGACCGCCAAGGTCCCCGCCCTCGACCACCACCCGTCACACACTGCACCCGACCCCTTTGGCCCCTCCCACGAGTGGTGAGCCCATGGGAAGTAAACGTTCAATAGAAAATTTAATAAAAAAATATTTCATGACTTCAAAAACGTGACACACAGCCAGCAGGGATCTGAGCACAGCTTTCCTGATCTGGCAGCGTGGTCTGATGCATTTCAAACTAGGTCAAAAGAAAATAAAACCATGACGGAAGTAAAAGTAACTGGTTAACATTTCTGCATCGATACCCATCATTCCACAATTTCCACATTTGTTTTATTCCTCCAAACTTCATTTTCAGCGACTCAAACTGAACACATCAAACATAAACTCTCATGAAGCCCTTCTCTGTTATCTTCATTTCTGGGTTAAGGTCAGGGATAACATTTCTCACCATTCTTACTTCACTGAACAGTCAGTTAAAGCCACAAAAACAGTTTTTCACAGATAATTGTTGTTTACAGTAGGGTTTTATTTCATTCTTAGAAAAAACAGGACCTAGAGAAACTCATTCATGTGTTCATCTACAGCAGGCTGGACTATTACAATGGTCTTTTGACTGGTCTTCCCAAAAAAGCTGTGAAGCAACTGCAGCTTATTCAAAACACTGCTGCTAGTCTTAACAAGAACCAAGAGAACCGAACCCATCACTCCTCTTCTCAAGTCTCTACACTGGTTACCAGTAAACTACAGAATCAATTTCAAAGTACTACTACTAGTTTATAAATTACTCGATGGCACGGAGTCTAAATACGTGTCAGATCTCCTTCAGCACGGCTCTGAGATCCTCAGAAAGCAGTCAGCTGGTAGAACCGGGTCAGAACCAAACATAGTGATGCTGCACTCCGATGTCCACCTAAGTGAGACTAACCAGTAAACTTGCAGACAATCAAAACCTCTTTTTCAATATTAAAAGGTTGTTTTAGATTCATTTACATTCATAGAAATATTTTAAATGATTAAATAATGAGTTTACATCTGTTTCTTCTCCAGAACTTGATTGTGTTAGATGATTTTTTTAAATAATTTAATTAAAATTATGCATTTGAAAGACAGGCTACCAAAGTCGATTATAAAATTCAAAATAAGAAATTATGTCAATGTGTATTTAAAAATTGTGCATGTGTTTTAAAATGAAAGTTTAGTACATTTATTATTATTAGTCTTGTTATAAATATATTTTCTCCTGAATCTTAAGACATTTTCATTATAATGTTGATTTAAATTAAAATAACTTTGATATAGAAGTAAAAGTTGGGAGTTTATGTGTCCTTCTGTGTTGGTTTTACTTTTATTCATGTGTACTTACAGCTTCAGGCCACATGGGAGCGCTGTGTTGCAGTGGGTCAAACAAGCTACAGTTGTTTCAACACCCCAAAGAATGAAATTTTCTGTGGAAGTTAGTTTCTATACTTGTGTGATTATTCGTTTTGACTAATGTACACAGATTTGGACTTGATGCACATCCCAAACAGCTGTTGGGTTTTATTCCAGCATCAGGACCAAGCAGGAGAATCTTGAGGAACACCGAGCAGACAGATCAGATGGAGAGCACGACTCAGTTTCTGAACGACAGATCCAGAAATAGAGCAGACAGCCAATCAGAGCTGAATGGTTGTGAAATTGTTCTTGATGCTCAGACGGAGTCTGGCAGATGTGCCTGCCCCTCCAGAGGAAATGAGAACATTCTGAAGAGCTGAATCATCCAGGATGGAAAATAAACTCACTTGCATCTAGAATTTGGTTTTACTTTTTGTGTTCGTTAGTTGGTGATGCATCTGTGTCCTGTTTGCACAAAAAAGTAAAATAAATTAAAAATCTCTTTCCTTGAGGAGTTGCGACAGTTTGGAGTCTGAGGGACTCTGGCTCGGAGTGATCGACAGCAGCTTACAGAAGATCACTTCAGATGGAAGTGTGGTCCTGCTCTGATGAGGTGCAGCTGCAATAATCCTTCCCTCAGCAGCAACAAAAGAGTTTGCTCCTGAACATCCACCTGAATGCTGCCAGAAACTTTCATTTTGCATGATTTTAAAAATGTTTCTGTTTGCAGTTTATAAAATAAAAAGGACCAAAGTTTCTATGAATAAAATCACATTTAGACAATGTTTTGCTGAACATAAAATCTATTTTCTCTGTGAGGAACGTAGAGATCAGGTTCAGATACACCGCCTGGCCCAAAAACGTCTCCACCTGAGACAGGTAGGAGCCTCCTTTTGGATAATTACTGCAGGGCAATTATCTTTCAGCTGCAACTATATTTAACCCAACTGGTGCAATGAGCTGCTTCTCGTTTCTTAAACAACCACGTGTAAGGACACACCTGACCTGCACTGGAATGTTTACTGTGTGAAGTGCCTTGAGACGACTCTTGTCGTGATTTGGCGCTTTATAAATAAACTTGAATTGAGTTGAATCTGGTGGTGGAAACTGATGTTAGCCTGAGAAGGGTCAGATCATCGGTATCAAGCTGAGTAAACATTTAAGGAGGTGCAGACACTGGGTTCAGAACCGTCCAACGCCGTATTAAAACTGGTCTGATGAGTCCGGATGGACCCTGGTCCAGAGTGATGGTGCATCAGGTTAAGAAGAGGCAGAGGAAGTGATGCACCATCATGCCTAGTGCCTGCTGTTTAAATATTTGACACGGTGGCATAACCGCTCAGTATTATGATTTAAGATGGTAGAAAATAACTACAACATTTTTAAATGCAAAAATATAAGTGTAACTTTTGTAAATGGTTACTTTTAATAAATTGTCAATAGAATATAAATGTATTCAATAAAATGTAACATTGCATAAAAATATGGATTATCAATATCACTGAGCCTTTGTATTGGATTGCTGATGAAACTCGGTACTCTGGTTAATCCAGGGAAACCTTCAAATCCAAAGATACTTCATTAATCCCAGAGGGAAATTTGAGACAACGCTTTATAATAATCTGACTTGGAGACAAAAATATAGTTTATCAAAATGAATTTATTACTTAATCAATGGTGATGAAAGGCTAATGATTATGAATGGTGATGCAGTGATATTAAATGAGACAGTGAATGAACTCTGATGAAACATGACCTGGTGTGTTCCAGAGTTTTCTAAGCGACTCAGAAAGGTGTGATGTCTGGTTTATAACATACATCTGGATGTTTGTTTGATGCAATTTAACAAGTTATCAGATTAATATCAACCACTCTGACGCCATCGTTTAATCTACACACCCTAGATCATGGAATCTCTGGAGATGCGGTCTGCAGGTGAAGCCGTCTCTCAGAGCGAGTGAGTGGACTTCTGATGTATCTGAAAGTCGTAGACACCTTCAGCATACGCACGACGGGTCAGAAGATACTTCCCAGGTGGCTTCTGGTGGACGGTCGCATGTCTGATGAGTGGGTGGTGGGTTGAATAAATAAATAATAAGTGGTGATTCAAAAGGATGGTTCATGTGCTGCTAAAATTATTCCACTGAAACATCTGGTTTGATTCCCCAGGACGGTCATTTAGCATGAGCTGTGAGCTTTGGACGAACTCGGAGCTCTGGTGGAACTGGGGAAAACAGGAAGTGAGTTCATTTTTACTGAAATGGTTGTTTATAAACTCTGACCAACCAGATGTGAGAATTGCAGGCGTTCACCTAGACCCTCAGGCACTCTCCTTTCTGTGATGCTTAGAAAACTCATTTCATTTAGTGTATGGAGTAAATCTGTTACACATTCATTTGTTCATACAGAATATGATTGTAAACCTGTAGATTGAAAGAAATTGTTATATGAGACCAAACTAAGAATCATTTTATTAAACAGAGTAAGAGTCTCGTCTTCTGCATGGACCTTGGATTTGCAGCGGCATGGAAAAAGGCAGGAAAGACGTCAGGCGATGGCATTGTTGAGCCAGGATCCTCTGGAGGTTTCTTCCTGTTAAAAGGGAGTTTTCCTCTCCACTGTCGCTGCATGCTTGCTTAGTATGAGGATTGCTGTAAAGTCACTGACACTAGTCAGTGACTCGATGCAACCTGCTGGGTTCCTTATATAGGAAACTTTCTTTCTGATTGGCTTAATGAACTGACCTGTATTGGAATGTTTACTGTGTGAAGGTCCTTGAGACGACTCGTGGTTTGGTGCTTTACAAAAACACTTAAATTGAGTTGAATAAAATTGAATTGTGACAGTCTTCTGGTGTAAAGGTTACAGAGACAGCCTGTGTCTAGAGGTGAGAAGCACACAGGTAACCCTTGGTGAAACTACCTAAAAAGGCAATTGTCATCATCAGTCAGACATTGTAAATTTAAATGATGCTGCTTCAAAATGACCCAAGATGGAAAATTCTTGTCCAGTTATCTGCACACTCCTGCTCTGTTTTCCTCTGAGAAGGTAGCATCAGCAAGAACGTACTAATTAACCGTGAAGTGAAAAATTCCTCATTCCTATTTGCATCAGCTAAGTGTTGTTGTGAATATTTATTCTGTAACTTCTGTGAGCGTGCAGCACAGGAACACGACTTGAGGAAAAGTTTTGGACAGTTTCAGTTCTCCTTCAGGCAGAATTTAACTCTCTCATGTTGGTTTAGTCAGAACCAGATCAGGTGTGAGTTAGTCAGGTTTGTGCCTCCTGTTGAGATTTATTTAGATTTAATGTTGCTCTGTTCACCTGAAATCCTGCCTTGTAGATGATCACCCTCCAGGTACCTGTCAGCCCGCCTGCAGCACAGGTGTGGACCTCCTGCTGGTTCCCGTGGAAGTAAGGACAGCAGTCGAGGGCTGATGAGTGATTTTTTCTGATGTGATTGCTCCAAATATGTTTTAAATCAAAATCATTAATAATTAAGAATCATCAGGAAAAATATCCATCATCCATCCATCCATCCATCCATCATTCATCCATTTATCCAACCATTTGTTGTACGAATATGTTTTTCTTTAGTGTTTAAGATGGTGACTATAGTGTTACCTTTGACAGACGTAACATGTTTGCTGCCCTCAGGGTGTGTCCTCTCTGGCAGCCATCCTGAAGCAGCTAAGGGGGAGCCCGCCTCAATTGCAGCCTTTTTATAGAAAATGTTTGACCATGATTGGAGGAACTTAAGAGAAATGTCTAGAACAAATGATGTGTAAATGGCTTGTGCTTTAAATGTGTGATATTTCATTACTGAGATGGTAATATGAAACACTTTAATGTGCTTTTCTCCTGTGAAAGGCTGAGGTGATTGGTCAATCTTAATTGGAGGCAGAGTCTTAAGGGTGTGTATATAGGTGGACTGCTGCATGTGGCTAGGAACTGAGAAAGAATCTGTGAACCTGACAGACTCAGGGACATGAAGACGCATGGATAAGGTGCCATTTTTGAAGGCTGAGAGAAAATAAATTTACTTCTTTGACCAATCAACCAAGGAGCATGATGAGTCCTTTTCCTCACCACACTTCACTGTAACACCATACATCATTCATCCAACCTCCAGTCATCCATCTATCCACGCAACCATCTACCCATCATCCATCCATCCATCAGCCATCCATTTATCCATTCACCCATCCATCCATCCATCCATCCATCAGTCATCCTTTCCTCCATCCATCCTTCCTTCTTGTATATTAAATGTTGAACTGCTTGACAATACAAGGTTATTAAATTTTGCTTTAATGAAGGTTTCCTGCTTGAAGCAGCGTTGTTGTCTGAGGGGTGTTTTGCCCCCTGGTTGGGTCTCTCATGACAAATTGAAGAGTGAGACGAAGTATGGAGGTACGGACTCTTCATGAGTGTAGAACCGAAGCATTTGTGCACTCGGCCTGGAGGGAAAACGCTGTCCCACCCCAGAGCCAGACCAGGGGCTGCAGTGGAAAACAGACGATGAATAAACAGAAATATGTTAGACCCAAACCTAACAGCCTGATGCTAAAAGCACACATATCACTCAGTTTACTGTCTGATTTCAACCGTTTTATTTACAACCTGCTGATGGGAAACACCCCTGCCACACACACACACTGGACTAGTCTCATGATTCCAGCATGGGTGGATGATTGTCTCCGTGTCTCCCAGCTGCAGCAGCATCTTTCATGTGATTATTCACACTTCCACAGGGAACAGAAATGGGCCATTCCCATCTGTACCGGGTAGCCCCAGTCGGCCCCATCCTGGCCCGGTTGATTCCACACATCCTTGTCTTAAGCCCATGTGGGCTGATTCTACCCACCAATCAGAGGCTTGCTCTAATGGAAGGTGTGAATGGGCTGATTCTACCCACCAATCAGAGGCTTGCTCTAATGGAAGGTGTGAATTGCTGTCAGCAGTGGGTGTGTTGGCCCTGGTCGGCCTGAAGCAGTACCCCTCGGGAAGAGGGCCGAGAATGAGCCTTGGTTGGCCCGGAAAAATACCAGGCCACCCAGATATGTAAACAACCTACGCTACCCGGCCCGGGCCGACCCGGTACAGATGGGAATGGGGCTAATGTCTTTCACTTCTGGGGCCCTTGAATGTGATGGTGGGAGGAAGCTCCTCCTCCTTATTACCGCGCCATTCTGACATTTTTATCTTCAACAACATTTACATCAAATTATCACCATTTGTCAGACAGCAAACAGTAAAGCTTACATGTCTCCATGCGCTACAGGAACACCAGCTGACATTTCCTCCTGATGAGGAGAGAAATAAAGATCTGGACCCAGAAAAGTTGGTTTGTGATGGAAACCTCTACAGAAAGTCCCAGTAAATCCCTGATTAAAGACTTCCACACCTGAAACCAGACCGACTCTTCCCTTCTGATCATGGTTAGTGTTTGGTTTCAGAGTCTCTGACTTGCTGGGATCAGGCGACTGGGAGGACCACAGCACTTGTTTCTCGGGTCAGTCTGGCTAAAGACAGCTGTCTATGATGATGACTTGGAAACAAAACGATGCTCCCTGGTGATGGCGATGGTGTTTGTTGTAAAAAACTAAAGGAAGTTACCCATCAAACAGTGGATGTGCAGATCATGTCTATATTGAGTCTGTAGGTCCAGACCACGTCTAAACTGGGTCTTTGCACACAGGGTAGTAACTCCTCTCAGAGACTATCACCATGTTTGATTATTTCCTACAAATTCTACTTCATGTTTGGGTCCAAAACCTCAAATATCAACTCACCGGACTTCAGAACCCGCTTCTTCCTTCAGACTTTGGTCCTTTGTCTCTCATACCAGTAAACCAGAGCCCTTTGGTGAATCTGACACAAATAAACACACCTGTTCACCTGCTATGATTATGTTACTGAAGCTTGAAGCCCACGTCTGAAACAGCCATCGCCCTCTGAGCAGCTTTTATCTCATCACCATCCTGACTCGGGAGTTTAAGGGCCGAAAGACCAGTAGTTCCCAAACTGTTGGATCAGATTTAACAAAACAAACATGCTTTAAAAGCTGAAGAATTCAGAAAACTGCTGCCGCTCATGTTCATGTACATCCATTAATGGAAACTTAAAGTTTCTGTAACACACATGTTAGACAGATGGCTTTAGCAGCTGATTCTCTGTCATATTTCAGGTTCTGTAAATCATCTCAAGTCCTCCTGTGTAGCTAAAATCACCCACAGCGGGACCCCGACCCTAGCCTTGTGAACCGCTGAGGTGGAAAATCTGGAATTTTCTTTTTAATTTTCTCTTCACAGTGAGACAAGAAATAATGGATGCTTGTTCTTGAGCTGAACTTGGTCAGAGCTCCATCTCTGCAGAAAGAAGCTGATGGAGGTTTTGCACAGATCTGAGCCCAGACAGGAACAGAACCGGTGCAGATTTAAAAACACGCTGAAGTTATTTACCTGGTCATGAGACTGATGACATTTCCAGCACCAAGCTATATTTAGCCATCGCCGCTCCTTTGCCCTGCGTCATCGGAAGGATGTGGAACAAGGTGACATGACATGAAGACGTCGCGTTTATTTATCGTGTGCGTCTGCGTGAGTGAGGCAGATTCTGTTTGTCAGAATGAAGTTTTTAGATGTAACTGCACAGAATGTGGTTTAAAATGAGATTCAGGATGAGGACGGGGAGGATGTTACACTTACTGATGGAGCTTCAGCTTAATCTAGAATCTGTGTGGCTTGTGTTGATGTTAGTGAGCAAATGTATGCCTCTGGGACACATTTGTGTTTCCTAAAGCTGTGAAATGATGAGCAAACCTCCCACTTCTCCAGATGTTTGTGAGCATTAACCACACAGAATAGATGTGTCATTCGTGTGGCTGTGAGTCCTGATGTATGCAGCAACATGCAGCCAAACATTCCTTTAATAAAAAGACCCAGTTTTCTTTAAGCTGGACCTTCGCTCAGACGCTTGTGACATCAGGGCTGCCAGGTCACATCGATGGCTGACAGCAGACGCACAAGTCTGATATGACAACAGGAAGCCAAACACCAGGACCAACGCAAGAGGACTCAGCGGGATGTTGTGAGTCAATGTGAGAAAAGTTTTGTTTGCTTTTTATTTATTGCTGTACTTATTGGTCAAAAGAGTCAAACAAATATTTAAACGTATGACACAAAACACACTGATTATTTTATCTTTCATCAATACTCAAAGTAACATTCATGGTTCACACACACACACACACACACACACACACACACACACACACACACACACACACACACACACACACACACACACACACACACACACACACACACACACACACACACACACATACACACACACACACACACACACACACACACACACACACATACACACACACATACACACACACACACACTCACACACGCACAAACATGCACGCACACACACACACACACACACACATTCTCATACACATACACACACACACACACACACACACATACACACACACACACATTCTCATACACACACACACACACACACACACACACACACACACACACACACACACATTCTCATACACACACACACACACGTGCAAGCACACACACACGTGCACAAACGTGCACACACACGCACACACACACACACATGCATGCACACACACACACATACACATACATGCACACACATTCATACACATACACACACACATACATGCACACACATTCATACACATACACACACACACATGCATGCACACACTATCATACACATACACACATACACACAAACACACACACACACACGCGCACAGACACACACACACACACACACACACACACACACACACACACACACACACAGAAACACACGCACACACACACACACAGAAACACACACACAGACACACACACACACACACACACACACACACACACACACACACACACACACACTCTCCTCTGGGTGTTTCCTACTGAAAGTGTGCTGCTGGTTCTGGTTTTTATGCTGATTATCGTTTGTGTGTTTCGTGGCTTCTAGCTCCTCTTCTGCTGTTTCAGGTCAACAGCAGGGAAATGAAGCAAAGGCTGACATCAAGCCTCTGTGTTGGGTTATTGCTCAGTCTCTGTCGTCTCAGGCTCTTACACCTGCAGATTGCTGGCGGTCCACCATCACTCCTGACAACACAATCAACACACACTCCTTTCTAAAGCAGACATAGACAGCTGCAACTTGAGAAGGTAGAAATCTGAATTTAAATCTGAATCTGTCACAGCCACTCCTCCATCGTGATGCTTTGAGGGCAAAGGAGGATGGATCAATAATCGTTAACCACAATAATCCGTGTGGTCTGAGCAGGACCTCTAATGGCGTTTTGTATAGTAGTGACGGCTTGTAGTTGTAACACCAGAGCACCAAACACATGCCCCGCCGCTAAACGTGACCATATGCTTCTATTTTACAACTGATGAGTAAATGGTAATATCATTCTCATGAGCGGCTAGTTTAAAGCTGCTCTTTGTAAAACCGTGGTGTAATACGCCATTTTCTCTTTAGCTGTGGTTTGCCTTCATGCAGCTATTTGTTTTTACTGTGATTTATAAATGTAAGTACAAAACTACAACAGAAATAATCACATGGATGTAGAATAATCCAGATAAACTGAAGCAGCTAGGACTTACTCTGAAACAGAAGCCACGTCAGATCCTAAATCACGCTAAAACAAGCAAGATCTAAGCACTTGGAGCTTGGTCATTACCCAGCACCGTTTCATGTCACTTTATTTTATTTTATTTTATTTTACTTCAGCTTTAATCTAACTTCTGTTGCAGCTTTGTCCAGTTGTGGCTTTTGAATTCCACCGACCCCTTGGGCAGTTAACCAGAGCCAAGCCTTCAGGAAAGTTAATGAAAGCATGCGTTAAAGATTCCAGCGCAAATCAGCGGTACCGTCTGGGACTCCCGCTGATGCTGAAGCAACGCTTCTTCCTATTAGCGTGCCGAGACGCAGACTAACCCTTGTGTATGACAGCCCTCCACTTAGAAAAAAACAAGTAAAAGGTTACAATTTAAATTTCATGAGATCAACTATTAAACTGAAAGGAAATGAAAATGTCACAAAGTGGAATATTTAAACAAACATATTTTCTTCAGCTCATTTGTACTTGATCATCACGATTGGGATTAGTAACGTGTTAAAAAGGCTTCTTATTATTTATGAAGGTCTCCATTCGTTCTGAGTGGGGGAGTCGGGGGCCTCCATGCCTGCTGGCTGGCTCCCTGTAGCGTCTACTCAGGCTGTTGCATGGAACTGATTATCATTACAAAAATACATGTTTTACACTCATTTGAATGCAATGCCAAAAATGGAAAACACAAATTCCTCCCTTTATTGTTTAGGAGTGAAAAACAGAGAAAAAAAATGAGACAAGCTGTTGTAAAAATGTCTGATGAACACAAAAACAGCTGAGCCAGAGCTCATTTCGTCTGGCGTAGCCTTTTTGTTCCGCGTGGCCACTTGACTTGGAGGTCACGCCGGCTGCTGGACGCTCCGACGCTCCGTGCTGCTCATCAGGAACACGAGTGCACTCTTTTCTCTCGCCTGTCGTTGTGAAAACGGGTGGGTCAAAACCTCTGTCTGCATTAGTGGCTCTTATTTTCTCCCAGCTACGCTCCCTACACTTTAGCTTTTACGAGTCATCGTGTCATCGCTCTTGTTTAAAACTACTACATTTAAATACTTTCCTTTTCTGAGTACACCACACACCAGGCAGCTGGACGTGCCCACTTTCCCCGGAGCCTTCAGAAGTGTCCTCCTCTAAATGTGAAGAAGTATTTTGATTTTTCACTCGTTCATCACACGGGTTCCTCAGTAGAAACCCTGGAGGAGCTTCTCTTTCATTAATTCTGAAGTGGTCTCCAGACAGTCCAGAGACGTTTGGTGGATAAAAACTATCGGATGAGTTCTGATGTGAGAGAACAGGAATCCATCTTTTGAACAACACGCCTCTTTTGACACTTTTGAAGAATGAAAACTTCCAGCTGTAGATTATGTGATTGAATGCTTTTAGGTCTTCCTTCTTTCTTTTATTTAGTCATCACAAGTTCAGCTAAGCTAGCTTTAAAACTCGTGCCTGACGATGTCGGTAGTCACGCCGGCTATGCAACAACACGCTACCTCACAACAAGGTACGAGGTACATGTGAGCAGTAAAGTTACTTCAACTATCTTTATTTAGCCTTGAGTTCAAATTAAACTCCAGTTTTATAGCTTAGATTAAGGGTTAGGTTTTTATATCAGGCATGGAGAGGGGAGGAGCTTAACAAACATGACAGACCTGAACAGACGATAAGGAGAGGAGCGCATCAATAAGAGTGATTCCTGTTGGTTAAACAAGAGGAGCAGAAACTTTTTTGTTGCATTTTCATAACAAAGCCACGGACTACAGATGAAAACTACAAACTTTTGGCTAATTCTGTCCTTCTTAACCACGTGTAATCATGTGTTTTATTAAAATGCATCATCCCCTTTTAAATAAACAATTAAAAAACATATAATAGCTCAGGCGTGATGGATCGAGGTGATAAAATCTCTCGTTAACTTTGTGATCAGTCTCCGAACTGCAGCCATTAAGGAAAATGACTTATTTTTGTTTCATTGTTGAAAATCTGCACATGCAAATGAAAAAATAGTTGCAACGATGCAACAGTCATGAGAAAGTGTAGATACTTCCTCAACCCTGAATGTTTGAGCACACAGAGGCTAATTTAGGGATTTGCTTTCACTTTTCAATCACTTGAGATGCTGGATCACCTGATCTACAGCCGTGGATGTTTACGGCGTCCCTGTTGGACTTTCAGATGGTTTGGATGGAGTATAGTCAGTTAGACTCAACATTAATAATTAGACTCAACATTTATGACTGAATTCCTAGAAGTGAAAAAAGAAACCTTTCAGAAAAGCAGAAAGACTTTGTTTATAGCAGAACTTTGCACTTTCCTACATTTTCATCTCTTCACTGGCCCAGGAGCAGCAAGATTAGCCGATGATCTTATGATCTGTTTAACATCATAGTCTTTATTCTTTAACAATGTCGTTGTGTAAAGCACATAATTATTACATGATTAACCAGAACATGAGAAAAGTTAAAGATCACCAGGTAACGGTCTGGTGGTCTATGCCATCCGTGTGAATTTATAGGATGGCCTCGACCCGTCGACGAATCGCATTCGTGGGGCGGGAACTACGGTTGTCTTTCAAACCATCTCAGCGTGCTATTGGACAACAAGCAACATGACACACTCGCCGCTCAGCAGGGCAGTCCCGTACTCTGTTGAAGACGACACAAATACATCGTTTTTCTGAGTAACGATCTTCAGTACCTCTATCTGCTCTTCACTCAAAGAGAAGTCCAAGCCTGAGTTGTCCAAAGTTGATGCCAAAGCTGTTACAAACGAGCCGTCGCCATCGTCCCGCCCACCGAACTGACAGAACGCTGTGATTGGCACAACACACTATCGATCAGGCCAATGACGGACCTGGCGAGGCTCATATGGAGCGTGGCTAGACCGACGTGCAGGGCTGAGTCTTTGGCGTCTCTCTAGGTTTTGAGGCTACTCCTTTCTAACAATGCGTCTCTACTAACACTACACGATATCAGCTTAGTATTAAAGATGGGCTCTGCTTTTCTTATTTTCCTTTTTTCTGGCAAATCTACAGAAACATAAAAAAATCATATCATTCATGGAGCAGATTGTCTATAAAAACCACCCATAATCAGAGTTTTCAGGTATTTGAATGGTTTTTAAAACACGATCCTGTCTAAACCTGCATCTCTCGTTGACCTACAATAAGATCTAAAGCACACAGAAAGGTGTGCAGAGCAATAACCTCTGATAATAATGAGGGGTTGAACAGTCAGTTCACTCTTAAAGGGTCACTCCATCACTGTAAACCTGTTAATTCCACGATGTTTACTGGTGAAAAGAGCACCTGGGTGTGTGAGCGTGATAAACACCAATAATAAACAAACATGGTTCCTCCAGTGAGGCGTTCATTCATTCATGTTCATAAACACGAGCTGCAGCAGCTTTCTGAAGGAACTGTCAGCTCTCCAGTATATTAATATTAATGGGACTCCTTGTCTACATCTGTACCAGGAGGCAGAAACATCAACTAATCCCTTATAACTGGGTGAGAATGTTTGCTCCTTTTGAAGCCGGATGCTGGGAGTGAGTTTCAGTTCATTCATGACACATCCGTGCATTTCTTTGTGATATTAGTTTACTAATGTTCCCAACAGAGCAGCTAGAACTTTTACTTCAGATTAAGTTTTTATTTGGGTCTGGGAGATATAATCCTAACCCTAGTCCAACACTCAGCCAAACATGCCCAAGATATTCCAAAATATGAGCTTTCGTAATTGGGCAAATTGACTAAAAGCTAATTTTAAAAATATTTCACTCACGCCCCTGGCCCAGAGTTTTGGACCTTCCTCTGGGATCTTGAGACTGATTTTTAAAGGTGTGGTTCGCTTGTTTAATCCACACATCTGCAGCGGTCTCTCGTCAGAATGAATGCCGTGTGAGTTGCAATCTGGGTAAAACAAAGCTCCAGTGTCGCCTGCTTCAGGAACGAGAAGTGAGCCACATCAGAGCTGAGCTGATGACAGGATTTAGAGTCTTACTTCCTGAAATGTGGACATCTCTCCTCTGATTGGCTAACAGCAAAACGACCCTACCACTGACTCTGTCTGCTCTGCAACGTTGATGTTTTATCTCCACCAATAACACAAGCCTGGAGGAGTTCTGCTGTGTGGTGGAGTTGCTAATGCTAACGTTAGCTTCTACTAGCTGAGACATTCTCTGCTGTTTCCTGGACGCTAAACCAACAACAGCCTTCCCCGTCGTGAGTCCAGATGGGTGAGTCCATGAATGTTAGTGACAGTGTGACGTAGATCTGTCAGGATTTTCTAATCCTAGAGTTTCACCGTCTGTTTTCTATCAGAAGCTACTGCAGGAGGTAGGTGTAGGAGCCTATTTTAATGTTCAGCCTGCATGAAAACACTCAGAGTGATCCGTTAGAATCAGAGATAATAATTAAAGAATGTTTTTTCACTGAATCACACGTTTGAACACGCACACTGCCTGTTTTGTTTATTTCAGTCCTCACGTATGCAGGTCCAGCACAAATGCGGCATGTTGATGAACGCATTTATCATGAAGAGGTAAGTCTATGAGAGATACCAGCGCTGCACCTGCCTACAGGAAGCTGGGATGGTCTGAACAGCTGAATTTGTGTCAAAGCTCAGAGGAAAAATCAATCTGAAGGCGAGCTCAGTAGCTACATACATAAACTAGGGGTGAGCAAGTTTTTTTCAACCATTTAAAAAATGTCCAGATTAGTTTTTTAAATGGAGACTGATAAAGCTGTGTTCCTTCCACACAAACACGCTGGTGCAGAACCTGTTTGTGGAGTCATGGTGAACATCTGAGATGAGGCCGGTGTGGGTCTCCTCCTCCTCCTCTCTTTAGTTCGGTGAATCGATTCAAAACAACGCTCAGATCGTTGCATGTTTCTCTCAGTGGAACCTTCTGAGTTGTTTTTCTCTGTGAGAGAATCAGTCTGGGGAGTTCACAGGTTTTCATAACAAATAAAGGCTCGAAACATCTGGCTTTGGATGGATGAGTCCATCTCATATGTTAGTTTCACCTTAAAACAACTTTTGTACCAGATTTTCACCATTTTTTTGTTTATATATATTTAAAGATTTGTATTTTTCTGTTTTTGGGCAGTTTATTTCATTAGATTTCATTTCTGTCTTCATGCCTACAGTTGTTTTATGAGTGTTTTATCCTGTTGTAACACGTTTGTTTCATATTGTCCGCTGCTCCTTGGCCAGGTAGTGGTAAGTAAAAACAGCTCTACGGACTCACCTGGTCTAATAAAGGTTAAATGAATAAATGTCAGCCTCTTCAACGCCACATGATCCCAACATGAGACTGTTACACCTGGATGCAGCTATTTATAGCATCGTGACAGAAACAATGAGAATGAAGCAGGACAAGGTGAAAAGCTTTGATCTGAACGAACAGCCTTCAGTCATCGTGTCTGCAGTTTCTGCAAATAACAGTCTTGTTGTCACGTTGTGCGGGTGGAGATGGTGGACCATGTGTGGTGGTGGGTTCCGGAGGCAGAAGAGCAGGCACGGAGAATGTAAAAACGAATTTAATTACTGAACGGGAACGGCAGGAACAAACACAACGGTGACAACAAACAACAATGATCTGACGAAGGAACAGGAGCAAAACATGTGGTATAAATACACGAGGCTGATTGGGAACACATGGGCAGGTTAACGAGGGACAGGTGAAAACAATCTGGACTAATCGGGGCAGGAGAGAGACACAGTCAAGAGGGAAGGGGCAGATCGTGACACTTGTTGGTCCGAGAGAAGACTGAACTGGATAAAGTTTGACACACAGACCGGGACTACTTTAACCTCCAGAGGCTGATTTAATGCATGATGGCAGCTGGAAGGACAGAAATATGTAGATGGATGCTGAGGATTAGTAACTCCACACTAGTGAACCCGTTAAATGCTGATCATTATACTAAAGGAAAAATGAATCCACAGCATAAAGTTTGCAACAACTCAAAAGAAAAAGTTATAAATCAGAGTTTTGTACTCAAATATGTTGAGTAAAGAGAAATCAGAGCTGAGCCAACAGGCTGTGGATCATTAGTGTCCTTAATCTGAGTCCCACTTTTCCTGTTAAACACCAGCACTCTGATCTTCCTTTGAAGGAAACCAGAGTAAACTAATCTGCCAACAGTGATGCATCCTAGTGCGGCGTTTGATGTGATTCATCCTAGATTAGAGTCAAGCCCACCAAACTCTTAACGTTGGGAAGCAGCATGGCTGCGGGAAAGCTGATTCCTGCTGAAGTTTCCTCTTCATTAGCACTCCTGTTGGTTTTCTCCTTTATAAAACCAGGAAAACAGAATAAATAATGAGAATTTATCCTTATTAAATACCTGAGTCCTCTCAGGTGTCTCCTATTGATGAGGAGGAGAGAAGTGGCACAACCACGTTCCCTCCAAGTTCCCATGTCTCCAAGGCAGAATGCTCATTTTGTTAGGTATTTTCATTTTCCCATCCAGGGTTACCTGAGGGAAAGCTCAACACGCAGGGGTTGTATTAACAAGCCGATCGATTAACCCATACCAATCTTTACCAATAACCAAACAATTTAGACTTTGCAACGGGAGAGCAAAAATGAATGCACACCACGCAAGGGTTGTCAGTTCACTCTCATCAGACAAAGCCCTCCAAGAGTATTTATTAAGGACACACAAAAATGATAAAATGCACACACATTTACACACATTCCTTTAGACTCTCGAAAGGGAGACAAACATGCGCTGGCACAGGGCGTTCTTACTGATAAGCCAGGACTGGAAAGAGGCAAGGTCAAACGCCTGTCTGTTGCCAGGGAAAAATGAGCTGGATGAAGCTTTCGTTTAAAAAATAATTAATAAAATAAAAATAAAATAATAAATAATGTATCCATAATTTATCCAACACATTTGATCCATTTGCATAATGGAATAGACTAGACTAGACTAGGCTGTGCTGGACTAGACTAGACTAGGCTGTGCTGGACTAGACTAGACTAGGCTGGACTAGACTAGAATGGACTAGACTAGACTAGACTAGACTAGGCTGTGCTGGACTAGACTAGACTAGAATGGGCTGGACTAGACTAGAATGGACTAGACTAGACTAGACTAGGCTGTGCTGGACTAGACTAGACTAGGCTGTGCTGGACTAGACTAGAATGGACTAGACTAGACTAGACTAGACTAGACTAGGCTGTGCTGGACTAGACTAGACTAGGCTGGACTAGACTAGAATGGACTATACTAGACTAGACTAGACTAGGCTGTGCTGGACTAGACTAGACTAGGCTGGGCTGGACTAGACTAGACTGGGCTGGACTAGACTAGAATGGACTAGACTAGACTAGACTAGACTAGGCTGGGCTGGACTAGACTAGGCTGGGCTGGACTAGACTAGAATGGACTAGACTAGACTAGACTAGACTAGACTAGGCTGTGCTGGACTAGACTAGACTAGACTGGGCTGGACTAAACTAGACTGGGTTGCCCCATCACTAGTCCAGGCTGTGGTGTTTATGAAGCCCAAGGCCATCGTGGTTCTTGACCAGTTACCTGTAACCCAAACCCCCACACACAGTGTCTGATGATCTTTAGAGCCGGTACGGTAGTCAGAAACGTCCTTAAGGTTGTGGAAGGATAAAATTGTGTTGCTGTGGGAACTGGGCGTAAGGTGTGACTTGGTTGTGATTTCTAAGAGACTCGATAAAACACAACAGAAACATTTTTTCAGTTCTGAGAGACACGCATGTTTAAACTAGAATATCTCAGTGTTGCATCTATTCACACATCTATTCCTTCATGGCTTTTATTGAATCTAACAAAGAAAGTCCAGGGACTGAAAGCTGTTCTGTACTTTTATTCTCATTTTTACTAAAATAGCGGATTAAAATGCTGTTTTCCTTGTTGGCAGGACAGAAACTCTTTAAGGTCCCTCTCTCATCCTCCTTTTTCTCTGTTGGCCTCAGAATCACTTAATTGGACACGTAGGATATAAATGAAACAAAATCTGAACCAGAATGTTGTAAAACAGGGACCTGTAAGCCTTTTTCCCATGAGGATCATTTTCTGACAAACTGCTTAAGTACTTGGGAAGATTGTTAGTGGAACAGAGAGACAGGAGGAGGTCAGCACACAACACGGCGATTATACCGCCGTGTGTTTGTCTTTTAAATGAGTGTTGCTGTCAGTGTGTGTGTGTAAGAGCGGTGTGTCTTTGTTCTCAGCGCCACACCAACGACTCTCCAGAGTGACTCAGATCCAATTAAAGATCTCCGCCTCAGACTGTAGCCCCCATGTTCGAGCTTCACCAATCACCTACGTCACAAAACACAATTTAAGTTGTGTGCTGATAGTTTTTAGGCTTCCCCACTAAAATATGTTAAGAAGAGCTGATTTTGTTAACGTGGTTTAGGTGTGAGAGTTCTCGTTGCAGCTACATGTGTATATCCGAGTCAGAAGATCAGATATTCTCTGGTGTCAGAAATATGTAAATCTGATCCGATCCTGTGGCGGGAAGGGAGAGCCTTTAGGTTCAGCCTGTAGCACTCATGTCTTCAGCTCTTTTACTTTAATTGACAGCAGCTTTAAAAGCAGGAGAAAGTCCAGTTTTATGAATAACGCGCCGTACGAGTGTTTATGAAAGGAAACAACAGCTGTCTCCATTTGCCAACATTACCACGGAGCGCGTTCAAAAACGTGTCTTTGGCTCAGATTGTCCCTGGAACAAGGTTCGAGTTTCCTTTGAACACAAGTCAGCTCTTAACGCACCGATGAAGGAATGATGAAAAATGGAGATGTGTTTGTAAAAAGCTCCATGAACAACCCTAGTATGAAGAAACGAAGACTAATTCTGACAAGTCATCTATGCTACAGCAAAGCTGAGACCACAGTGCTTTACTGCCATCTTAAATCATTTCTAATATCACGGGACCCAACGTTTGTGTGTGTGTGTGTGTGTGTGTGTGTGTGTGTGTGTGTGTGTGTGTGTGTGTGTGTGTAATACACCTGCACAATGGTCTCATGGCTCAGGTGTCTTCATAAGAAACATGTCAGACGTTTGGAGAATCAGAACATTCTGCTAACAACTGTTTGACTGGAACCCTGGAACAACCACATTTTAGCCTGTCATCCTATCAAGCCACCGCCATCTTTGTTGCTCCACTCTGTTACATCATCTCGCCCACCAAACTGATAGAGTGCTGTGATTGGCTGCTGAAGCTCTACTGGAGTGTGGCTAGACCCAAATGCAGAGCAAAATTATTTAGCTTCAGCTACTGTTTGTCCCTGCTGTTGGGCAAAAACCTTTAATCTCCAAATTTTTAATTTTCATGAAATAAAAGAAAGTCTTATTTTAAAAGTCTGAGTGGTCACAAACACTTTTAGACACTTTACGTTCTATAAAAAATAAAACAACAGTAGTGCTGGTTTGTGCAAGAAAGTGATGATAAATGGAGGTAGAAGGTTTTGGCAGACAGAAAAACCATTTTGGTACGAGCCGGTTGTACCCTCAAATGGAGGCGACCTAAAGCAGATAGGTTCGTTAATAATTAGCTTTTCCAAATCAAATAAACACAAATACGTAATTCTGATCTAGTAAACGTCTTTAGTACAACAACATTAAGATCAGTGTGAAATCTCTCCTTGTCCTGGTTATATTCATGGAGTTACTGCAGCCAGTGCCACTAAAACTGTATTAACCTACAATCTTAGCACTAACTCTGAGTTTCCATCAACAGTTTGGTTTTACAGTGTAAGTCACCCGGAGTTCACTAACAGTTCACAAACATAGTAACATCATGATAAATAACACACATGGTGAGAGAAAAGCTGGGAGACAAATGCTGAATGAAGCGTGACCCATTAGGAAAACAAATTCACTTGCACTGAGGAATATTCGCTCAGCTGCTCTTCATCAGCGTACATAAGCCCAGAGCAACAATAGGATGTTTATTTAGTCATTCACAAAAGATGGTCCTTCACTTTGTGACGAGTGATCACTAGAGTCGCACTGTCAACAGCTCTGTTTGTCCTGTGTGTGTCTGTGTGCAAAACACAGGTATGACTAAGTGCACCGTGTCTACAGCGCTCATGTGAACATACCTCATGTTACACAAATCAGTCTAGTGTGTGAGAGTGTGTATTATTCTACAGGGACGTAGTCACTCTTCACAATCTGGGAGCCAACGGGGTTGCCAAGTTGGGGCTGGCGTTTGTAATTTGACAAAAGGCAGCAGTATTTTGTAAAAAACCGAAGCCAGTAAACATGTAGTTAATGCTTCACCGACATCTAGTACATTTCCCACCCCTCTCAAGCATGCTCAGGTTAAACCACTGCTTCCTCCAAATCGTGTGGAGAACTACCGACCTATCTCTCTCCTCCCGTTTCTGTCTAAAATTATTAAAAGGGCGGCCTTCAAGCAGGTCGCAGAACACCTCTCACAAAACTGTCTGCTTGACCCTTACCAATCTGGGTTCAAAAATGGTCACTTGCGTGAAACAGCTCTGTTAGCAGTGACAGAATCCTAAAAATAAGCTAGAGTGACCGCCAAATACTCAGTACTTATCCTTCTTGATCGATCGGCTGCATTTGACACCATGGTTTCCCTTTATCCATCTAATATGGGCATGTTACGATCCAGGCTGTTTAGGGGGCCTGGGGTAACAATGAGGACGCATGTTCTCGTGTTAAAAGTGTGTGTGTGTGTGGGTGTGTGTGTGTGTGGGGGGGGGGGAGGCAACGGAGCGACCACCTGGCCGCTGGAGTAGCGTCCCAGTCAGACGTGCCATACCAAGTGGGTTCCTCTCACCCACTGAAGATCGATTCCTCTGATGATCCATCCTTTAGATCCATCGTCCAGGGCACAACTGAAGAGTCACCTCCCCGCTCGCACACCATGCACCACCAAGGTTTTCAGAACAGAGCTGCTGTGAATTATTCCAAAAGCAAAACGTAAGTAATAACAGTAAGCCAGAGAACATGCGTCCAAGTAAGGTTTGGGATCAAAGATCCCGGACGAGCCCCCAGTTGTTACGATCCAGGCTGTCTAGGGGGCCTGGGGTAACAATGAGGACGCATGTTCTCGTGTTAAAAGTAACAAAACAACATTTATTTACATAAATATAAACTCAAAACACAGATTAATAAGACACACCAGCAGCAACGCAAAACGAGTAACAACTAAACTCTCATATTAATCAAATTAATACAAAAACCACGAAAGACCATCACATTATTTTTCCCAATTTTCGAGCGATGTCTTAATTAAAACAAGCGAAGGGGTAAAGTGTCCTTTACCCCTAAAAAGGGCGAACGGTTAAACACAGAGAGTTTTAAGCTCCCACCTAAGTTGTTACATAAAACTTAACTTAACAAAACAAAACCAAAAGCTGCTGAGGAGCCAACAGACCAGAGAGAACCTCCCTGGCCTGCTGCTCCCTGAACTGAGGGCTGGCTGACTTTTATGCTACTGACCTGCTGCTGGTCATCAGGATCAGCTGAGCGAATCTAACCGGGAGGGAATCTAGTGAAATTGGAGCCAGGTGCTGCATCTCCTCTCTCACACACACACACACAGGGAAAAACCCAAATGGCTCTGAGCCATAACAGGGCATCACAGGGAAAACACACCCTGGTTTGAATAGTACCTGATAGGACAATCTTTCAGTGTATCTTGGCATGGACAATCTTCTCCTGTTCAACATCTTACCACAGGAGTCCCCCAGGGCTCTGTACTAGGACCTCTTCTCTTTGCCATTTACACCACCTCACTGGGTGAGATCATTCGATCACATCTCTTCTTCTAACACTGCTATGCCGGCGACATCCAACTCTATCTGTTGTTCCTGCTGGACGACCACACTCGGGATTAGCATTCCGAAAGCAAAGGAAGGAGGAAGAAAAAAAAAACGGGCCCAAAGCAGAGGTATGTAGACTATGAATTTGGCAAAGGAACTTTTTGCGTTACCGTTGTAGCTAACTGCCTCTTCTGCCACACACGGTCCACGGATGGACCCTCGCTAGCTGTTTACATACACAATACAGTATCTCATAAACTTTAACCAATTAATTTTACTTTTGAATCGTCGTGTCCAGATGCAGTGAGACAATATCTGCAGCCACGACAGGCACCTGTTGACACTACTGGGGCGGGACTGTCTTCTACACCTGTTGAGGCTCACTGTGATGATGAAGAATGTAAGATATTTTACTGGTTTTTGGAATATGATTGCAGCCTTTTTATGAAATTCGATTCAAGTTTTAAGTATGCATACAATATGAATTTAATATTTGTATATCAGAAGAACGCTAGGTGTGGGTGTAGCAAAATTTCAACTTTGTCCTTCACATCGGGCGGGCGGCACCGCCGCGGCCGTGGCGGGGAGTGAGAATTGCCTATCGCACTGCCCAAACACAGCATGACATCTTATACCGTCTCTTTCTTGTTTACGCTGCAGCGTCTTCATCCAGGCATCAAGCAGCAGCAGAACATTTACTGAGCTACAATCTCAGCAACTAGAACCAGGTGAGTAAGTTACTTGTTAGGCTATTTGTAATCAGCAGTAGAAACGGGCTTTTTCAAATTAAACGGCTTATCACAAGTCTTTTCAAATATTCCCCATGGATTCTCTCACTTCCACCTGTTTTTGATAATTTTATTCATGTTTTCATAGAACAGATTAAAAAAAGATCAATAAAATAAAAAGTCCAGTAACATTAAAAATAATGAAAAGCATCACTGCACATGACCGAGGAATATTGAATGTGAAAGTGGCACTGTTCTTAATTCATGCATCAGAGAGTTAAGTTGCTGTGTGTGTGTGTGTGTGTGTGTGTGTGTGTGTGTGTGTGTGTGTGTGTGTGTGTGTGTGTGTGTGTGTGTTTATTTTCTCACAGAAGAAGAACCCAACACCACACCAGCAGACTCAGTGCTCCAACCCAACAGCCTGAAGAGACACCATCATCAGCTTCAACAGATGTCTGTGAACATGTATGAGCTGCTGGCCCCATGGATCCTGCTGACTGGCCACAGCAGTTGAACAAAATGGAAAGTAGAACTTTCTTTGTGATGACACTTTGATATTTGAGTTTTGCTTTTGATTGCACAGTTTAATGCTGCTTTTGATTTTGCGCCCCCCCCCCCCCCCCCCCCCCCAATGACATTTGCACGACATTTTGAGTTGTTGGTTATTGTAATATTTTCAGGTTACTTATCTTTCAAGCTTACATTTATTCTTCAGGCTGTTGACTTTAAAGAGTTGCTGTGTGAATATTTAAAATAAAAATTATTAACTAAGGAATAACTGTGGAGTTGCTTTTTCCAATGTGTGGTGGGTGGGTGGACTTCGGTTTGGGTGAGAGGCATGCAGGCACGGGGGTGGGGGTGGGGCACGTGGGCAGTCTCGCCTTGGGCACCAAATTACCTAGAGCCGGCCCCATCTACAGTCATCTCCCTCCTCGACTACTGCAACACCCTTCTAATTGGTCTTCCAGCTTGTGCTGTGAGACCTCTTCAAATGGTCCAGAACGCAGCGGCGCGTCTGGTCTTCAATCAGCCTAAAAAAGCACATGTCACCCCTCTGTTCACTGAGCTCCATTAGCTACCACTAGCTTCACACAGCAAATTCAAATCGCTAACTCTAGCAAACAAAGTCCTGGATGGTACGGTTCCCATCTGAATCCTCTTACAAAGGCTTACGTCACGGCCCGGCCACTCTGGTCATCGAAGGACCGTCAGCTAGCAGTGCCTACACCACGCTCAGGACAATCTAGATTCTTTTCATGTGTCATTCCACAGATGTGGAATTACCTACCAAACATTACTAGAACAGGGGCTTCATTGTCAATTTTCAAGAAACTCCTGAAGACCCTGCTCTTCAGAGAGCATCTTCTAAACTAGCACCCTCCCTGCACCCGTCCCCCCTCTCTACTGCACAGTCCTTGTTCACTTCCCTTTATGATTGATTCTGCTGCCTCACTGCCACCTAGGATCGACTGATTAGTGTTTGTTGTTAGCCTCAAGGGCAATCTGCTGCTTCATTATCACCTGTAAGTGGCTTTGGACAAAAGTGTCTGCTAAACACGTAAACAAACAGCAAACCAGAGCAACCCAGAAGATATGTTGTGTACTCCTAAGAAGCTGAGGCATCCTTTTGGTTTATTCAAATATCTGATGAAGACGTGCCTTGGCAGATTGTTCCATCTTTGTCTCATGTGTCCATCGGACATTCTCCCAGAAGCTTTGTGTCGTCAACATGCAGTTCAGCATATTTCAGTCTGGTTTTCTTATGATTTATTTTCAACAATGGTGTCCTCCTTGGTCGTCTCCCATGTGGTCCACTTTGGCTGAAACAACGGCAGATGGTGTGATCTGACACTGCTGCTCCTTGAGCTTGAAGTTCACCTTGGATCTCTTTAGAAGATTTTGTTACCATTCAGGTTTTCCGTCTCTGATCAGTTCGTGTCCTGCAGCCCCGTCCAGGGGGGTTGGCTACAGTGGCATGGATCTTACATTTCTGAATAATATGTGCAACAGTAGTCACAGGAACATCTAGCTGCTTGGAGATGGTCTTATAGCCTTTACCTTGACATGCTTCACTTCCTCTGGCCCATGCTGAGCGTGGTACACACCGTGTCATCAAACAGCACAGTGACTACCTGGAGGCCTATATAAAGGCCCACTGCTGGATTGCCAGACTGTAGACACCTGTGATGCTAATTAGTGGACACACCTTGAAGGAACATGCCCCTTTGGTCACATTATTTTCAGTTTTTTAGGGGAACCATCATTTTTAACCTGGCCTCTTTCATGAGTTTATTTTTAAAATAATTTCGTTGAAGCTTGGTTGAAAATCAGTGTCTGACTTTCACTGGTTACGTTTGATAGAAATGTTATTTATTATTACTTTTGTCAGATTCAAGTTATTTGTGAGACCATTGTGGGTTTATCTTTCATGAACCAAAGGGTGCGATCGTTCGCCATCATCTGCACGCCCAAAGTGCTTCTGCTGCAATCTTTTCTCCTCAGATCCTCAGTATTCATTCCTGCCTCCTACTGCAGTTTCAGATCGCATCATTCCCGTTTAGTTATTAAAGTTCTTTGATATTTATTCCGAATCCGCTTCCTGCCTGTGGCGCTTGGATCCAATTACAGTGATTCACCTCTGAGACTGGCACACAGCCTATGGACCTGAGAGCTGAATGCACCAATGAGGATATGTTTAAATCTAGACTACCACTCAGTACAGCTGGGCACTGGCTTATCACAGCGCCAACACACAGCCATTTTTAAAATTGCTTGGTTCTGTCATGAAACTATGAGGTTTTCCCACCAGTCCTCTATATTTCATAGGTTAAATGAACTTTTCTAGGTGATCACTGAAATAATAATAATGACTGTATTTACATAGATGAAGGAGTTTTAGGACAAGAACCAAGCATGCTCACAACAAAGCAACAACTGTTTCTGTGACTTTTTATATCTCGTCTTTTCCTCTTTTGACATTTCCCAATGGACTCATGTCCTCATTCCCTCATTTCCCTTCCTCTTTTCAAACAGTGTGCCTCTGTCACCTTTTTATTGATGCCATGTAACCCAGAGGAACACACACACACACGCCCAGTGGGAGTGAACAATACAGCAAGCCCCTGCAGGTTAATCGTGGGATGTGATCTCGGTGGACTTGTTCTCTGCCGCCGCTCTCGCTGGCTGTGAAGTATTGATTTTTCTTACCAGGAGAGCTGCAGGGACAAATAGACGTGAGCATATGTGTGAGTCTGTAATCTGTCCTTGGTGTTATTTCATTATCAGCGTGATGACAGATCACACACCCTGAACCAGCCTACAGAGACCAATCGATCTTCTGGAGTCGCCACCAGCTCCCAGTAGCAATAGCTGTGGAATCAGGTAACATTGGCACAGTTTGCTAACGACATTTAGAAATGACAGGTTTTATTACCCAGTTATTTGTTTGGAGAATGCACACCTGAAAACAGGTGTGTCACAGGAAGTGTAAGTGTGGAACAGCAGCCATCATCATCATCATCATCATCATCATCATCATTATCATCACTGTGTCACGGCGTGTGGGCGAGGTGAGCGGAGGCAAGGATCCATATGTGGGTGAAGAAGCAGGCAAGCAGACCAACTGGATAACGTAAAAGGTTTTTAATGATAGACACACGCTGGACACTGAAACAATGAACCGACATAAAACACAGAACGGAGAGGGTTAAATACATGAGGGCTGGGAGCTTGGGTGATTGGAAAACGAGAGGCAGGTGGGAGCAATAACAGAGACACATGACTGAACAGAATGGGGAGACAGGACAGGGTGTGACAGTACCCCCCCCCCCCCCCCCCCCCCAAAAGGGCGGATCCCAGACGCCCACAGGAACACAGAGCAGGGCGGGAGGTGGGGGACCAGGAAGGAGGGCAGAGAGGAACCGAAGGACCGGGGGGGAAGAGGCAGGGACCAGTAGAGTCCGGGGGCCTGCGTCTGGGGCAGAGGAGGAGACAACGATGGGTTCTGAGGGGGGCTGCGTCTGGGGCAGAGGAGGAGACGGCGACTGGCTCTGGGAGGCTCGTGCCTGGCGAGGGCAGGACCGGCGGTGACCGGCGGTGACCGGAAGCAGAGCCGCTGCATGGGTAGTCTCGGCAGGTCGAGACGCCGGACGTGGCCTCGTCGGATTCTGGACTGGAGGAGACGTCATCGACTTCTGGACTGGAGGAGACCTCATCGACTTCTGGACTGGAGGCGTTGACTTCTGGAGTGGAGGCGGAGCCGCTGCAGACGGGACCGCTTCCTTGGCTGGTGCCGCTGGACTGGGCGCTGACAACTGGACAGGCTGGCCTGGGGGCGGAGCCTCTTGGACCACCGCTGGAACTGACACTGACTGGACTTGTGGTGCGGGACCTGGCGCTGACTGGACGGGTGGCGCGGGACCTGGAGCTGACTGGACGGGTGGCGCGGGACCTGGCGCTGACTGGACTGGTGGCATGGGACCTGACGCTGACCGGACCGGTGGCGCAGGACTCAGTGGAGCAGGAAACCGGCAACGCAGGGAGACCAGATTGTCCACCTGGAGCTCCTGGAGACTGAAGATCTGACGGAGTCGGATCAGTTCAGCTCAGAGACCGGCGAGCTCTGCTGGATGGGCTGCAGGCTCGGTCCCCCGGCCTGGAGATGAGGGAGCTGCTGACTGGACTGGAGGCGGGGCCGCTGGCCGGACAGAAACCTTCTCCTGGAGCTACAGGGAGGATAGGGCGTCCAGCTGGAACTCCTGGAGGCTGATGAGTTGATGGAGCCGGCCAAGCTCCGCTTGGAGGCCGGCGAGCTCCGTCTGATGGGCTGCAGGCCTGGTCCCTCTGCCTGCAGATGACGGAGGCGCTGACCGGACCGGAGATGGGGCCGATGATCTGACTGGGGGCAGGTCCAATCTGGCACGCCGAGCTGGGGTAGAGGTGAGCCCATAGTTCCGTCCTGGGGCAGGGGGTGACGATGGAGCTCGGCATCCTTCCCAACGCCGTGGGCTAACTCCAGGGGAGCACATAGCCAGTCTGGTGCCCACATAGCAGGAGCGGTCTAGCTGCGTCTCCCAGTCCAACCCCCCATCTGGCTCCGGGAGGGTGGAGAGGATCGCCGAGGCCGGGGTTCGGCGGCGGTGTCTGCGGCGCGGCGACGCTGGAGGAGGAGAAGCCGGCCGGTGGTTCGGGGTGAGCCACTGAAGCAGGTACTCCCAGGGGAGAATCTCCTCGCTGGATCCTTTAGGACAGGGATTCCCTAAGTGTGGTGCGCGCACCCCCAGGGTGCTAGGGGGTGCGCGCTCCAACGGGAGCTGCCAGTGTACGGCGCTCACAGCTGCAGTCAAACAGGTGGGAGGGAGAGATGAGGGCCAGAGAGCACATTGAGTTTCCTGCAGGTTGATGACCTCGAAGCGGGAGTCACAGTCTGAAGGCGGGGGGGGGGGGGGGTCGGGTCACAGCATCTGTCAGCATTCCTCCTTTCGTGGGGGTGATATTGATGGCAGCTTTGAAGGCTGCCCTTGGTGTCAGATCAGGATAACAAGACTTTGTTTAGGGCAGATAGAGATAAGTTTTCCTCTCTGCCTTGGAGTCTATTAAGTGATCATTCATGTCCACCAGTGAAGCCAATTATACGTTCTAAACATCCCCACACCGTCCGGCGACCCTCTCCGAGATGACATCCATCTTGCGCACAAACACAGGCAACGCCGCGAGGACATTGTCCAGCTTACGGTTCACCTCGAGTAACGTCCCAGTCTGTGAGGTCACCGCACGGGCGGCACATTCCGTGGGTACGGGTCGCACTCCAATCGCTCCCGTCTTCCCAAATTTCCAGAAAACCAGATATCCTCCCACTCCAATCAGAAGAAATCCAGTGATCATCAGGCTGAATATCCACAAATCTTCCACGTCCTCGTAAAATGTAATTGAAAACAAGTATATTTTGCACGCGCGTGTGTGTGTGTGAATGGAGCGGCTCACGGAGCTGTGCCGTGCGCGCACACACACACACACACACACACACACACACACACACACACACACACGCACACACGCACACACGCGCACACACACACACACACACACACACACACACACACACACACACACACAGATTCAATAAGGACACGCGCCACGCCATCAGACTGAAGGCAGAAATGAGTGCTGCCTCCTCCGTGATAAAAACCTTTAAGAGGTTTTATAACAACATTTTTCATTCAAGGTCAAATTAAGATATTAGCTTCTATTTTGAGATGACGTATTAAAGTCGGGTCCGCTCCAGCCAGTGACTCCTCATGAACCTGACTACAACTCATGTTACTGCAGCATTTGTTATTCCAGCTCGCGTGGCAGCGGATCGCAGATTCAGCCACACCATAAAACAGCAATAAGTCGGTCTGAGGCAAAAGTGAACCTCATGACTATACTCATGACTTTTCCATCTTTTCCCCTATAGACATTTGATCACGCACAAGTAGGTGATCAGCTCAGGTTTATGCAGAGCAGAAGGAAGGAGAGATCTCTGGCCGCACAGGTTAAACGTTCCTACTTTAAGAAAACCGTTAAATTGCATTGTTTATTTGCTACCTGGGCACTCTAAATATTTATTTAAAATTAAATCAAAGGAAATTGTAATGGTATTGAATGTTTATTAATTACTATTTAGAAAATGAAAGTGATGGGGAAAAAGGTCGATCATATTTTTTAACCCTGTCTGTCGAGTGACTGTTTAGCTTGACATCTGATATATATATATATATATATATATATATATATACACACACACATGCCCTGATGTGGGGCTGGGGGGGGTGTGTTGACATGGTCAGGACATAGAAGGGGGTGCGCGGCTAAATAAGTTTGGGAACCGCTGCTTTAGGAGGTCGGTTCATTCTGTCACGGCGTGTGAGCGAGATGAGCGGAGGCAAGTTTCCATATGTGGGTGAAAAAGGCAGGCAGGCAGACAGGAACGGTTTACTATAAAATATAATATAATATAAAACATGCTGGACATAGAAACAATGAACCGACAAAACACAGAACTGAGAGGGTTAAATACATGAGGGCTGGGAGCTTGGGTGATTGGAAAACGAGAGGCAGGTGGGAGCAATAACAGAGACACATGACTGAACAGAATGGGGAGACAGGACAGGGTGTGACACACTGTAGATGGGAATATGGCTTCCTCAGCCAACTCTGAAAAAGCGTCTCTGTGACCTACAGAAGGACATGACTCAGCTCAATTTTACATCTGGAATCTCAAACAGCACCTCTCCGGAGTTTAAAAGTAAATCTGTTAAAGCTTTTAGGCTTACATTAGGTTCAAAGTTATCACCTGATGTAACCAGTGAATAGCTAAAAACCACCCACCATGTTTTTCTTATTGTTTTGTAACAGTCGTTTTGAGGTTTTCATGCAGGCTGAACATGAAAATAGTCTCCTACACGTATCTCCTGCATTAGCCTCTGATAGGAAAGAGACGGTGAAACTCCAGGATTAGAAAAGCCTGACAGATCTACGTCACACGGTCACTAACATTCATGGGCTCACCCATCTGGGGAAGGCTGTTGTTTATTTAGCGTCCAGGAAACAGCAGAGAACGTCTCTGCTTGTAGAAGCTAACCATTAGCATTAGCATCTCCAACACACAGCAGAACTCCTCCATGCTTGTGTTATTGGTGGAGGTAAAACATCAATGTTGCAGAACAAACAGAGTCAGTGGTAGAGTCGTGTTGCTGTTAGCCAGTCAGAGGAGAGATGTCCACATTTCAGGAAGTAAGAGCCCAGATCCTGTCATTTGAAACTACTTTCTCCTCCAGCTGAATACTACGTCCCCAAATATCGGAGCTTTTCCCCCCAGAAAAAGACTCACGAGGCTTTCATTCCTACTGCAGATATATTAAAAATATGAGTATGATCTTTAAAAGTGCATGACAAAGGCTGGTAGACCAATGATACTTTGAAATCAGAAGCAGACGCTGATGGAGAACTCTCACGTGTCAGCACTGGAACCGTCGGTCTTGTGTTGTGTTTTTGTTCTGGTTCGTCAGCGGTCCTAGTGGTAAATTACCTGTCCTTTTATCAAGCTTTTCTAAGTCAGAGGACTCCAAAGTGCTTCTACAACAAGCCGTTCACCCTTTCACACACTGATGGAGAGGACACCGTAGCCACGGCTGCCCTGGTGCACATTGACAGTGTTCAGTGTCGGTGGAATGGACTGAAAGATCAGGGTTCCATCTGCAGTAATGATGTTGTTCTGGTTCATCGTGGTGAAGGAGCTGAGTCAAAAGGTAAAGTTCTCGGTGTTCTGGTTATTCCAAGCCTCGGCCAATGTCATGATCAAATTTTGTGACCAAAAGTAAAAAAAAAAGAGAGAATAATTTTCCTTCTCCAAGAAAGAGGTTCTCCTGGTCAGAAGGCGTCAGTATCCATGATGGACCGTGTAAGCTATGTGATCAAATGTTACACCGCAGTCATTCTTGCTTTGCTCCAGCAGAAATGCTAATCTGACATTCCTGTCGGAATATTTCAAGGCTGCACTGAAAGTGTCGGTATGTGCTCATCAACTAACACGAGTCTTTTAGACCCACTTAAAGCCTCTTTGCATTTTAAACTGCTGAGAGTGAGTGAGTGAGTGAGTGAGTGAGTGAGTGAGTGAGTGAGTGAGTGAGTGAGTGAGTGAGTGAGTGAGTGAGTGAGTGAGTGAGTGAGTGAGTGAGTGAGCGGCTAGCTGCAACAAGTAAGATATTAACTATAACCCCACTTACAAGTATAATACAAATCTGAACTATTTAAGCAAGATCCCAGTTAAGATGAGTGCATGCATATTTGTGTGTGTGTGTAACACACACACACACACACACACACACACACACACACATCTGTCTTTCTATCATAGTGAGGACTGGCCAATGACTTCCATTCATGTTTGTGACTGTACCCATACCCTAACCCTAACCAATGCTGATCTATTCCTAACACTAACCCTAACTAAAACTTAATTGACACCAAACCTCTAAAACCACCTGGTGAGCTTTTAAAACAGTGAGGACCAGAAAAAATGTCCTCACTTTGTGGTGAAATTAGTGAAAATGGTTCTAGCTCAGTTTTAATAATCCTGCTGATGACAGCTTATATGTTGTAATTTCTTGGAAAAAGACACAGTGAGGTGTAGAAAAACTGAGGGATCAGCAAAGTTCAGTTCGATTATTTCCTCAGAGAGAGGAGAGTCCGAGCATCGTCACAACCGAGCAGACACACAGCACATAAACTCAGCGACTGGCCCTTACAGAGAAACAGAAAAACCCCAACAGACCACAGCTGAGTGGATAACAGATCCAACAGAGCGATTAAAGGATTTTAACAGCAGAATTAACTCAGAAGGACCTCAGCCTCCTCAGGAGGTGGAGGTGGCTTTTGCCCTTCTTATACAGAGCATCTGTGTTGTTAGAGCAGGTTGGGCTGGTGCCTATTTCCAGCGGTCTATCTCGAGCGGTCAACGGGCAATCAGGCGGGGTACACCCTGGACAGAGAGCCAGTCCATCACAGGGCAACACAGAGACACACAGGACAAACAATCATGAACACACACACACACACCTAAGGACAATTTAGACAGACCAATCAACCTAACAGTCATGTTTTTGGACGGTGGGAGGAAGCCGGAACACCCGGAGAGAACCCACACATGCACAGGGAGAACATGCTAACTCCATGCAGAAAGATCCCAGGCTGGGAAGCGAACCTAGGACCTTCTTGCTGCAAGGCAACAGCTCTAACCACTGCGCAGCTGACGTAAAGTTCCTTTTTTTTAATTTTAAATTGGAAACTGATCAGCTCTATCTCAGCGAGCCCTAATGTTAAAATTAAAGTCCCATTAGTTGTCACATACACTAAAGTGTGTGTGTGACATTTGTTCTCCACATTTGACCCATCCACTGGGGGAGCGGTGAGCTGCAGACACGGCCGCGCTCGAGAACCATTTGGTGGTTTAACCCCCCCAATCCAACCCTTTAAAGCTCAGTGTCAAGCAGGGAGGCCGGTCACTCTACCACTAGGCCACTGAGCTGGTTGAGTCAGGACCCACAATGAAAGGGGTCTACATGCTGCCTTAAACCCGCAGCTCGAAGCTCAGAGTCAACCCTTGTAGGTTCTAACAAAGCAGAACTTCATGAGATGATTTATTAGAATTAAGAACAAAATCAGATAAACAGCTGATCAGATCGCTTCAGCCTGCTGCTCATTTGAAAGCTTTAGTTTATGTTTTATGATCATGTTGGTTTAAAACTCATCCTAATAAATCCTTCCTGTTATAACAAAGGTCTTAGATCTGCACGTTGGATATTTCATTCTTTGTTTGTGCCCAACAGTCTGTTGCACAATGTTTAGGACCTAAAAAGCATTTTATTTTTCAGAAGTGATAAACATAAATATTTATTATTATGATTATTTCATCAACCCCCTCTTCCTGCATTCACTCAGCCACCAGCCTCGCATCAGTGTCTGACAATAGGGAACATGCCAGGCAACTGGAGCAGAAATGAGGTTCCATCTACTGAAGAGGGCTCTGACCCACACATAACAGCAGCACAATTAACTCAAGCAGCATGACTCACCACTCCAAGGAGAAACAGAGATGATAAGCAAGACTGCGTTCAGCCAAAATCTGCGCTCACGTAGCTCTTCTCCGACCATGACGTCATCACAAGACATACTTACGTATCTGTTTAATCATCCCAGCTGTTGAATTCATGTTGAATGTCTTCATGTCGCCTATTGTTTGATTCAGTCTGATACTTTTTAAATTTTTAGTTTATTTTTTAATATTTAATCATATTTGCATCAGAAGGGTTAGGGTTAGGGTTGAAAGAGATGTTTCACCAGTCTCTCTATGAAACTGGTCATGATATGAGAATGGGCCCATCACCTGGGCTGAATATGGAGTAAAGATGCTGCTCATCCATATCTGCTAAGGTGGTTTAGGAACAACACCAGAATGCTTCCTAGCTGACCTCTTATGTCCCACTAGAGGGATCATCATCTGGGAACCCTGTGGTGGACTCCAGACCGATCACCTCTGCAACCTGATGGATAAGTGGTGGAAAATGGATGGGTGGATGGATGGATGGATGAGTGGGAGGATGAATGGATGGATGAGTGGGTGGATGGATGGATGAGTGGGTGGATGGATGGATGGATGGATGGATGGATGGATGGATGGATGGATGGATGAGTGGGAGGATGAATGGATGGATGAGTGGGTGGATGGATGGATGGATGGATGGATGGATGGATGGATGAGTGGGAGGATGAATGGATGGATGAGTGGGTGGATGGATGGATGAGTGGATGGATGGATGGATGGATGGATGGATGGATGGATGGATGAGTGGGAGGATGAATGGATGGATGAGTGGGTGGATGGATGGATGAGTGGGTGGATGGATGGATGGATGGATGGATGGATGGATGGATGGATGGATGGATGAGTGGGAGGATGAATGGATGGATGAGTGGGTGGATGGATGGATGGATGGATGGATGGATGAGTGGGAGGATGAATGGATGGATGAGTGGGTGGATGGATGGATGAGTGGATGGATGGATGGATGGATGGATGGATGGATGGATGGATGGATGGATGAGTGGGAGGATGAATGGATGGATGAGTGGGTGGATGGATGGATGAGTGGGTGGATGGATGGATGGATGGATGGATGGATGGATGGATGGATGGATGGATGGATGGATGAGTGGGAGGATGAATGGATGGATGGATGGATGGATGAGTGGGAGGATGAATGGATGGATGAGTGGGTGGATGGATGGATGAGTGGGTGGATGGATGGATGGATGGATGGATGGATGGATGGATGAGTGGGAGGATGAATGGATGGATGAGTGGGTGGATGGATGGATGAGTGGGTGGATGGATGGATGGATGGATGGATGGATGGATGGATGAGTGGGAGGATGAATGGATGGATGAGTGGGTGGATGGATGGATGAGTGGGTGGATGGATGGATGGATGGATGGATGGATGGATGAGTGGGAGGATGAATGGATGGATGAGTGGGTGGATGGATGGATGGATGGATGGATGGATGGATGGATGGATGGATGGATAGATGGATGAGTGGGAGGATGAATGGATGGATGAGTGGGTGGATGGATGGATGGATGGATAGATGGATGAGTGGGAGGATGAATGGATGGATGGGTGGGTGGATGGATGGATGAGTGGGTGGATGGATGGATGGATGGATGGATGGATGGATGGATGGATGGATAGATGGATGAGTGGGTGGATGGATGGATGGATGGATGGATAGATGGATGAGTGGGAGGATGAATGGATGGATGGGTGGATGGATAGATGGATGAGTGGGAGGATGAATGGATGGATGAGTGGGTGGATGGATGAATGGATGGATAGATGGATGAGTGGGAGGATGAATGGATGGATGAGTGGGAGGATGGATGGATGGATGGATAGATGGATGAGTGGGAGGATGAATGGATGGATGAGTGGGAGGATGGATGGATGGATGGATGGATGGATAGATGGATGAGTGGGAGGATGAATGGATGGATGAGTGGGTGGATGGATGGATGGATGGATGGATAGATGGATGAGTGGGAGGATGAATGGATGGATGAGTGGGTGGATGGATGGATGAGTGGATGAGTGGGTGAATGGATGGATGGATGGATAAATGGATGGATGGATGAGTGGGAGGATGAATGGATGAGTGGGTGGATGGATGGATGAGTGGGTGGATGGAAGGATGGATGGATGAGTGAGTGGGTGAATGGGTGGATGGATGGATGGATGGATGGATGGATGGATGAGTGGGTGAATGGGTGGATGGATGGATGAGTGGGTGAATTGGTGAATGGGTGGATGGATGAATAGATGGATGGATGAGTGGGTGAATGGGTGAATGGATGGATGAATGAGTGGGTCTATTTAAGTCTATAAAATATTGAGTCACTTAGGGACAACAGTAGCTCAGGAGGTAGAGCGGGTTATCCAGTTATCAAAATGTTGCAGGTTCAATCCCAGCTCTGAACAGAGAATGCTGCTGTGTCCTTGGGCAAGACATTTAACCCACCTTGCCTGCTGGTCAGAGGGACCGATGGCGCCTGTGTTCAGCAGCCTCGCCTCTGTCAGCGCTCCCCAGGGCAGCTGTGGCTACATTGTAGCTCGTCCCCATCATAATGGGAATGAGTGAATGACTAATTGTGTTGTGAAGCGCCTTGGGGTTTTTTTTTAGAACCCTTTCCACCTTTTTTAGACGTTTGGCCATAAAATCCATCTATTTCTCACAAATTGTTCCAAATTGACTCTTCATCACTTTTGACAGAAAAGTTAGTGGCCGTGGAGCTGCTGACCTCCGTTACATCAAAGTTAGCTCCTCCACCAGCATAGGAGAACACTTTAGAGCTGTGAAGGTGTGACTCTCAGGTTTCTGCACCACGTGCAGGAGAAGCAGCGCAACCATTAAATCAGAAGGAAAAACAGATAAAAGGTTTAAAAACGATCTTCTGCTGCTTTAACAGCACATAACAATGTACAGACAATTATTTGAGATCCATGACGTCCATTCAACATTGATCTAGAGGCATGAAACATATTTAAATTAACTTTAATGATGAATTGACTACAAATGACCATAAATGACTCAGAAAAGGGTGAAATCTGATTTCACATAAACCAACTTAGAAGTATCCAGTGATATTTAAAATGCAGCCGTGTATATTAAACTGCATTATTAAAACCAGCAGACATGACCCAGTGTGTAATGTGTCTCCGTTTGAGTCGAAACAAACAAAACTACAGCAGAAAAACCTGAGGCGAACCTGCAGAGTTTCACATTTCCTCTCAGTACAAATCAGCATCCGAACGGCACAAACAAACATCATAATAAAGGATCTCTTTATTATTACTGATTATAAACAATCACATCAACTCAGCTTCACAGACCTCTCAGCTCCTGCTGAGGCTGAAAAAGGTTCAGACTGGAGCCTCTCATTTACAGCTGATCTATGGACGAGGATTTTAATCCACATGAGTGACGTTAGTCATAAGGTTTTAAATAGCATAAGATTATTAACATCATCAATAGGATTTTACATTTCAGTGACAGAGTCCTCGTGGTATCGTGATAATGTGTCGATTTGTTTGCTTACTGCTGAAAATATTATTAAAGAAGACATTAATTATGTGCAGATTAATTGCAGTAATATTAATTAACATGTCTATTTTGTCAGAAGGCTAAGTTGTCAATGTGAACACGGACCATTAATCACTGCTGAAGCTATAATTGGTGACCAACATGATTCGTTAATGAAAGGGTTGGTGGCTCGAGCCTCTTATGGACACGCGCTTTCATTCATACAGGAGGGAGAAGAAGCTCTGAATCCACCAGTGTCTCAGAACTCATGTACGTGTAATAATAACGATGCACCGTTTTATCTGATGCAGCTGTGACTTGTCGGCTTTAGCACATGGTTCAGACCTTCCTGCAGCTTTACATCTGAAATCCAGAGGGAGGATGGAGTATTAGCTGGAGGTCTGGAGCTACCTGTGGCAGGTTTTGCTGCTGGAGTATCTGTGATAGGAGCTTCTGGTGTGGAAGTAATATGGTGCTCCAGGTTGAAGTCCGACCTCCAACAAGTTAGTTGTTAGTAAAGATTGTAGAGATTCTAGTTAAGGCTTTAAAGTGATCACATGTTTATCAGTATTTACCAGATTTAAATTTAAAACATCATAAATAAAAAACTGTGTTTAAACATCCTAGTAGGACATCAGACTTGCGTTTCTGTTCATGACGTGGGTTAAGTTAAAAAAAAACCTGAAACTCAGTGATGTTTGTTGTCTAAGAGACCAGAGATGCAGCACCACACATCTTAAATCAGTTTGTCCTTCACATTAATGTTTTATTCATTCAGCCCGAGGGTCATAATCTCTCCTGGGAGGTTCAAAGGTTCAGCTCCTAAACTACAAAAAGCTGAAGAGAGAAAAGGATTTTACCAAACACACTTCCAAACGCGTCCCGACCGAACAACTGAAGAATTTAAAATGATTCCCACAAACAAGCAAATCTGGACTTAAGTGAGCTGCAGGGGGGCGACAGGGTACCGCTGGAGGATGGAGACCATCAAGTGTTCTGGTACGACCGCTTCGCCTTGATGTTCTGGTTCTGAAATGCATGAACTCTATTTAACCTGCTAGGACAAAAATACCTTCATGCTGTGACTTTGTCTGTGTGAGAAATGTATCTGCTGCAGGAGGCTGGAAGTTTGCTCTGAAGCTTTCTCTTATCCAATGTTGACCTTGGTCCATTTCTGAGGAGATAGGAACATTTTGGAATGGGGGGGGGGGTGGTGGGGGATCCTGTAGATGTCCGTGATGGGATCTGCGGAGTTGAAATCTCTGCAGCCATTGGTGCTGAACATGTAAAACCCCATTCATAGTCCTGCAGATATACTGCTGTGAAAAACTACTTTATTCATTCAAATCTGTTTTCATTCATGTCATACTTAAATATTTCAGATCAACAAACTAATTTCACTCACTCATCCATCCATCCATCCATGTTCCATACCCACTTGTTCACGGGTCATGGGGGGCTGGTGCCTATCTCCAGCATTCATCGGGCAAACAGGCACGCTACACCTTGGACGGTTGCCAGTCCATCGCAGAATGGACCCAGGTAAAAATAAAGTCAGTCAATCCAGAACAACATCAGCACTGCAGGCTTCACTTGTTCAGGTTCAGGTCAGACTTCACGGCTTGACAGCTGTTGTCCGTCCTGGAAGCCTGCTCTCAGGTTCCAGCACCATGGCTAGTGATGCACCACCACTTCCTACAGTCAGCACCATGGACAGCGGTCTGAACGTCCTCCCCTCATACTGAAGACGATAGAATAGAATAGAGCTCCGGGAGTTGACGTCACTTCTCCCGGCATGCAACAGTTCAAATCGAAATGGCGCCATATTGGCAGGCAGAAGCCCGCAGCTGGACTATTTGTTCGAGCTGAGCAGTGCCTCGCCTGGAAAACAGACGAGAGCAGATGGAAGCAGCAGGGAAGATACTGCTTCAGATGTAAATTAGAATAATGTGCATATAATTTATTTCAGGTCTGTGCCAAAAGTGAAAAACTTTGTTGAGAATGTTATTCCTTTATACCGTCATTCTGACTTTAAAGGCCGCTTCAGACTTTCCAGAGGACAAGTGGAGGTAGGCTTTTGTGATGGTTACCACTACTCATATTAGGCAGGATTTGTTCCCAGATTGAAGCTAGCCCACCCTTACCCCAGCACCTTATCCAATGTTTGGTTTTATTCTTCATTCCCACACATTTATGTGAGCTAGTGTGCTGTATGCCACACGGGGATTTGATGCACTTTAAGTGAAATCAGTCTGCTCTCCAACTCCTAAATCTGTACATTAAGTTTTGAACAAAGTGCATCTCTACCATCAAGACTCCTGATGTGCCTCCCAGTGGCAGCTCATAGAAACTGGGTGATATGAACCCAGGCAAAACCATCAGGGGATCTCGGAGCATCATTGGTCCCCAGAGGCAAAGTTACATTACCGTTAGTAATTTGACATGCCAGCCACTGCTTTTATGTTAAATCCTTTAATGATAAGAAACACAAAAATACCTTTAACGCTCAGATATACATTTTTATTTTGAGTGTCTTTCTAACAAACTGATACGTTTTTCTTGCTGCTTTCCAAATTCTTTTAACTGATTCAGGATTTGACCCATGCATGCAATGACTTGTTTCTCAAACCCCCTTCTTCCTTTTTCTTTCAGCCGTCTCCAGTTGGCCAAATCTGGCCTCATAAATGACTCCAAAGCAGTGGTCCTGCGCTCAGCATGGGCCTCATGGGACTGAAAAAACGCTGGGAGATGAACAGTCTTGCTTCTCCTAGAGCCAGAAGCTTGTCTATCCTGTATGGCCGATGAGGGACCAGGTTGCTCTTCGGTTTCAGCAGGTGATGGCTGAGCCAGCTATTGAAGGATGGGCTTCTTTAAGAAAGAGGGGAGTTGAAACAGTTGTGCCAGGTGGTGCACTTCCCACCGCTGTGTGACCAAAACGTTCATCCATTTGCTGACATTTTAAATGCTTTTATTACGATTCTTAGTGGGCTTCCTAACTTTATGTTGGCGTGGCTTTTTACTCATAGCAACAAGTAAACATCTCGTAAAACGTTGCCTCGTGAGTTCTGCATGCTGCCGTTTACGTGTTTTAGGATCAGAGCAATTAACCGGCTAAGATGTATTTAATTTTTAAGCACTTTGGATTGCTAATATCTGTCTCACCGAGACAGATCTCAGACAGATCCTGCGACGCTCCTGTCTGACATATTTATTTCATTCACGGAGAAAAATCAAACTAGTGATTTCTCTTGGCGTTCAGTTCATACATTCAAACAGCACAGCACTCTATTTAAACTACTTACATGTAAATCTGTTATTTGTCCATCCATCCATCCATTTTCATCCGCTTATCCGGAGTCGGGTTGCGAGGGCAGTAGCCTAAGGCAAGAGGCCCAGACTTCCCTCACCCCAGCCACTTGGACCAGCTCCTCTGGGGGAATCCCAAGGCGTTCCCCGGCCAGGTCCGGTAAGAAGTCCGCTCCGACAGCTTCTGGCATTTTTAAAAAGTATCCCAGGGGCACGGTAGGGGTTGGAGCTCTATTCCACTCTATAGAGCTATGGACGTCACGTGACTCTCAGAGAGTAGATGCCATGTTGGCAGGCAACAAATGTAAACAAAATGAACGGGATCGGCTTGGATTTTACTTCGTCAGAGTTTACTTCACACTTTAAAACCGAAGAAATCGTTTTACATAGTCAGAAATTAAATCGACCAAACATCTCCGAACAAATCCTGTCTCTGTAGTTTGAAGCATCTTCATTGTTGGGTTGTGGTGGATGTGGGTCATTCTCGTCCTGCTCTAGCTCCTCCTCCACGTGGTCACTAGGATCCAAACAAATGCTGTACAGAATGCAGCAGGCTGTCACAGGTGCACAGTGGTGGTTCTACATGGAATTACACAACATAGAGGTCAGCTTCACCAGCAGTTCCAGATCAAATCAAGCAAAGATACTTTATTAATCCCAGAGGGAAACAGATGGAACAGAAGTGTTCCTGCCAGTTCAGGAAGGAATCATGGTCCACCCGACCCGAGGCCCCTGAGCCAGGGCCATGCTCTCTCCCTCTTGCCGGCAGCATACAAGCCAGGACCCAATCACCCAGTGCCTCTTCTTCCTAACTTAAGAACCTTATTTAATAAAACAGTTTGTTTGGAATCTCCCCCATTTGCCTTTTCTTTATGTTCCACCATATCTGGTTGTAACAACAACCAAAGAGAGATTAGGCATATATGGCATCCAAGACAAACCCCTCTGCTGACAAAATCAGAAAACATCCCAACCGTCCCAGAAAACTTTATAAAAGAATCTGTGGACTGATGAAGTGGAACTTTAGGAGTGAGTCTCGTTCCATCTGGTGAAAACTAACTTTACATTTTAGACAAACGTCATCACAGCATCAGTCAGACATGGTGGTGGTCATGTGATGGCCTGGGGCTGCTCTGCTGCTTCAGGACCAAAAACCCCTGAAGGAGAACATCTGACCTTTGACCTTAATTATAACATTGGTTATGGAAAACCTTCCACTGTGGCTGAAACAAAAATCCTGTAAAGAAGAATAGGACAAAATTTCCCAATGGTGACGAGTCCAACTCCTAACCTGGTATCATGAATGCTTGACTGCAGTTGTTCCAAGATAGTTCCCGATAGTTTAAATCTAATGGTAGATGACTTATCCACACGACATCTGATTGGTTGGATATATTGTTTTCCGACTCAGGTGTGTCTGATATCAAAATTTGCTTCAGATTGGAAACATTTAAGTTTCACCAAAAGGAAGCAGAAACAGAGGAAATCTGTGAGGCGGTAGGCCGTTTCACAGCCTGCCTGCCAACTCTGGACACAGGAAAGTTTCATGAAAAGTCTCAGATTTTATGTTCACGCCCCTTCCTCATCATTTAGTCAGAATCCCAGGAGAGATAATTGTTGGTTTGATGAAAGCAAAGCTTCAGAATGAAAATGGCTTCCTCCTGTAGCTGCAGGGCCTGTCATGTTTAAACAATAACCTTCGCTTTAATTAGCAAAATCCATTCCAGTCTGAGCGGCTGCGCGCCGCGCTGCGTCAGCGGTGATGCTGCAGTTCACTCTGAATGGTGTGTGAGGTGTGGGCACAACAATTAAAGCTGCCATAGCTGGAACTCAAAGTGTGTGTGTGTGTGTGTGTGTGTGTGTGTGTGTGTGTGTGTGTGTGTGTGTGTGTGTAAGTTGTGCATCTTCAGCATGTGTGCATGTCTGCGTCTTCAGTGGCGTCAGTGCTGCCAGTTTCTGTGCTAGCACCAGGCTCCTCCCACATTTCCAGGCCCCTCCCACTACCCCTCCGTCAGTATAAAACGTCCCCTCCCACTGTCACTCTGGTGCAGCCTGAACGTTGGAGCCAAGCTCAGCATCTTCAGATCATCCTCTAACTGATGCCAACAACTGCAGGTAAGGGAATTATTATTGTTAATTGATAATATTTTGTCTCTTCATTTTCAATTTCAGCGGATGTTTTCCACACCGTTTTCTTTAAATAGGGTTTTTTTTTTAGTTTGTGAGCATAAAGGATCAAATGTCTCAGGAGAATAATTCAAAACAGCTTCGTTTTCCAGTTTTATTTGTAAAATAATGTAAAAACTAAATATTTTTGACCAAAGAGAGAAAATTATTGAGGAAGCATAAAGAACCAGATATTAAAAAAATGATGACATGATCAGTTGGGGTTTACTGATAAAGGAAAAAGGAAAACTAAATTCTAATTCTCTAAGATTTGAATGACGATGAATAAAGAAAAATTCTTTTTTTCTTTGTCTGAATATTTGCATCTTTTAATGAAATTCTGCGTATCTATTTTTTTCTTTGTCTCCTTAAATAAAAACTAAATGTTCACTGAGTGAGTTGTAGTTGAGATGCTGGATCCCATCATCACCGACTCAATGAATAATTAATGAGGCAACAGCAGGAATTATATTAGCATCAGGAGAATGACTGTTTACACCAACACTCAGGTTTCATTCAAACTAGTCAAACACTTTTGTGCTTCAGAGATGAAATCTGTGAAACATCAGCATTCATTCTCGCTTTCTCCAGTGTTCTGCCACGTTCCAAAGCTTAAAAATATGGGAAATAATCAGTGAAGATTAACAGGAAGAAGATCTGAGCCTATAATAATATCATCTAATTTAAAGTCGATCACGTGGAGTGATTTGAGTGTTTTTCATCTCACGCCTTTCCTAAAAGAAGACAAAAACAAACGACAAAATGATTTTAAGTCAGGGGAAGAGCTCAGTGTTGATGAATGTGTTCCTGAACTGTAATAAAACCCGGAGACGGATCGCCTCCGAGCAACGGCTGCTGCTTTGATCTAATTGGACGTTTTCCTGCAGAAGAATTCTCTCAGAAGAAGAAACTTCCTCACAGCTAATGAAGATTCCTAATGAAGCTGACTAGCTTCCTGTAATATCCTGTTAAACGTGTGGAACATCTGTTTGCTGTGTCTTTATGTGAATGAGATAAATACTTTAAATAAGAAGGAAACACGTTTATTTATCTAAAAATGTCATCGGCCTTCGTTAATTCAGATCAGAGAAATGATTTTATAAGAATCTGTGCTTCCTTTGAGAAATGTCCACCGCCGACTGTGCTTCCTTCTTACACCTGTCTGTCTCTGTGTGTGTGTGTGTTTGATTCATCAAACATACTTTTATTGCTCTTAATGAAAAGAATGAAGAATCTGCTGTAACTTTATCTCTCCCTCCTGTCTTCCTGTGGTCAGTCATGAATGTAGGGATCTGTGTGTGTGTCATCCTGGCTGCTTTGTCCGGAGGCTCCCTGAGCCTGCCTTTACCGTCCATGGTGAGACTCACACTTAGAGAGGCGTGTTTTCACATTTAATATTTGGTTATGGATTATTTTTACTCTCACATCTTTCTTTTCTGTTGCAGGGAGTGGAGAGTAAAGCTCTGGTCACACAAAGCCTACCCGCCACTTCGCACAACCACACACGCCAGGCCCGCTCGGCTCCAGCACCCCCCTCAGACCAGTTCTCCCATTACAACCAGCCCCTGGAATATGCTCCCAACAGCCTGAGCCAGCTCCTGGCCAGACTCCTTTCCAGAAAAGGTGAGTGCTCTGACTGGAGCAAATGTCCCTATTTCTGTTTATTTTGCCTTCCCCCTGACATCCATCCCTCTGCTGTCATTCCCGCTGCGCCCCCGTCCCACCATCTGGCGTGTCCCGCCTCCCTTCTGCTGCCATGCCTCCCCCTCCTCCGTCATTTCCCCTCATCCCGAACCCTTTCTGCCCCTCCGTCACCGTGGATCTGTGTGTGACTGGGAGACGTGCTGAGCTCACTGGACCCGAAGACCATAGAGGGACAGGAATAGAACCTGCAGAAGTCAGAATAAGTTAGCTCAAGTGTCTGATTTGCAAGATATACGAGGTATGGAGAGATGTGGAGGTATTAGACGTGCAGAGAAATGTGAGGAATTGAGGCACACGGGGTAGACAGGTAGATGAAGGGTATACTGTGTATGGAGGTACATGAGGTCTTTGAGCAGGTAAATGAGTCATGCAGGTACGTCGCGTACATGAGTCATCTAGAGTTCTGAGGTATGGAGGTACATGAGGTTTATGAGCGATTAGGTTGAGAATGATGTTCGGTCTCTTCCAGGCTCTTCCTTCCAGAGCAGATCCTCCCTCAGCAGCAGAGCCGTCGCCCCAAACCACAGGATAAAGGACCGAGATTACCTCGGCTGGATGGACTTTGGACGACGCAGCGCAGAGGAGTACGAATACTCCCCATAGAGGCCCGCTCGCTCTCAGTCACCCCATCGACACCCACACACCTCATGATAACAGAAGATCAGCACTGCGCTCACAACCAGAGCAACAACAAACTGCCGATGAAAGGTCTTCGGTCTGTGAATACAAAAGCTCCACTTTAACGCACTTTCGCACAATAGATCACAAACGTTACAGGACATGGAGGGAAACATCCAGTCGTGTTTCCTCCATCTCCCTCTGCTCTCCCACCTGTCCACAGAAAACATTCATCATTTTATTAAAGAGAGAAACTCCATAAAGTCCTAAATCCTCCTGTGGTTTTTATTTCAACAAGTCCAGATTAAACACACTAAAAAACAAGGCTGAAGAAGAAGAGACAGATTAGGTCAGCTCGTGGGAGTAAAAGACGTTTAACGGCGATGGATGAAAACTCATTTTGAGACAAAAAGATTAAAGAGACGAAGGTTGATTCAGATTTACGTTAAACTACTTCCTTGTGTCTATTTGTGGCATTTTATTAGATCCTAATAATCCCACAAGGATTATTTTTATTTGCACATTAAATGTGTGTTTATTAGGATTTTCCAGTAACAGAGGACTGCTCTCCACCGGTTTTACCGTCGTTTCTACGACAGCATCGGAGAGTTAACGGAGATATTTTCCTCTTCAGGAAGTCTGAAGACTTGCGCAGGGGCAGATTTAGGACTGAAGAAGATCCGGGGCTTCAGCCCAAGTAGCCGGGCCTAACGCCGCCCCTGAGACTTGGTAAAAATGAACCAGCGGAAACGCTCCAAGTCGGTTTCAGCTTCAGACCTTTGGTGTAAACGTGTGTGTGGACACTTTTCAGGAACAGAACAAAACTCTTTAGGGGTTTTCTTTTTTACACGTTTGGCTTAGAAATGGTTTCATTTGTTGAAACTCTGCGTGACTAAATAATACAACCATTGTTTGAATTTCAGACTGAAGTCAAACCAAGAAGTTTCTATCCAGCGACCATCTGGGTTTCCATAAAAATGGTTTCATTCACCAGAGTAAGTTCAATAAGTGAAAATACAACTTTACCCAGTTTGAAGTGACGAGCTGATGACATCACCAACTTCCTAAACCCGCCCACTGAGCACGGCCAAAGTGAACACTCCAAACCGGAAATGTAAGACAGGAAGGAGCATTTCTCTGGAATAAAATCATCAAATGAATCCTAACGGGATAAAAATGTCCAACTGAGAAGATAAACGTTCAGTTTTATTTATTACTAAATCCCCACAATGAAAACTACCTGGTAGGTATTACTCTCACACTAAGGTGGAAGGACTTCTAATGTCACAGGAGTGCAGACGCAGTTAAAGATTAGATGGTTTAACGGAACCGGTCTGCAGGGAAATATGAGGAAATTCCTTTATTACAGGATTTCTAGGGAAACGTTCCTCAAAGCAAATGAAAGGATTAAAGACAGAAGCAAGGAAACACCGAAAACCAGGATTTTATTCTCTAAAACATATTTTATGAAATTATAGAAACAAATCAAACAATCATTTGTAAATCTCTCACCACCCAAAAAAGACGCGCTGCACTTTTCTAGCTGTGTTGAATTCTTTATTTAAATCATTGTGTCCACTTTCTTCAGCACAACCCAACACACACCATTCAGTACGTAAAAAAGGCGGACATGGAAAATGTACAACTTTAAATAAACTGTGATGACCCTAAATAAAGCCTTAGTGTTAAAACGACTCGAGGACACGAGTCCCTGCTGGAGGAGCATTTCAGACATGAGAACTGATATGAGCACAGCCCTGCGGTCTTATTCAAAACGGACTGAGACCAGTTTACCTTCATGTTTAAAATGTCATCTCTTGTGCAAGTCGACATTTGAGCCAAGTCTGAAAACATTTCCTTGGATCATTCCTGAGATTCCCGTTGAGAAAGGGATCAAATCCAGGAGGGACCGAATGGCGATCAGTTGGGAGCTCCCGGCTGCTACGGAAACCGTTTATCTGGAACTACTCAGCTCAGATCAGATCAGGTTGAAAAGTGCAACAGAAGGATCAGCTTTTCACCCGTTCATTGAAACACATCGCTAACCAAACTCAACAAAAACTAATCCGTTCAGGACGTGTTCAGAGGCATCAATGACAGAGAAACACTCACGTTTACCATCACAAGCACCTGTGAAGCAGTCCCCTAAAACCACACACACACACACACACACACACACACACACACACACACACACACACACACACACACACCATCAGCATGGAAACATCCACAGCGCCGCTGTCGTCGGGGACGGCGCCTTTAGCCCTGGCTGGACGCTCGGTGAAACCCGCGGTGCTCTACGTCACAACACCGGGGTCGTAGTCGTGTTTAAAACCGTTCATATCCTTAAAGTAGTTACTTTTTATTAAATGGCCTCAGTTTGGTGAAAAAGAGATGACTTCTAACTGGATTGATGAGCTAACAGCTAGTCCAAGGAATTCTGCAATCTTAAAACAACTCCTATAAATAAATAGATATTTTAGTGGTTTATGTTTGTCAATGTAAGCAGCAGCTGGCTATCGGTAGCTAACTGTGGCAGCTATGACTAGCCGTTAGCACCTCCGTCTGATCAAAATCAACACATCCAAACCACGAATGAAGAATCCGGAGTAACTGTCAACGCTCTTTCCACAGAAACCCAGCTATCTAAACAGGAGAAGACCACTCAAGTCTGCACTTTTGTTGTTCTCAACAAGTCGGTTAGCTTATTAGCAGCAGCGTCACGTCTGTCAGAGTAAAACCTGCTGGTACTAAAGTAAAATGAGTTTAGTTATGGCTGGAGGTTAGCATGAAACAAGCTCTGAGCTACGAGCCTTCAGACTCGTCCCAGATCTGCTGCGACTATTATTTACTGTTATGACATGTACGTACACACACGCGCGCACGCACACACGCGCGCACGCACACACACACACACACACGTCGCTAACATCTACCTGTAATAACGACTCGTGTACCTAGCTACTATCCGCTCATCGCAGAAACATTTGTTATAAATAAAGTTTGGTTTCTTCTCTTGTCTTGGTCCTTTTTGGTTTTCTTGGATGTTTTTAAATTGCATGTATTTTAACACAAATCGTCACGGTGAACTGAAACATGTACGAACTCTACATTTAAATAGTAACAGAGCGCTACGGTCTGGTGGTGTCACTGGAAGTGTCCCATTGCCTCAGCAGCCTTCACTCTCACCAAAGGATCTGGATCTTGGAGCAACATCACTAAACCTGTGAAGAAACGCGTAAATAAATACAACCAAACAACACGGAGCAGCTTAACTGAGGCAGAAATGGGAGGAGCATCACCTTTAGTGATGGTGCCCGTGTTGATGTGACAGCGGTGCTCCTGTTGAAGATTTCCCAGCAGGAACCCTGATGACAGACACACCATTAGCTCTTTTACTCCGTCCTACATGATGTTCTGCATTTCTGAAGTCAAAACTGAATTGTATCTAAATGATCATCGTGGTTGTTGAGAGGATAACTGTTTAGTGTTTGAGACTTTGGGTCTCCAGGGCGGGCCTGATAGTGTTACGGGGTTGCTGTAGGGTGCTGAGGTACCTATGAACATGGCAGCAGCTGCTCTGATCTCAGGCCAGTTGCTCTTGAAGAACTGGACGACTGAGATGTGGTAGAAGTTCAGCATGCAGGGAAAATCCTGGATCTACAACCAACAAAATGCTCGGTGAGAATCACAGGCACCACGTTGTGTCCTGATGGTCGACGACACTAAAGATCTGTTTGGTTTCCTCACCAGGTACTTGGTGAGATCATTGATGAACTCTCCGTAGTGCAGGCTCTTGTCGTCATGCAGGTGGTTCTGAAACATGGCTGTGATGTGCTCTGACCCCACCACAGGAGTGAACACTCGCATTGCAAACTTGCAAGCCTGTGAGGTCCAACAACAAAAAGCCCAAGAATGAAACAAGCTCAATGGCAGCCCCTACTGCTGAGGCTCAACCACACACGTCCATCTTGTGTGTCCTCCTGTACCTTCACCACCTGTAGGTTTGGGTCCACTAGGTGCAACAGTAAGCTGACCAGAACATTGTGAATCTGGTCCTTGAACACCTGCTCTCCTGAGCCAAACTTGGACAAGTTCCCCATCAGAAGGATGGAAGCACATCGGATCTCATCGTTGTCCTGGAAACAGCTAAGAGTTACATGTCTGGATGTGTTTGGGACCAAAGAGGAGAGAAGATCACTTTACTCGTACGCCATAAAAGGTAAAAACCTACGCTTTCCAAGAACGGTTTGATCTTCATGAATATGTAGACTACCAGTAAGTGGACGTTCTTCTTGTCCAAATGCAGGAGAACTTTGGACAGACCAGACATGGCTTCTAGAGTTATGAGTTTTCCTGTAGAAGACACCAACATTTTACCTGATGGACTAAAGCGTTACCTGCCCTCTCAACTCACCTGGATCATCTTTTTCCTCCATCCCTGAGCTCATGGCTGCCAGCAGCTCTTTGGCATATTTATTCACCTTGCGGTAAAAAGTTTGAAATGAGCCGACAGCGACTGAATAAAGAAGTGTGTGTTATCGTTTAAGAGTGTGTACCTTCTCAGGAGAGCCATCTGCTATGTTGCCCAGTCCACGCACGGCCAACATGCGAACTGTGGAGCACGGATCCGAGATCCTCTCCATCATGTTGTTCATCAACACGTCTATCAACATCAGCTCAGTCACAACGTGATGGTTCAACAGCTGGGATCACAAATCATCATTGTTCTTCAAAACTAAACTTCAGACTCCGGAAGATAAACAGCAACGGCTGTTTTAAACTCACCTCTGAGAAGAAAGCCGTGACGGTAATTCTCTGACATTCGTAGATGTTGTTCAAAGATGGACAAAGACACTCGACGATGGCTGGCAACCTGGGACCGGCATGCTTCGCCATCGCTCTGGAGAGAACATGAGCAAACCCAGGGTGTCGTTTCTAAAGCTCTTTCATGATTAAATAAGGAAAACCTGAGATTAGAAACACCGTCACAAAATTAAAATGACTCGTGCACACGCACTCAAGAGTGTGTATGTCTCTCAGGAAGACCAGGGCTATCCCATTAAAAACCAAACAGTGTACAAAGTCTTCATTAAAGAGTTCATAAACAGGCTTCAATGAAACAGAGGAATGAAAAAACAGAAAAACTATTAATTCAACTAAAAGAAGTGAATTAAAGGCTGAGCCAACATCAACAGGACACACAGAGGGGAATAGAGTGTGTGTGTGTATGTGTGTGTGTTTACCTTGCCAACAGGGTCACACCCTGAACGTGTGTGCTCTGCTCTTTCATCACATCCCAGGCGTTTTCTTCCTCCAGGCGCTTCATGACTTCATCTAACTGAGCTCGGGCTAACAGGATTCTGAGCGCATCAGCTGCGACCCTAGAACCAAAATAACCAGATTACATGACAGAAGTCACGAATGGCTGCAGCATTACAGCAGACATGTACCCTGCTACGTGGATGGAGGTGGTGTGTTTGTGGGTGTTGTCCTTTGGTGCAGCGACTCCCACACTCGCTCCCAGTCTGACGGTGAGGCAGGAGAAGAGCTGAGGAAACACACCGACCGCCGGCTCCTGAGTCTGACCGTTTAATAACAGCTCTTTTAGGCCACATGTCATCTGAAAACAGAAAACTCCTCAGTCACAATATCTCAGGACACCAACCAAACGTTTCATCAGCATCTGCAGGAAGCAACATCTATTAAAGGTGCTGTGTGTGATGTTTTACTGCCGTAACTACATCAAACCAAAGGATTCAAAAAGGTGAGACCCACTTTTCTCAAGCTAGAGTCATCAGATCTGATGCTCACAGAAAATAGTGCAGCACACATGTGTGTGCCTGTCTGAAGAAACAGGACCGGCTGGACCCAGAGCCCACCCCGAACCGAACCTCCTCCCCTTGTTACAATACACACACAGCTCTGCCAGCCCTACAGGCTGCATTCCAAGACAACAGGTCCGCCACCCAAATGTTTCCCTACAAGAACAGAACCAGACTCTAAACAGAACATGTTAAGCAACTCCTTAAATCAGATTTGAAAGCAGAACGGGACAATCCACCTGTGGCGCTAGGCAGCTCAGCTGGCTTCCAGTTTGGCTGCTCCGAGACACGAGTGTGCGACTCGTGCACAGAGGGAGTTATGCGTAGCGTGGTGAGAGATGTTCAGAGGAGCAGTCTGATGGAAGGGTTATGGTCCAATCGTTAAGACTGGATGAGATTTTACCATGACTGTATGCTTCAGAGATGATTGAAATTATTCATCTTTTTGACAAAGCATTGATTTGATTTTTTGCCATCAGTTTGTGGAGAATTTTAAGTAGCATGGTGAAAAATGCTCCAGAAAAACATCCCATGCTGCACTTTTATACAAACAAGCATATTTTCCCGATCCTTGTATTCCTACACAATGACATCATGAATCTTGTGATACAACCTTCTACACAACACCTGATTATCTAAAGCAGTAATAAAATAAACTACTTTCAGTATAAATGCAGATATAAAATCGGATAAAAGCTACCTTCCATGAACAACCTGCTGTTTGTATTTCACCTGATGTAGAAGCTAAAACCCAGGCGTGGTGACGAGGGATTTAAGGCTCTGACTCAGCGCTACGTCGGCTTTTAAGTAAATAAGACGGTGTCCCACCTCTTTCAACAAAACACCACCAACCTCATTACTATCGGAGCTCTTGCCACGCCGTCAGACGTAACCGAGATAGAGAAAGTCATCCCCTACTAGAGTCTAACTCAACTCCCATTTCTGGTTTGAAAAATGTGCGACAAGAAGGCGTTGTCACGCAGCCCGAGAGGGCGGAGCCGCTAACAAATACACACACTGGCTCACAGTGACATCATATGGTACCAGTTAACCTCATAGTACACCTCTTAGCCAATGGTGATGGCAGATTTAATTCAAAAGTAGTGCAGAGGTTTTACCTGAAGAGGGCGCAACACTGACAGTTTTAGGCCGAATATTATCATTTTAACTAAGATGCACTGAAATGGCAAATTATTGTCTACACGTGTCCACAGCAGGATTAGACGCTCATTTAGGAGTTCAGGAGCATCCTCCCAACCCTCTGTTGCATCCATCTATGGTCTCCATGTAAAAA